>NC_143579.1:92800335-93159683 GCF_048544385.1 Mastigoproctus giganteus
CTAACAGTCTCTCCACTCACTGTCTCATAGATGCACTGTTTCTGATGCATGCCTCTTCTACAGATATTTCATGGGAACTGTTCTTCTGAATTGGCTTCTATAATTCTTGCTCTCTCTTTCAAAACAGTCCGAACACGTGCCACCACCAGCCAACATCCATTTACTGTCTAACTTCAAACTCACGGAACCAACTTTTCATCTTCCTTGTTTATTCATTCAACTGCCGTTTTCTTGAAAAACCTTCCTTCATACGTATTTCCTGAAAATTACAGTCTATAGAAGTTAAAGTCCAATGTCAACAAATATCTTCTTTCGTCTTCTCAACCTCCAACCCAAGCATGGTACTAAGTGCTATAGGTTCCAATACGTCTCGTGTTTGGGGTTTACATAAAAAAAAAAAAAAAAAAAAAATGAGAAAGCCTTCGATCGGGTGAAACATGACAAACTGTTTCAAATCTTGGAATTGGAATTGATAGCAAAGACATCAGAATAATGATGAATTTGTATTGGATGCAATCAGCAAACAGATGCATAGAAGGAAAGGAATTGGAAGAGAGAGAAATTAAAAGAGGAGTTCATCAAGGTTGTATTCTATCACCTATACTGTTCAAATTGTATGCTGAAGAAATTTTTAAAGAAGCTTTAGATATGCAGATGATAATATACTGCTGGTCAGCTGAAAAGGATTTACAAGCATTAATGGATAGAGTTAATAGAATAAGTGAAAATTTTGGTCTAATTTTAGTTAAACATCAAGAAAACAAAATTTATGGTGATCAGTAAGACAGTAAGAAAGAAGTGAAAAAAAAAATTACAATCAATAATGAAGAAATTGAAAGGGTTAAAAGTTATCACTATCTTGGATGTATGCTGAGCAAGAACTAGAGCCATTCTATTGAAGTAAGCTCAAGAATTGAACAAGCACATGAAGCCTTCCTTACAATGAAGAATCTTCTATGCCACAGTGATCTTATGCTTCCTTTAAGAACAAGAATATTGAGATGTTTTGTCTTTTCTGTCCTCCTTTATGGAGCTGAGGCCCGGACACTGACAAAGAAGACCCAGAATAAGTTAAATGCTTTTGAGATGTGGTATTACAGACGAATGTTAGAAGTGTCATCTGATAAGATAAAGAATGATGAGATCATGACATGAATGAAGAAAAAGATAGAAATAACTAACACCATTAAGGAGAGAAAACTAAAATATTTAGGACATGTGATAAGAAATGACAAATATGAGATGTTGCAACTGATAATCCAGGGCAAGATCAATGGAAAAAGAAGTTGAGGGAAAAGAAGGAAATCTTCGTTGGCAAACCTCAGAGTAAGATCAGAGTAACAAGGGTTTGTTTAGGGCTTCAACCTCACATCCATCCATTGTGAAGATGACAGCCAACCTCTGCAAAGAGACAACACATTGAAGAAGAAGAAATTCAGGTCCAGATCGAGACCAATGTGTATGTAAGTGATTTTCTCAGTGACAATCCTTTAAGTGGAACACTTATTCATGAAAAGGCCAAACAATTTGCTAAAAATCTTAATCACAGAAGGATTGAAATGACACAATGTAGTTTTCTGAAGCAAGTGGAAGAAAGTTCAAAATTTAGTGATGAAATCTGTAATAAATGGTGCAAAAATTTATCTGAAATTCTAAAAGATCACAGCTGAAATTATTTATTCAATGCAGACAAGACAGTTTTGTTTTTGTAAAAAAGACAGTTTGTTGTTTAATCAAGCAAACACTTTACAAGTGTTTGCTTGATTAAACAACAACTTTGAAAGGCATTTATTGTCATGATGGTAAGCATAGTAAGGGATTTTTAATCTGCCCTTCTGAATAGCAACAAGAATGGAACAGAGAAACTACCCTCTCTGGCAATAGGAAAATCTCTGAAACCAAGATGTTTTTCTTGTGTAAAATCAGAAACTAGGTTATATGTTTCAAAATGTAAGGCTTGGATGACAGCTGAATTTTTTTCTAAATGCTTGCTGAAGTCAGATCACATCACTGCAGATTAAAAAAAAAAAAAATATTTGTTTATTGATAATTGCACTGCTCACATTATTCCAGCATGTTATTTCAGTTAAATTCATTCTGCAAAACAATATTAGTTCTTGCGCAAAGAAATTATTCAGAATTTTAAGAAAAACTGCAAGTTATACAGAAGTGAATTCAAGATACAGATGATGGGAAATGCTTCTCAGAATCAGTTCACTGCAGGCTGAGAATAACAAGCAAAATACTGCACACACTGTTGAAGCCCTAATTGAAAAGGCCTTTAGAAATACCCCTGGTGCGTGACAGAACTTAAATCTAAACCTTTCCAAATTAGTGGCAAGCAGTGAAATCACTATACAATCATGGAGGAGCCAACCTGCTATAGCCAAGAGGAGTATGTTAACTAATTTAAAAATATATACTGTATAAGACCTAAACAACTGCATATCTCATCTTTTCAAGAAGCCATAAAATGGCAGTGGTTTATGGATGCATGAAGTACTATGATTACCCAATAAATTCCCTGCTAAAATGTCATTTTCTCTCTCTCTATCGCACTTTTTACAGGCTCCTTTTTGCACCATATTTTCTACCAGTGGTTTTCAACTGCATGTTAAATGCATTGAAATGCATCTAGATTAAATGCATTGAAATGCATCTAGCACTGAATTGATTTGGTAATTGAAATACTTTGTGCTTTCATTAACTACTACCATTCTTTGGCTCCTTGAAAAGATAGGACAGGCAGTTGTTTATAACTTATATATCATATATTTTCAAATCACTTAACCTTTAATTTCAGCACTAATTCTTACATATACAGAGAGATAAAATCTGTCAAGAATGTACACAAATGGAGTGCATGGTATGATTTCTGTTTCCAAAGTGTAAACCAATGAACTGTAAATTTACAAGTTACATGAGAACATGTAAATTCCTGTAAATTCTAAATTTACATGAAAACATATTACTCTAAATTTACAAGTGGTACAAGCATAAAAAGTACATACTTATTTTAACGGCGCCTCCGTAGCCAGGTGGGAAGGAGCAGCAGTGCATAGCACACCCTTCTTGATTATACCGGGGTTCGAGCCCATCACCACCAAATACGGAGGATGCAGAAAGGTCAAGGGAATGACCACCGCATATTCCCGGAGCAATATGGCCTTAGTTGCTAATGCTCCTAAAAACCAAATAACAAACAAACTTATTTTAACCCTCTACATACCCACTCTCTTTTACCAAGTATCACCATAAGGAACCACATTTTTTATATATGAATGGTACCTGATATATTGAAACATGTTTTTCTCTTAAGTGTTTTAAAAGGACTTATACCATTCATTTAATAAAAAAATTCTTTATTAATAAAATATACCGATTATATCAATTTTTAATGAAATTTTCAGAAATTAGGCATGATATGCAGTATTAAGGGCATTCATAATCATTTAATTTTAAAAAATATCAAGATATAACTTGTAACAAATTTTTCTTATTTTTCTTTTTTTTTGTGAAAATCACAACCACAAAAGGTATTAATATTTGTAGTGGTAACTGATATAAGGACACAAACTTATACATCATCATCATCAGCCATTTTCAATCCACTGCAGGATGAAGGCCTCTCCAGCAACTTTCCAGTTCCTTCTGTTTTGAGCACTGGCCATCCATTTACTACCCACAAACTCATGAATTTCATCTATCCATCTCCGCCTTTCTCTTCCAGGTTTTCTTCTAGCTCCTCTTGGGTACCATTCTGTTATTTTCTTAGTCCATCTGTCATCGTGTCTCCGAGCTATGTGTCCTGCCCAAGACCATTTTAGTTCTTTAGTTTTGATAAGAATGTCCTTTACTTGAGTTTGCTGCCTAATCCATGTGTTTCTCTTCTTATCTAACAGTCTGATTCCCAATATAATTCATTCCATTCGTCGCTGTGTAGTTCTCAGCTTCTCTTCCATTCTTTTGGTGAGTGCCCAAGCTTCACTTCTATAAGTCATGGTGGGGAGTATACATTGGTTCATTATTTTACGTTTCAGACAAACTGGGATATTGCTCTTCAGTATGTGACTATATTTCCTGAATGCTATCCATCCAAAATTTATTCTTCTCTTGACTTCCAGCCATTTATCATTATTACAGCTAATAACTTGTCCCAGATAAGTATATGACTCCACCTTTTCAATTACTGCTCCTTCAATCATTATTTCCCTTTCTGTGGCATACTTGTTCATCATTACTTTTGTTTTAGCCATATTCATCTTTAGTCCAAAATCCTTACTAGCTGTGCATAACTGATTAAGATTTTCCTCTAATTCTTTGGGATTGTGGCTTATGACCACAATGTCATCTGCAAATCATAAATGGTTTAGGTACTCTCCGTTCACATTGACTCCTTTCTGCGACCAGTCTAATCATCTGAAAGCTTCCTCAAGGGCAGCAGCAAACAGCTATGGAGATATTGTGTCTCCTTGTCGAACTCCTTTCTCAATTTTAAATTTCCTACTGTCTTTGTCTAGTCTAATAAAGGAGGTAGCACTCTCATATATTTTCTTCAAAATCATAATATATGGGGTATCTATGCCTTGTCTTTCCAGCGCCCGAAACATTGCCTTATGCTGTATAGAGTCAAATGCCAGGCATAATGGTGTTTTATATTCATTTGCTTTCTCCATTAGCTGTGATATTACATGAAGGCGATCCATAGTTGAGAATCCTGTCCTAAAGCCAGCTTGCTCTTTTGACTGATTCTCATCAAGTATTCTTTCTAATCTCTTAGTAATGACCCTTGTGAACAACTTGTAGATGTGGGATAACAAGTTAATTGGTCTATAATTTCCAATTTCTGCAAAACTAAAATTATGCAGCAAAACTATGATTGCATTATTCCACTGCTTAGGTGTCACACCTTTTCTAATGCACTTTGTGAAGAGCCTTGCCAGTTTTTGTGTTATGTCTCTTCCTCCCAATTTTAACAACTCTACAGTAACTTCATCTTCCCCCGGGGCTTTCTGATTCTTCATTTTCTTCAGTGCATGTTCTACTTCATCAGGAAGAATATCGGGTATGTCGTATGTGTTGCTACTTTGCAATCCATCTTCCCCACTGCTGGCATCATTTCCCTGCTCCTTGTATAATTCTCTATAGTTGTCTTCTGCTATTTGAATTATGCCTTCTCTGCTGTTTATAAGTACACCATCGCTATTCTTCAGTTTCAATATCATTTATCTTTCTGTATTACTGGTCATGGCTGCTGATTTAAATCCTTTGTTTTCCCTTAATGCTTGTTCTACTTTTCTTGTGTTAAAACTTTAGGAAGGATGTTGTTGGAATGAGTGCAGAGAAGAGCAGTAAGGTTAGTCAGGGACACAAAATGGTATTTTGCAAGAAAGACTTAAGTTCTGTATACAGCATCAGTCAAAAGAGAGAGAAAAAAAAAAAAAAAAAAACCTCATCCATGCATCCCTTTAATAATTCTTCTAATCCTTATTTAAACTTCCGAACACCAGATAAAATTTGGTTCCATTTAGTTGGGAAGTAAATTTTCACACATCTATCCTGCAACCATCCTTTTTCAATTTAAATTTATGTCCCCTCATGTATGTTATCTAAGAAAGAGTAAGCATGCCAGTAAAATCAGTTTATTTAATTCATTTAAAGCCTTAAACATTCAATCAGGTCTTCTTATAAGTGCTTAGTTTCCAGATCCTGCAATTTACAGAACTTAAGTCTTTCTTGCAAAATACCATTTTGTGTCCCTGACTAACCTTACTGCTCTTCTATGCACCCATTCCAACAACATCATTACTCTATAGAGAAAGGTTTGGAGGTTTGATTGAAAACACTGGATACTCTCCAAATATTTTATCCAGTTTCTGGATGAAATTTTTGCCAACAGTACAGTTTCTAACCTACCCTAAGGTGCATGACATAGGAAATTGGCATTTAAGGAATTGGTGATTCATATTCAAGGAGCTGAGGTTGATTCTGCAGGGCAGGCTCTCTCAAATTTGAATGTAGTGTGCTACTATGCTAGGCTAGGGGGGAAAAAAACGTACTTCTGAAGCAAGTGTTGCAGGTTCTAAAGGAATCCACTAATTAAAAAATACCAAAATTATGTCTTTATTACATCTCCATTGAAAGATATATTGAAATTTTAATAACAAAACGAATGCCAAATTTAAAATATCATACAATAATACATATGCAATTTTAATCGACAATATAATGTACTATATTAGTTTCTTAGAAATGTTTGCCACTCAGAGTTTTTCTTATAGTCCATTTTGCTTTCCTCTTCAGGAAACCAGATCTCCCAACATGGCAGTATATCAGGAATCTTGGTACTACTTTTCCATTGTGGATATGTCCTGATGAAACTGTTCCCCTTGCTCAACACTTATATCTCCCAAATTCTGACTAAAAAACTGAGATGCATATGAAGAAAATGAATTTTCAAAAACATTCAGCAGCCCATATGTTTATAACATTAAGTTGACACCTGAGATTCATAATTATTTTTTTTTCTTTCAAGAAATCCATGCACAACTGCTTTAAACAATTGCCAAGCTGGTAATTCAGTATCGTGTAGCTTTGCTTCAAATACATCATCTTCAAGGAGTTTTTATTTGAGGCCCAATGAAAATTCTTCCTTTCAGTTTTGCATCTGTTAAACTGGGAAACACTTCCCTTAGGTAGCAGAATCCACTTTCTTCTTTATCCAAAGCCTTAACAAAATTCTTCATTAATCCCAGCTTTATATGCAAAGGTGGAAGAACAAATTGTTTTGATTCAAGCAGTGAAACATATCTTATATTACTTCTCCCGGGTAAAAATTGCTCTCTCTTTTCCCACTGCTGCACAATATGTTTTTCTGTTACACAACTGTTCCACAAACAGAAAACAGAATTTTATGAAAGATCCCTATAGGCCATTGAATGAGTGAATGAGGTCACCACAGTCATTCCAAGCAATGTCATGGTACTTTATTGCACTGAGGATCTTGGACATACGTTCATATATTTCTTTCAAACTAACAGTAAGAGGTAGAGGAACTGATAAAAATATATTTCCATTGTGCAGCAAAACTGTTTTTAAACTTAATTTTGAGGCATAAATATATACACATCATTCATTAGGACTGTGTTCAGTGCCCAGTTTGTTCAGAAGACCACTAATATTTTTACAGAAAAACACACCATCTTCCATAATGAAATAATTTGAAAACGCTTTGTAATATTTACAATACACTAAATTTTAGTTCCTGCTTATCTAAAGAGCAAGCAGAACCAAGGAGTCTGCTTGCTCTTTAGATAAGTCAAGTCACGAACTCAACACGAATTCAACTCTTATTGCTTAGATAAGTGTGGTGCATTATAATAATGAAATAGCCTGTCCAGAAAAGACTGCAACACAAGAATCCTTCCTATATTCATCAGATGGTTCTTTAAGATCCATTTTGACAGATGATTTTTGTGTTCAGCAGATATTATAGCGAGTTTAATTAATCGGCTTTGCACTTTAAGGGCATAGATACCACTGTGTAGAATTGCACAGTGGTAGCTATGTCCCGTTGTGTGTCCCAAGTAACCTATAGACTCCTTAACATTACCAGGCCTAAGTAGCCCTTGAGCCAGAAATACCCATACCAATTAGACGTCTTTAAAAAAATAGGAACATGAAGGCCCTTCATTGAAGGGTCTCAATGTTGTTATTACCAATTAAAATAGGATTTCCATTCTGATTAAGAAAACATTTCTTTTCAAGGAAACGTCCAGCTCATCAAAAACAGACAAAAATCGTGTTATTTTGATTAGCATTATTTAATTATTAATAATGCTTCCTTTATCCCACAATGTCAGAGATCTGGTATAGCAAGTCTTCATTATATGGAACAGGCTTTATTGTAGATGATAAGTAAAGATATTTGATGCTGTGCTTGCTTCTTCTGGACATCATTGATATTTTGTGCAGAAATAGCAATCATCAATGTGGTTGTGTGGTTCTAGCCACATCGTTCTACCAGCAAGAGGCATACTTTTAATTTTCCTAGTTAGCCACATCCTCAGATTTGTGGTGCAGGTAATATAGCACATATGTGGAGTCCAAGTTTTGTTCTGATCACTAATCTTGTACCCAAAGTACAAAGAATATGCATATTTAATAATACTATAGATTTCCTCCTTCTGAGTATTTTCTGTAAGCCATACGCACACATGCAGCAGAAACTGTCAGTGATTCCAACACTTCCTTTGCTTAAGCATTTTAACAATATAATGCAAAGCAAAATGCAGAAAAAAGAACAATATACAATAAATACAAAGGTAAACAGTACACATTTACACTATAACTGTGTGTTTCCATTACTGAGAGAGACAGAGAGATAGAAAGCAGACTGACAAGTTTGAACACATTAACTGTCCCCAGCATTACTGCCATCTACGAATATACAAAATTATTATAATTTAATTATTTAAACAATCCATCTTAGAATCTTTGCAGTAATCCCAACATGCATCAGCCTATACAGTGATTTCTCATGAAGGACTGAGTCAAATGCCTCACTAAAATTCAAAATTTTCTTGATTTTGAACTAGATGTAAGGAACAGTTTGACATAGTTTATGTCAAACTGTTCCTTACATCTAGTTCATGAGTAACTATACCAAAATAGCTTACCAGGTTAGTTAAACATGATTTCCCCTTAAAAAATTATGTTGTGTTGTCCTTCAGAATACCATTTCTATAAAAATATCCCTGAATCCACTGACACCCTGACACCACTGCCTCTAAGATTTTTCCAACTAGTGAGGTCAGACTAGCCAGTCTGTAATTACCGATTTCACTCTTATAACTACCTTTATGTATGGCGATACACTGGCACTTCACCAATCCAAAGGAACCTCTCCCGAATCCAAAGATAACCTTGTAATTAACCTCAGTGGTTCAATACACTCTCTGGCCACCTCTCTCAAAATTACTGGGTATATGACATCAATTCCAGGAGCATTACTTGCTTTTAGGTTCAATAGTTTTCTAACAAACAGTCATCTGTAATTTCGAAATGACTAATTTTATATGACTCAGCCTTAATCACACAGCCTCTCCTAAGCATAAAGGGTCTTCTAGCAGTAAAGACTGAAACAAAGTACCTATTCAATTCATCAGCAACATCAGCTGGGTTATCTATGACTTTCCCAAGCCCAGTACACAAGGGACTAATCTGTTTACTTCTTCTTTGTATTCACATACATGAAAACTCCTTGTCTCCATTCTCTACTCTCCTACTCAGTCTTGGCCTCCCTAACCTTATTTATGGTACTATTAAAGTTCAAATTGTAGCTATTGTAGGCTTCAGTACTTTTAATCACTCAGTAACTTTCCAATGCTCTTTTACTGCTCTGTTAGGCTGGCCAGCTCTGCATTCATCCATCCCAGCATCCTCCTCGTGCTATATTTTCTTAATGGTACATATGCATTCATGGCTTCCACAATCATTGCTTTAAGGGTATTCCATGATTCTAAGGTATTCACCATCCCTCTGCAATCCACCCAATTAATAGATGCCACGTAGCAACTTAAACTGCTATTGTCAGTTTAAGGTGTTACATTCCCCTTTTCTGAAATTCAAACCGATGCTTTTACCTTTAACTACTGCAATATCTTTGTTGCAGTAGTTAATTGGAAAGTGCCAATGGTTCCTGCACTTTAAGCCCTGTGATGTCGTCTGATTTCTGAGCAATGATAAGGTCAAGGATATTCTTACCCTTAGAATTTTCTTTAACTTGCAAGTACAAATAATAAATATCTAGTTTATTTAAAAATTTTGTTCCCCATGGTGAGTTTCCTCCCACTTATTCTATTCAATTAGGGACAGATTGAACCCATAATAAGACATTCACACTTGCTTGTCCATTCCATCTGCATGAGTTTGAATTTCAGAAACTAGTCATACTCTTCATAACTTTCTTTTCTGTAGATTACTCCCACTCTCATTATACCTTTGCTTCCAACCAACGTGCCACAAAAATAAATAATGCACATAATAATATACACATAAAAATAATAATTGAAAATTACATAAAAATAAAATAACGTTAATTATAATTACCTCTGTATTAGCCATTCTAAAGCTTTATGAGCAGGTCGTAAAAGGAAATATGGAGATAACATTACCAAAAATTGATCAATATTCTCATTTAATTCCTTATTAATCTCAGCATTTAATACAGATCTTTGTAGTGTTCTGGATGAGTCACTAAAAAGTGTTTCCTCAAACACAGCAAACTTAGGCTGTATAAGAAGTAATTCATCTAATCCACTTCTACCTATAAGTAAATAAGAAAGTAGTTGAGCTTAGACAAACAAACAAACAAAAAAATATGAAATTTGTATTTAATCATTTTCTGTTACTTTATGAAAGGATGCAACAATAATGATGATGATGATGGTGACTATTTGCTGTTTTATGACACATTGAATGGAAGGATACAATAAAGATCATATACCAGATTAAAATTATTAATAATTACTATTATATTAATAATATTACTATTTATTAATACAGTGCAATCTTGATATATTCCTCCTGATTATACCAGGGTTTCAGACATAATGCAAGTGTGATCATGTTCCCCCCAAGAGGAACATAAAAAGATGCAGTTTATGACAAAACATGTATTTCACAATAGACACTAGCAGAAGCAAACTTTATAACTCACATTGTAGTATCACCTACTGCAACAGTTTCCAAAGTGTAAAGCACTGAGCTATTCAGTGTATTACTGCAGTATATTCCCTCAATTACATTATTAAATTTTTATAAACAACAGTAGTCATCCAAGAGTAATTACTGTAAATATTCAGTTTTACCCATCTTCCCTTGATTAAAGATGTCATAAAAAATACATTAATAAAACATTAATTGCACACGGGACACTCAGCGACTATATATATTTTCCTCTGAGAAAAGAACCAGTTACCATATTTGTCAGTTGTGATATATTCAATTATAAATTTTTGTAGAGAATGGCATGTGACATTCTTTTTCAAGGTTGAGGTCGCATTTAAAATGATAAAAACTGCTAAAAGCGTAATGCAATGCAAAGTGTGCATATACTGACAAACAATTTGTATATTTTTATACATTGCTTATACTACTAATAATTAAAATTATATGAAATTGGGAGAGCTTGTATTGTTTATAATTTAAAGTTGTATATCTTTGAGGAGGGGGGAAAGTTCTATAGTGATCCAGAATGTAACCCGGATATTATATTATTTTCTATGGAAAATGATTTCCAGGTTGTTAGTTTAATTAAGCAATGATTTTCAGGAATACCTTAATCATGTAACTAAAGGGATACCTGCTATAAAGAGCATTAAGCATTTTTTTGTATCCTCCACGACATGGCAACTGTTAGATTATGTGACTGAACTGTTGTTTATTTCCTATTTATGCACTATATTATAAATTGAATTCCCTGTAATCATGTCTCATTTGGAAGTGTGGGATCATTACAGAAAATTGGCAATTTTGAAATTTTATTTTTTAAGTTTTGCTTTAAGTTAAGCTTTGGCATTGCTTTTTAATATTTTTAATTTTAAAGTACAGCATTATTTTAAAAAAACTATAGTCAGTAACAACACATTCACCATTTAAATGTTTAACCCATTTTGTCCACCACCAGTAAAGTAGTAAAACTAAAATAAAAAAACCATGCACAAAATGAAATTTGCTTATATAAAAATGCTATGGGCGAACCAAGGATATAAAACTTGGATGAAATCTAGATAACATGATCTTGGAAAATGTCTATGTGGAATCAAAACAGAAAATTACTAAAAGATAAACTGACTGAAAAATAACAAACTGAAACAATCACTAAATTATTTGTGTAGTTGTACAAGAGTTTAAAATATGACTGCATCTAATTAGTATATTTACAAATTCATTAAAGCTTTTGCAGTACTGGTCAAGGTCATATACCTTCCTCTTTGGAAGTTTAGTCAATTATTATCATTCCATGTATTTATTTGTTTACTTTACTCAAAAGGCATTATTATTTTTAATCTGGAATTGTAATTATTACGAAACTCACTTTTTAAAACTTTTCTGTTATGTATGAGGTATTCTAAATTCTAATGATTGTGAAAATAACATACAAGATTCACATAAATATCATGCATAATAGTTCGTTTAATGAAATTGTATAATCATCTAAGCAAATTCTTCAAACTAAACAATGCAAGCATTATTATTAGTCTTTGTTTCAGAGCTTCTTGGTGTTCCCTTTTCAAGATTATACAAAGAAAGAAAGAAAGATAATGGCTAAATGCTGACTAGTTATGCATGTTAATGCAATTCCTACTTAACTAATGAATTTAAATGAGTAATTACACACCTGAAGGTAAGCAAATGGGGGCAGTGCTGGTCCGAAGCATTTAGGCACCCTGGACGGAAAGACTTTTATATGGGCCCCCCCCCCTTCATAGGTATTGAAATGCACAAGGAATTTTAATTGAATTTATTTTTAAGCTTCAAAACTGCAATAACATAATGAACTGTAACTGAACACCATATTACTTTCAAGGCTATATCATATCTTACCCATTATTTAATTGATGATCAGAATGTGATTATAAAAATATCAGCAATATTATAATAACATACTCTAATACATATACCAGTAATCTAATGATTTACAACAAGAGAATACAATACACACATTTCAATATACTTATTAAAACTATCAATTATTATAATTATCGATCTCATAATTTACATGAACATGAAATTTTAATACAACACAATTGAAACATTAATTAGCCTTTCCATTAATTATTGCTTTAATCAAATGAAATCAATAACATTTCTCTTATGTATCTTCTTCTAGATTTCAAGTTGGCAAAAATTAATAATTTCTGAAAAATCCAATTTTGCTACTGTCGTTTTCAATAGTAGAATTGCCAGCGAATTCAACCTTGTCTCTGTCATAGACGATCGCAGGTACATTTTAATTAACTTTAGTTTACTGAAACTTCTCCCACCACTTGCCACAGTTATAGGAATGGTTAGCATAATTTGCAATGCAATCCATAAGTTTGATAGCATATCTTGCATTGTGTTTGAATTTATAAACTTCAAAAAACCTAAAGCATTATCAGGTATACTTTCAGGCAAAAGTACCACCAATGCCTCAATTTCTTGGCATAACTCTTCACTATTTACATCACATTCATTGATATCACTAAGTTTTATTTCAAGTTTTTTGCATCTTTTTAATAATTCATCATGGCGGCCCATATCTTTTTTTTTTTTTTTGATATTATACAAGAAACCCCAATTATCATAGAACTCGTCCATTTGTTGAAATCTTTCTGTTGGGGACATGATTGCATTGTCTAATATTACACAAAAAACATTGTTTTGAAATGTGTTTTTCTTTGCTTTCTTGTAGTGATTGGCCATTAAAATCATTAAGTTCGGTGAATATGGTATTTCTAAATCCACATTTTGCATTTAATCTTTCTACTAAACATTTTACTGATCTCAAGGGTTCTACATAACCAGAGACTGCATTTCTTCAGAAATTCTGTACAATTCTTTATAAACAAGGCTGTAATCTGCACTTCTTTAGAAATTCTGTATAATTCTTTAAAAGCAAGCTGCAGTGCCTTTAAAATTCTTTAAAAGCAAGCTGTCCATGCCAGGGCCCTGCACTTATTTTCTTACTATATTGATTTTAAATAAAATATAATTCCACATGCAAAGGGTAATCAAAAAGTTACAATCTTCAATTTTTACTATTAGAGATTCAGCTTCAGATGTATCAATGGATTCAGTGCTAAAGTTTTTGGCCAACTCAGTTAAGGCGTTCCTTAATTCTAAAATTTCATTTTTAATAGCTTTAATGTTATCAACTCTACATTCCCACCTAGTGTCACACAAAGATTAAGGGTAAAGCATTTAATGTGTTTCTTCAGCAATTCCCACCTATAAGCCAAAGCTGAAAACAATATGTAAATCCTATGAATAACACCAAAAAAACTCTTAGAAAATGTTTAACATGCTCTACTGTCCCCAATTACTAAATTTAAAGAATGACATCCAACAAGACATAAAAAATGCTCGTGAGTTGCACTTTAAAATTCTAGCCCTACATCTTTGTTTCTGCCTTTCATATTGGCACCATTGTCATAAACCTGACCTCTCCAACTGCCTAAATCAAGTTTAAAAGTAGCATTTGAGTGATTGATTCATATATTCCTTCACCTGTTGTTTCTGAGAGTGGATAAAAGGGAAAAAAAAAATGTTCTTATATTTTGATTTCATTAATATCTATAAATCTGATTATTAACGAAAGCTGTTCAATGTGACTGACTTCCATAGTGCAATCAGCTATTATGGTAAAGTACTTTGCTTTCCTTGCTCCCTTCAGTATTTTTAAAAGTAGCATTTCCAAGCAAATTGATCAACTCATTTTGAATAGTTTTACCGCAGTAATGTGCATGAGTTTCACATGTTATTCACCACATCTGCTCACTCATAACTAAATCAAACTTACCAATTACATTAGACTTAAAAAATGGCCACTGTGTGGTGCAAATAATCTATCAGAAGATCAACAATAAACTAGATTATTTTGCACTAAATATGAGATTATATTTATTACCTCTCTAACACTTCTCCAATGATTTTTTTTCTTTCTGTACAGCTAACTGAAAATTCTCATCTAACATTTTACAATTTTTAAGATGTAAACTCATTTCAAACCAAATTTTGTAGCTTTTTATATGTTGAGGAGAGTTTTCATGCAATTTTAAGCATTTGCTAAGATGTTTCCAATCACTCATTCCCTTCTTAGGTATATTACTCAAAGGATCAAATAGCGTACAACAGAAGCAAAGCAGTGTTTAAACTATCAGAGTACACTAACTACTGTTGTAAAATTGTTTCCCATTTTCCTATAATACATGGAATCCGTAAAACTATGTTTGCATATGTCTTTAAGAAAATTAAAATCATTTTTAATAGCTGATAGACCAATCTGTATAATATGATCTAAATCAGAACTAGATAAATTATCGAGCCATATGTCTATGTCATCATATATTTTTGTTAAATTTGTTTTGTGAGTGAAATCTATACAAGAATTAGAATTCAACGTATGGTATTGTTCAAGTGCACCCTTTACATAGTCAGTTTCACATTTACTATTATCACAACTTCTCGGTCATCTTCGTGGTCTCCTGATCTCTCAGTTACCATTTCTACATTCTCCATTGTGTTTTCTTCATTTCCATAATTAAAAGAGAACTGAGCATCACCAACCAACTGGGAAGTCAGTACTTTTAATATACTTTGATAACTTAGGTTGCTTTTGGATTTCTAATATCTTCTCCAGTCTTCTTTTATGATCCCAATAATTTCTTGGTTGACTAATTTCTTATTTACTAAACTAATTATTTAAAAATAATAAATAATGGCAAGCACCCAGGAGGCTCAGATTCATTATTGGTCAATGTCACCGTGATATCAAAACACTCATTATTAACAGGGGATTTATATTTGTGAAAGATTTTTTTAATATCTCGGAAAAATATTGCTTCTAGGATTACTTACTTGAGAATGCGGGTGCAACATGGTATACCAGACTGAAGCAAGATTGCAGGCAACTAGAGCAAGAAACAGTTCTAGTAGCAACTACCCTATACAATAGACTTTCTGGAAGAAATACTAAACCTCATAAGATAAGACACAGCTGCATTTTGGAGATTTCCGAGAAATACTGCGCTTGGCATACTCTATGACAGAGCACACCCACTCATTGGTTAATTTTTAGATGACAAATCAAACAGTCATATGGGGCCCCTCAAAATTTAGCACCCTGGGCAACCACCTGGTGCTCAGGCTGGTACTGATTGGAGGCACCAGTACACAACACTAGTAAGTATTTCTTACATGAAAGATGCTGTTATAGACTAAAGAACAAAGATTTATTCTTTTCTGATTTAAGCTTCTTTGGCTGTATGATTGCTTGATCATATCTCTCTTCCTCTTATTTCAGGTGAAAGTAAGCAATGCTCTTGTGCCAATCATATGAAGGATGGTCGGAAAGTTCTGAAAATAGAGTATAAAAGACATAGGTAAATTCTGTTTTTTTTGCAATGTACTCACCCCAAAGTTCAATATACTTGTTGTATTTAATCTGCAGTTTAATCCTTCAAAAAAACTTCTTCAGTCTTTAGCTCTTCATCATCTTTAAAATGGGTTCCCAGAGGGATAAGACTAGGTTTCTGAAAAATCATAGTTACTTGGGGACAGATCTAAACTGTATGGGCGTATGGTATGGTGTAATTGTTCAAATGAATTTTAGCATGTGTACAGGTATTGCCGTGGAGAAGCAAAATCCAATGACTTAACTCTCCTTGTCTTTTTTTCCAAATTGCAGCTTTTAACTTTGGCATAAGCTGGTGTAACAATTCCCTGTTACTGGTGTTTTAGATGCAAGGTAATCACAATTAACAACATTGCTTTTGTGTCCCAGAAAATCACTTCTCCAGCTGATAGCTGGGTTCAAAACTTTTGTTTTTTTTTTTAGGATTGCAGGTCCCTTGTACTTCCATCGCATGCTTTATAATTCAGATTCAGGATCATAAACACAGCCAAGTTTCATCACCAGATAAAAATAGCTAATCCAGATAAAAATATATCTGGATTAGCAAAAATTAATTTTAAATTCTCTTTTGATCACTCCACCCTCTGATATTTGTAAAAAATAGAAAGGTTTCTGGGAACCCACTTTGTGCAAACTTCGGACATTCTCAAATGTTAATGTATTACACTGGTCTGCACCAATGTTGATGTTTCCAAAATTCAGTGTTTCTGGGTGTACTTTTAGTGCTAATTCTAAAAATCCAAAGCATTTTTAACTATCATGTACAACTTTTTTACAAACAGTAAGACTGTTTTTTCTTAGATACGCATTACATGTATATGTAGTAGTAGTAGTGGCATGTGATGCAAGAAAGCAAGTGTATGAGCTTATGCAGCATCAGCCAAAAAAAAAAAAAAAAAAAAAAAAACACCATTCCCTCCAAATGTCTGTCCAGTTCCTCCTTAAATTTATTCAACCTATCAACTTTCACAATGACAGATGGAAGTTTGTTCCAGCAATTAACCACCCGCTGGCTAAAGGCAAATTTCCGCACATCTATTCTACATCTGTCCTTTCTTAATTTGAATTTATGCCCCCTTAGGTTCGTAATCTGAACAAGTGGAAGGATCCCATCAGAATTCAGCGTGCTCAACCCATTCAAGGCCTTATACACCTCAATCAGATCACTGCACAGGTGCCTAGTCTCTTCGTAAGAGGATCCCTTCATTAAGAGGATCCTCTCTTCGTAAGAGGATCCCTTCATTCCCCTCACCAATCTTGTTGCCCTTCTCTGTACACACTCAAGTAAATCTACATCCTTCCTAAAATAAGGCCTCCAGACCTGTACGCAGTACTCAAGGCGTGGCCTGACCATTGCCTTATACAGAGGGACAATCACCTTCTTTTCCCTGCTAGCAAAATTCCTATATATCATTGACAAAACCCCATGACCTGCCCTGGCAACTTGTCTGCATTGCTCAGAAAACTTCATATCTGACTGCACAATTACTCCCAGGTTTTTTTCATTTTCTACCACCTTAAGTGTAGTACCACACAGAGTTGGTACGTTTCTCTGGGGTTACTTCTACCCATATGCAGTACTTTGCATTTTTCAAGGTTAAACTTCAGTTGCCACTTCTTAGGCCATCTGCCCAAATTATCTAGATCCTGTTGCAGTAGCACACTGCCATTACTGTCATTAACAACCCTGCCAACCTTTGTATCATCTGCAAACTTCAACATTAAGCCTGATATACCTTCATCAATATCATTGATAAATATACAAAACAACAGTGGACCCAACACCGAACCCTGTGGGACTCCACAAATAACATTAGTCCACGAAGAGCAGCACCCATTGATTACCAACCTCTTGTCTTCTCCCACTTAACCATCCTTTTATCCCTTGTAAGGAAGTAGTTTGTAACATGCATACTACTTCCTTTGTAACTGACAGGACCAGACTTGCCCATATGTATTTAAAAATGTTGAGATCTGCAAGTAGCTATATAGACTTGCAAAGTGTTTCTCCCACATTAAAATGTTTTCTGGTGCAGTTGCGTTAACTAGTATCTGCCTCTAAAGTGATTTTCATATCCTGTGTCTTTGACAATGGCAACTCATGGCTGTGTGAACAATATATTTTGTGTGAAAAATATATTTTGTTGCATCTGTGGTAACTACGTTGTGGAAAAACAAAGGCAGTAGATAACATCATTTGTGAAAAAGCTGCATATTTTGTAATTAAATTAGGCAACCAAGATAAAAGTTGCCCCTCTCCCCAAAAGTGTACAGTATATATGTGCAAGGATTACAATTGTGAAAATGTGGCAAAAAAGAAAGCCATGGCATTTGACTTTCCCATGGTGTGGAGGGAACCTTGGAATAATATCAATGACTGCTACTTTTGTTCCATAAATGTAAGTTATAACACAAAGAACAAGCAGGGCATTGCATACAGCAACAATATTACTATAGCCATAAAGCCAGTACCATATGGACCTACCAGTACCACCTCTGCCAGTTGTTCTTGAACATACACAATCAAATCCTGAATCATTATTATTGTGTGATACAGAGCAAAACAGAAGACAGAATAAATAATGACAGGTTCAATGCTAATTGTAAAACACACATATATTAAATACATACAGTATAAAAGCTTTCGGTTATTATGGTAACCTTCATCAGTCAAACTGACAATTAAAGAGTGTGGAACATGAGGGCGCATGTACTGCCGGTCATGTATATGAAACTGCGTGATGCAATGGTTAATTGTTTGATGTTGAAGCCTGTGGCTGCGATATATGTGAACATTGCCAACGTTTGTCATTCATCAAAATGGTTGCTTCAATAATAGGGTGGACACGACATCCACTGCCTTTTGTTGACTGAGGTATTAGAGCATGTGAAGTTCAATGACTCCAACCAGGCATGTTGCCGGTAGTGGCGGGACCTATCTACAATCATGACATCGCCGTGCGAGTCAATGTCATGGCGGGTTGACCAGAAGTGTTCGGCAATGGCCGAGTGCTCTACATACACGAGGCGGATGGCTCTTTCGTGTTCTGAAAGACGTTTGGCAAGCTGTCTCTCAGTTTCCATGATGTAACAGCTAGAGATGCGGTAGACTAAACCACTTTGTAGTAAGGTGGGAACCAGTGTTTTCACTTTAGAGGCGAGGGATCGCAACTTTCTGCCTGGGAGCAGTATACGCACCACTTTATCTCATGTGATTTTACGATCCTAGTAACCTGTTGTGATAGGTTTGGGTAGTATGGAATAAAGGCGCTCATGGTTGAGTCAATACCTTGGATGTTTCTGTTGGTCACTACATGGTCATGTGTCTATAGGTCACACCTGTCAAGGGTACTGGTGTGTCCCACCAGTATTCTTTCCACAGATAATGTGTATAAAGCACAAACTACCCTTTTTGTAGTTCATCAGATACATTATGTGAGTTTGTGTGAGGCTGTCCAGACCTTTTTTTTTTTATCAGCTAAGACATACCATTATAAATCTCATGGTGTACCTATGTAGAAAGCAATACTTTAGAAATCAGCACAAATCGCATAATGTAACTTGCAAACTTTCGATGTGAGATGGGTGGATAGATGCCACATCAGTAACTTTTTTACGCACACAACTGCAGCCCTCCCGAAGCCCAGTGTGATGGATGTTATTCAAAGATAAAAGACCATAGTGATACTTTGATGAAGCACACGTGGTAAACTTCTGAAACAGTACACAATATTTGTGCAGAAGTTCCTGAATGCTTCTAGTCATACAATGTATAACATTGGCTAGTCTGAACAGTTTCTCTTTGGGTTATATATTTTTTTAATGGTCCTGCTAATCAAAACACTTATCTGGAGATGTTGCAGACATGGCTAATGTCTCTAATGGAATGTGGTCATATTGAATAAAACTTGATTCCAAAAAAATGATAAGACATTGCAATTTAACTTAAGGATGCACAAGTATTTCAGTGAGGCCTTTCCAAATTGGTATACAGGATGAGGATCGGATGTGTTGCTATCACCATCACAACGGCCTCCAAGAATTCCAAATTTCTCCAAGTGTGAAAATTCATTAAGGACAAAGCTACGTACAAGTTAGAGCAAACGCATCATATTAGTATGCAGCTAAACTCTGAATTAGCAAAAATATGCTAAGGCAGCATCGTTTAAGTTATATCTCATATTGTGAATACCTTCATAACGGGTTGCCATGATATTGCACTACTTCGAATAAGTAATGCTTTACCAAAGGAGAAGACTGTTGTTACTTATTCTCAGCGGATACCACCATCCAGACGGCACCAGGACTATTTGGCCCTTCTTCAGTGGGTGAGTAGGTACCCTAGTGATGCAATGATGACAAAACAGTTATGAAGTATAACTCCACAATATGAGAGATGCCTGATGTTATTTGTTATTTGGTTTTTTTTTTTTTTTTTTAGGAGCATTAGCAACTAAGGCCATATTGCTCCGGGATATGCGGTGGTCATTCCCTTGACTTTTCCGCATCCTCCGTATTTGGTGGTGACGGGCTTGAACCCCGGTCTAATCAAGAAGCGTGTGCTACGCACTGCTACTCCTTCCCACCTGGCTACGGAGGCGCCTGAGAGAGATGCCTGATGGTGTATAATATAAGCCCTTAACGTATTTCAGGACAAAGCTACCTAAAAAATACATCACATGAACAAATTTTAAGATGCTGTAAACAATTGATTCCACTTGTAATCCCCCAAATGCTCATGGAAATGTTACGTACAAAATAGAAGAAAATTCATTCTTTAGTCATTCTAATTAGGCAATAAAAACAAAATGACAGTATGCAAATAGAAATGGAGTATGCCTAATGTTGAATTAATCATAGTGTAAATTGCAATAAAGTTATTTACTTTATTTCCAAGAGTACAATTATATTATTTTTGCATTAATTATACTGAATACTTCATATAAGGAGATGATAAGATATCATGAATTCCTACATCACAACCTCATAATGCTTACCTTAAGAGTAAAACACTTGGACAGAACAATTAAAAATAGCAAGTATATTGTCCTTGAGAATAGCTTTTTATTGAAATACGATTATGGGATTAATAAAGTATAAAAAACTCAACTTGTAGGACATTAATAAAATGAATATCTCAACATCAGAATATTGCTACTTTCCCTTAAGGTAGATAAGTCTTTGTAGCCAACATTACACAGGGAACATTTTCATTATAAACACACTGCAATTATTGTTGAAATTTAAAAAAAATATTTTTACATTTTGATTTTTTATGAAAAATAATTAAAAAATAATTATAAAAGAGAAAGGCATACCAATAGCAAATACTGTATCCCTGTCTAGGTTGGCTGCTTCCCTGGGATCATAGAGAAAGGATGCTTTTACTCTGTTTTGAATAAATTGTGATGTTTGTGGTGTGGCTAATTTTTTCAGCTGCCTTGCTAATGATGTTTCCTCCATAATCAGATCTAAATACCCAAATCAGAGTGAATTCAATTAAAAATTTAACTTATAAAATATTTATATTCACTTAATATCTTTATTTTATTATTCATAATTTTTTTAGAATAAAAACAATTATTCTATGTACAGAATTACTATGTCTAAGTACAGAAAATACTATGTACAGAATTGTATAAACAGTACAGAATTGTCTATACAATTCTGAACTGTTTATACAATTTGAACAGTACAGAATTGTCTATACAATTCTGTACTGTTCAAATAATTAATGCAAATTTGAATTAAAACAAACTTGCATATTTAATATATATCATTTATAAATAGACATAAACCTAACTAGAAAAAAAAAAAAAAAAAAACATTAAAAATTGTCTTACCAGCATCTAATAATTATGTTGATGATGGTGAAAAATCATAATGGTATTTTAATCTTAAAGCCTGCTACAAAAAAAAAACAAGAGAGATAATGAATGACCCTGTTTGTGGTACAGACCTACCAAGTTTTTTGGTTTTTCAGGAAGTTTTATTTTCTTCTAGATTTTTTGTTTCTATTTTATTTATTTATTTTTAAATACATATAAGCAATATGTTTTATTTATCAATGTGGATTTCAGAAAATGTGGCTGTGCAGCTTTTACCAATCAGGTATTCAGTATACGGTTTTTGTATCTCTTATTTTAGACAGCAATAGTGTCATGAGATTTTGTGCAATTTGTTTGCTTATAAATGGTTTACTCAACTAATTAGTTGTTTTTAAAAAAATTTTTGGAAATGTGTATCTTACCTGACGATTGGTTTCTGTTATGTGAATATTACTATAATAATTAATGATAAACACCAGCCAAGAAATTAAACTGAAAATTTACTATAAAATAAAATAAAATAATATACAGTAAAATGTAACGAAAATAAAATAATATACAATAAAGATTAAAATATAGTTACAACATAGTTAAAAGCAGTAAAATTATCTAAAATAAACTGGGTTAAAAGCGATAAAACAATGAAACTTTCGGAGAATGCCGTCTCCTTCTTCAACAGCATACTACTAGTGCTAAGACACACCCTTAGGGTGGGGACCCACTGTAGTAACCCTGAAGAAAAGGAAATGGAAATTTGCAGAGTCACGGCAGACCTCAGGAAATGTGGATACCCCCAGAGGGTCTTGGACAAATATATTTATAGGGCTGAGTCCAATCGTAGGGAGTCGCCTGCCCCTGTGGCTACTGCATACATTCCTTACTATCCGGGCCTTTCAGAACGCATTGTACGGGCACTGCGGGAGTGTCAGACCCGCTGTGTGCAACTTCCGGGTCGGAGGTTGCACACAGTGATATCTCAAGTTAAAGATCCCATAGCCCAGGACCATACTAGCAATGTGGTCTACGAGATTAAGTGCTCGGATTGTGAGGTGTGTTATGTGGGGGTACGGGGCGACGTTTAAAGGACCGTCTGGGGGAACACACTACCACTATCAAGACTGCTAACTATGCGAGGTCTGCTGTGGCAGAGCATTTCTGGGAAAAGCAGCATCGGATCTCCCCTGAAGATGCGGTCATTACTGACCGCGCCCATGGATTTTGGTAACGCAAGTGGCTCGAGAGCTTGCGAATCGGTTCATCCAGTCACAATACTATTAATAGGGACAGGGGGACCTGTTTACACCCCGTTTGAGGCAATTGTCCTCAGAAGGGATGACTGGTTCTGTTTGACACGCTCCCGAGCCACTTCCGTTTCCGATACACATGGAGAATGTAGATCATATGTCTGATGACTACGTGCATGAGTGCCATGGACCTGCTACCTAAGGATGTGTCTTAGCACTAGTAGTATGCTGTTGAAGAAGGAGACGGCAGTCTCCGAAAGCTCCAGGTTTCATTGTTTTATCGCTTTTAACCCATTTTATTTTAGATAATTTTACTGCTTTTAACTATATTTTAACTATATTGTAACTATATTTTAATCTTTATTGTATTTTATTTTATTTTCATTACATTTTACTGTATATTATTTTATTTTATTTTATAGTAAATTTTCAGTTTAATTTCTTGGCTGGTGTTTATCATTAATTATTATAGTATGGAATTTCTCAGCCCCATAGGCCTGTTTGAAGATATGTGAATATTTTTTCCAACATGTATCAGGTGCAGGAAAAAATAAATCCTTCCATTTCATATGGTAGAGAAAGTATATTCTAAAAATAAACAAACTTGTGAATCCATCTTGTTTTTAAGCATTTGATTGATATATATTATGTAAAGTTACACTATTACAATTAAACAGAAACTCTTGCTCATCTAATGTGCATGTTTCTAATTCTTTTTGGAATTCATTATCAGGTCTATAAAAATAGGGAAAAATCAGACCTAAAATCAAAGATCGCTTAAGTGAGAAATAATAAGAAAGATCAAATGCACATTCTGACTAAATATCAATTGTTAAATATAAATATATATATATATATATATATAAAAGCTTGCACACCCTCATACAACTTCACAAGTTTGTGAGGTGTTTACAACTGTGGTTTTTTCACATCATGCTTGGGTTCAAATGCCATCTTAATAAAAAGAACTTGTATGGAATTTTTTTTTCTCCCAAACCACATCCAAGTTAGCCAGGCTGAGGGAGCTGAAACACCAAGGGAGGGAGCAAAATCACCACTGGATCATTTTTCGCCCATTACAAAATTTTGTATATTTAAAATTTAAGTAATAACTTAAAGGTATATATAAAAATACTTCAGATTAATGTTTATGTGCATGCGGTCACAAATAATTAGAGTACTGAATGTAAACTGGTTCTGTCCGATATGGAGTATGTTAAAACATTTTGTGCCATTATGGCGTAAACATAAAATAATGGATTGTTTTAAAAAAAAAACGGTTAGCCTGACAACTTTTTATTCAATATTTTTAAAATGCATTTTTTTATTGTCTGACAGGGGAATGCGTTATAATACAACTTAATTTTAGAGGTCGGAAGTAAAATACAATAAATATTCTCGTCGATGCCAAACCATTTAGAAAATATAACAGAAATTTTTTTTTAATAAAGTCCGTCAGTTTTTAGCGTTTTCCTTCTTTTCTTGCTATTAATGTGTAGGCGGACCTCACTTTACTACAATAAAAAAATTTCTACTACATTTTCTCTCTTGTCGGGGTCGAAAACAATATTTACCATAGGACGATACGTGGTTAAGCCAATATTAGCAATAAAAAATAAACTGTCCACTATAAGATCAACAATAAATAAATTTCCTGTTTATACTCCGGGGCGACCAAACGGTCAGAGGAGTTTACAAGATACACAGAATACAAGAAACAGCACCGTATTCAGCAAAGAATACGGTGCTGTTTCAGCAGTGACGGGCTTGAACGCCGGTCACTCAAGGCACGTGTACTTATGGACCCGCGCGCCTGACCACTAGGCTACGGCGGCCTTATGTCCCTGCAATACTGACAACATTCTTGGGGAGCTATATCGAAAACGCTGATGGCAGTAAGATTAAAAATCAAATTCCAGCACTGCATGATAATAAAAAAGTGTCTGACATTTTTATTAAACCTAAAATTAATAAAACAATGAAAGTTTGACAAAGCATTTTTTCTTTACATATATTGAATCAACATTAACTGCAGTTTATATTTACACAATTATAAACTCCAGGTCACTCCACTCAAATAATCATGTATTCATTATATATTTTCTCCCGGCTAATTGCCACAGATTATTATTTTCTGTTTCAATAACTGATCATTCAACTTCCAAAAAACACAATACAAATTACTTACAAACCTCAAAAATATTTCAAAACGGCAACACTACAAAACATATACAGCACAACATATAGCAACGAAAAACTCAATTGCCTTTAAGCAGCACGTGTAGTAAGACTCTGCAACTCAACACCAGAGGGACAGATCCCGCCACGTAGGCAAGGCAATTCCTATATAGAAAAAATTATTTTAAACTAAAATTTTGTAGAAGACGTGATGCCTTCGAGATAGATCCCTTTAACATAACGAACGTTCTGCCCCACGCAAAGTGTAAAAGATGCCAAATCTTCAATAATGCAAGGAACTTTTAAGGCAAGAAAATCCTAAAACCAGGATTTAAAACAACAAATGCTGCTGCTTATTACATGACAAAAGACAAACCTTTTTTACCACTGAGGCTGACGACTGAAGGTAGTGCCCTCCAAATTAAAGTGAATCGTGGGTTTTACAGCTTACATGCCAGATTCTTCAAAAAAAATCTATTATTTTTAACAAAGAGTTTTCCAATGAAGATTAAAGCGCTGGATCGCATTAGTTGGCGCATTTTAAAAGAGTACTGGGGACTATTCAGTCAGAAAATGGGAATGAACAAATAATGCAATATCCAAAAAGCTGTTTAGTGTAGGAAGCATCTATATACACTGTGTTACCACTTTATTAGGTACATCCCCACTCTGCACACAAATGGTTTGTCCCACAACGTTACAAGTCACATGACCAAAGTTGTGCATATAATTTAAATGCAGCAGGTCGACCTTTCTAGTATCAGTTAAGCATACAAACCAGTAGCTACCATGTAGGCAGGCAAGGCAATTACCTCTGGGCCCTTTAGGGGCCACGCGTCTTGGCTGTCTCCTCTTTTTTGGAATTTTCATTAATTAAGTAGGGGCCCGAACATGTTCTTTGCCTCCAGGCCAGAAAAAGGGTAGCTATGAGGGAAAGGAGTAATCTAATGGACTTCGAACGTGGCATGGTAGTAGTGCAAGACATGCTGAACAAAGAATCTCTGAAACGGCAGCTCTCCTAAACTTTTCACGCACCACAGTTTCAAGAGTGTATCGAGAATGGTGCAACGAACAGAAAACATCCTCTCAATGGAACTACTGTGGGAAAAAATCGCTTGTTGATGAGAAAGGTTAGAGAAGGATGGCTAGAATTGTGCAAGCAAACAGACGGGCCACAATATCGCACATCACGTCAGAATGCAACCATGGTGCTCAGAACAAAACATCACAACGGAACACTAGTCGCACTTTGTCGCGAATGGGCTACAACAGCCCACGGTCACATTGCGTACCTTTGTTATCAATGAAGAACAAGAGAGCACGCCTCCTGTGGGCACAGCAACAACAGGACTGGACTATCGAGGATTGGAAAACAGTTGCTTGGTCTGACGAGTCGACGTTCCTGGTGCATCATGTTGATGGAAGGCTCAGAATTTGGTGAAAAATCATGAATCTATGGACTTGTCATGTCTGACGACTATTGAGCAAGGTGGTGAGGGCTGTGTTATGATGTGGGGAATGTTTTCTTGGCACACATTGGGTCCATTGATACCCATATTTTCACTTCTGAATGCCACATCGTATCTACACATCGTTTTTGACCAAGTGACACACTCATGTCTGCATGGTACTCCATTCCAACACAACGTTTTCAGCATCTAGTTCAATCCATGCCTAGAGGAATTCAGGCTGTTTTGAAGGCTAGAGGAGGCTCAACACACTAGGTAGATGAACCTCATAAACCGGCAGCACAGTGTATAAGTGTATGAAATAGCGTGTAGCTTGTACTCTTCGATAGATTTGCTTTTCACTGGACGAAAAACCGAACAGCCAGAAAAAAATCTGATCGAAATTTCTCATGTCAACACGGTAATTGAAACCGACACTTGTTCCATACTTAGAGAACTTAAAGCTGTTGCAATGCATTTGAAGTGAAACTTCTTTAGGTGCATCCGAGGTTTTCAATGGGAGTAACTTTGGTCCGTGGATTGACAAAAATCGCCACGAAATTGCAACACTAGGCAATGACAAATCAGTACCCCTACAACTCGGCCACGGTTTAACTCGCACGCCTGTCGCGTTTACGTTTTAAATCGCTATATCTCATCTTCTCAGCATGTCCGATTTTTAAAATTTAAAACACAAAACATTTCTTTCGTCATTCGCTACTATATTTCGTAAAAAAATTTATAATTCAATAGTGAGAGTTTTTTTTTTTTGGCCGATTCTCTAAGGCTAATGTTAATAGTTTACTAAATCAAGAATAAAATTACAGATCTGTTCATGCAATTATTTACGAATAAAATAAGTTAATATTAGGGAGTCAGTGAAGAGCAAGTACAGTAAAATTTACTAGACAACCGCGAGGTGTACAAGGCTTTTAATGGTTTCAGCAGGCTTGGTACTGATGGAATACTTACGCTTGTTCAGATTAAGAAACTAAGGGAGACATAGATTCAAATTAAGGAAAGAGAGTTGAAGAATAGATGTGTGTGTTGTCTTTAGCCAGCAGTTAGTTGATTGCTGGAACACATTTCCCTCTGTTGTTGCGGAAATTGATAGCTTAAACAAATTTAAGGCTGAATTAGACAAACATTTGGATGGGTTAAATGGGAAGGTTTTTTTTTTTGGGGGGGGGGGGCTGATCCTCTATAAGCTTGCTTTCTTTCATCATATGCCTAACTAATGTTAATACAAACAATTTTATTTAATCAAGAATAAAATTACAGATCTGTTCATGCAATCATCATCGTTACTAATATTAGGGAATCCGGGAATAGTAATAGTAATAATAATAGAGGCATGTGATGCAGGAAAGCAAGCGTAAGAGCTTGTGTAGCATCAGAAAAGGGTTTTTTTTTTTTTTTTTTTTTTTGGGCTTGCATCATATGCCTCTACTAATGCTAATCAGACAAAACAAAAAAAAATTCACACAACCATTCCCTCTGAACGTTTGTCCCAATTCCTCCTTGAATTTATTTAAGATATTAGCTTCCATAACGACAGATGGAAGTTTCTTTCAGCAAGTAACCACCCGCTGGCTAAAGGAATTGGACAAACTTTTAGAGGGAATGGTTTTAGAGCTGCTGCAATTTGTAGAACTTAAACCACTCTTGGAAAGAGGATCCCTTCATTCCCATCAACAATTTTGTTGCCGTTTTCTGTGCACGCTCAAGCAACTCCACATCCTTCATAAAATGAGACCTTCAGATCTGTATGGAGTACTCAAGGCATGGCCTGACCATTGCCTTATACTAAGGGATAAACACCACCTTTTCCCTGCTATAAAAATTCCTGTATTTCATTGAAAAAGCCCCATGACCTGCTCTTGCAGCCTGTCAGTATTGCTCAGAAAACTTCGCATTTGACTATACTATTACTCCAAGGTCATTTTCATTTTCTACCACCATAAGTGTAGAACCATAAGTATAGTACACAGTTGGCATGTTTTTATGGAGTTACTTCTACCCAAAAGCAGTACTTTGCATGTGTCAATGTTAAACTACAGTCGGCACTTCACAGCCCATCTGTCCAAATTTTTTAGACGCTGTTGCAGCATCACACAGCCACTACTGTCGTTAACATCCCTGCCAACCTTTGTATCACCTGCAAACTTCGACACTAAGCCTAATATACCTTTATCAATACCGTTGATAAATATAGAAAATAACAGTGGCCCCAACACCGAACCCTGTGGGACTCCACTAATACTTTAGTTCACGAAGAGCAGCGTCCGTTGATAACCATCCTCTGTCTTCTCCCACTCACCCACCCTTTTATCCACTGTAACAACTTACCCTTAATACCATTCTGCTCCAATTTGTACAGTAGTCTTCCATGTGCAGTGTCAAAAGCTTTCCTGAAATCCAAGTATATGATATCAAAATTATTTTTTGCATTCAGTTCCTTTGTAGCCACATCATAATATCCTATCGAATTTGTCAGACAAGACTTTCCCTTAACAAACCCATGCTGTGTCTGAATTATTGCTGCAGCCTTGACTAGATGATCCTGGAATACATCTTTAACCAGCAACTCCATTATTTTATCCGGAACAGAAGTTAAACTAACAGGTCTGTAATTACTTTTGTCACAATTTAATCCTTATTTTTGTTTTGCGGTTACATTTTCACATCTCTAGTCCATGGGTATCTCCCCTGAGTTCCAGGAAGCTCTCATAATTATCGCTAAGGGTTTGCTTACTTTCTTTCTTGCCTCCGTTAATAAAACTCGTTAGATCCCATCTACCCCAGGTGCCTTTCTTACGTTTAACTTCAACAATTTCTCTTCCATTTTGCTCTCAGTTATTACAAATTCATAAAGCACCCTGTTACAATTTTATAAACTCTGCAATTTTCCTTCCTTATTAACTCCTCGTGTGTGAACGTAGCTGCAAAATACTCCTTCAGTTTGTTTGCTATTTGAACAGGATCATCCACAGTCGATCCATCGATATCAAGTGGACCAATCTGATTCATTCCTTCCTTTTAGAGTTTATATAAGTAAAGAAATCCTTGCTGTTTTTCTTTGCATCCATTCCCAAAAAAATTTCATAATTTGCCTTCGCTTCCCTAATCTCCTTTGTGACTTAATTTGTGAAGAGCAAGTGGAATGAAATTTATATCGCTTGGATTTTATAGACGAGTTGCAGAAACATGCCCAATTTTCTCCTTCGGAGTGCATTTAATCCAGATTATTTCGTTTTCAGAATGAGAACTGAAAAGATCTTCATATGTGAATATCTGTCACCCACATTTTTATATGATCACTGTCGTTCTACCGGATAAAAGAACTAGGTTGGAATCTTGTCAATCCTATGAGGAAATTTTATGAATTTTTTATCAAAAATTGGCTCGATAAGTGAATCTCAGGTGACGGTTGCATTGCATTTTTAGATCACTGACACTCGGGTTTTTCTTCAAGCAATCATGTATCATGACCACAAAGTACAAGAAATTTATAGAATACATAGAAACCTGAAAGTTGCTTATGCACTTAAAACTCAGATATATACACATAAACACAATATGCTCACTGGAGGGAGCAAAACTGATTACGCCATACACACTCCCCTGTTGCATTAACAATAGCTATATCATGGAGTGCTGAAAGAAGACTTCAACTCTGGCCCCATTTAATCTCAAGCAGCCGCTGACAGTTGCTAGGCAAAAACCATGAGTTTTCAGACAAACGAGACTTTGCACCATTTCGTCTTAATAAATAAATATTCTTGAGACAACTAAAGCGAAAAATGTTTATGTATTCATGACGATTGTATATATTTGTATATATATTGCATTGAAGACTAAAAATTTTGTTGTTACTGTTAAAAACTGACAGTGCATTTTCATGACAGCGTGTGCTCGATCCATAATCCTATTTATGCTTGACCAACCACGCAAACCATGCGACCAAGGCAAGTCTAAAAAGAAAAAATAAATCGAGTGAAGTGTTCCGAAGTCGTTTCTGTTATAGTGTAGGGCCCCTGCTGGACAGTGTTTAATGTGAAAACGAGATTCCCGGGCAGGTTTCCAACACTAAAATGAGGAACCAGAAAGACTGGGATTTATATGAGGTAAAGCAGTTCATTCAAGACAAAATCTTGTGTTCTTAGATTTACTCTGAGAGGTAAAGAGCAAACTGCAACATCAAGAGACGTTGTGTTTTTTCACCCAGAGGTACCTCTTAGATAAGGGGGCCCCAGGGTGACCGCAATTAATAGTTCTTTTAAACAACTTATATGAATACAATCAAATGTGTATATTAGCGAGAATAGCCAAGAAATGGTGGTAAACAAATATAACAAAGTTTATTGTGTACATCTTTAAAAAGTCTTTGTTGACAATCAGTTAATTGATTACACAAGTATTAAAATAACTCACTACTCTTCATCAATTAACAAATGTGGGTTACATGTGTAGCATTCAGATTGTGTTCTTCGTGTATCCTTAGAATACAATCATTCCTGGATCTCAGAGGAAACATAAGGCTTCAAGCTATTATAGTGTTTGGGCGTTTGTGTGCGGTTGGCTAGTGAACTTAATAGTGGCTGTGATAAGACATTTAATGATGAGTAATATAACTAATAGCTCCTGGCATTTAAACATAGTAAAATAGATACTTATCAGTATGTATACTTATGAGGAGGAATGTGAGCATGAGACAGTTATAGAACGAGATAGAATCCATTGTGCGATTGGTTATGTTAATTTGTCTTAATAAACTTATCAGAACAACTTCTGGATAGCTTCAAGGATTCGGGTACCCAGTTATCTTCCTTTAAAAATGCTGTTATCGACATCTCTTTCTTCCTCTGTCTTGCTTCGGTATAATCTTCAACGACTTCCGATTTTCGTGGGACTATTGCTCTCACGACTATGGGAAGATTCTCTCTTCATAGTAGCCTCAAGGATCTCCATCCGATCTCTGCATGTCAAACTACATCTGTCTAAACTCAAGTCATCACCATCCTACCTCCTTTCCCTTTTCTCCTTTTAGTATAAATAGGTCCCCCTTTTAGGAATAGGGAAAATGGTATTGGCTAAAAGACCGATTTAGTGGGGGAAAGGAAAACCATTGGTTTTTTGTAATCGATGTGTGACGCAAAATAAAATGGAATTACAGAGAGGTGAAAGAAGAGCTTTGGCACTGCATGGGGTGCAACTGTAGACTGTCCAGCGTTACTTATCAGTTCCAAAAGTCTATGAATTCTCATCAATTACCAGACTACATTTAATAGCAGTTTCTAGTTCATATTGCACCCATAAATGTGTTTTCTAATCGGCATTACTCTGATATCTAAGCTGAGAATCACAGCCTTTCTCACCGTTTACATGAAACAAATTTCCGCGATGTTCGTTCTTCGCGATCGAGTGTCGGTCTCTTGCTGAGAATTGACCTGAGACAAATCAGTGGGACAGCATCTAGATTGTCGCCCACCCATTGTGGCATCAAGACGGAGCAGTTGAAAATAGCTCGTACGCACGGAGTAGCAGTCGCTCTCAGCATATATCAGTGGCAAAAAATATAGGGTGTATTGGAGTGGATACCGCCTTTCTAAACTGGCTACAGAGTTAAAAATGTTTACATTTTTAATAGAAGAATGAAAATAGTACATGGAGACTCTAGTATCGATTGACGGATTTAAAACTCAAACTTCAGACGAGGGCAAACGTGCGTACACACGTAAATCCAACTGTGGCCAGAAATATTTCGCGTGAAAATCCACTTTGCCATTGACAAGATCCCAATAGTCATAATGGCAGATATATATTTCATAGATTTCTCATCACGCAATAGTTTAGTTAAGTTTTCTGCTAGGAGTTTATAGTTTCTATCTTTCAGACAACGGGAAATGAAATATCCCAAATTTATATATTTGATACAATGACGATTTTGATCAAGGATCAAAATCGTCAAGGATGGCCTCAGGCAAAAAAAAAATTCAAACAACTTAATTGTTCATAACCAGTTGACAGTTATGAAATCATATTCGAGAGATTCTTGAACAGTGCCGCATTATAACATATGTGACACTGTTCAAGAATGATCTCGAATTGTCAATATAGCGAAAATGGCGACGCACTGTAAGTTAAGAGAAAAAAAGCACTGTAAGTTATTAGAAAATTCATATAACTGCACTGAAACCTGTCGCTCATACCCATAAAATACGGATACTACTTCGGATTATCGAGGCCTTGGACTGCGTTCACCACCATACTAATGGATGTGGCATTGCTTCCGTTACCTCCAGGTAAATTTTTATTAACCCACTTTTTTACCCTCCTAGAAAACTCTTAATCTGGGATCTTCACATATGCGTTTATTTTAGACTTTGGATGTTTATTTATAACATATCGCAACGTTTTTCACCCGTTTCCTTTGTTCGCCACCATATTGTTTTCTTAGACACTACACGTTTTCGGAGTCGGAAATTAGAAGCCTTCTGGAAACCAGGGATATTTCTGGAGAAAAATGTTCTACTGCAATTACCTTTAGCCTTATATGACCACACTATGAAATTTAACAATAAAAAAGCTTTGTCCTTCATCAGCATTTCATCTCATTTGAGGATTTTCATAGGTTATTAAAAGCCATATTGTGCAAGTAAACCTAAAGCTTTTGCTGCACCATCAAGGCCTGGTGATATCCAGAACGGGACTCTAGGTCTGCCAAATCCATACTCACCAGATGTCAGCAGTTGGGTTATAAAAGAATAAGGGAAGAACTGAGTGGGGCAGTTCCCTCTGAATCACAGCCTTTTAAAATGCACTGCTTGTTTGATGTTTGTGGAACAATCAGGTACGGGCATGATATTGCCAAAGGGAATGTCTCTGTGTATGCGCGATGTAAGTAGTCTGAGGAAATCAAGAGACAAAGCATTGTTATCGGCCTAGATGAGAGCTTGAAGGACAGGGTGGATGCCCTCGAAGGATCTAAATCAGTTCTCAGGTGCTCACATCAACGCCACAGCTTGCACTTGATCATCATTGCAAACAGCGGCAAACCGCAAGGCAGAATGCGCTGGTCTCACAGGAATTAGAAGTTGTTGGCCACCCTATTGTCAGGGAAACGGGGAAGATATTGTGCAAAAAAGGATAGGTGGAACAGGACCAGGGGTTTCCACAATCTCCGCGTAGTATACATTGTGGGTGTGGAACAGAACACTGTCAATGCCAGAGGTTTAAAAGTGTACGGGTTTGTATATGTGTACTGTCGTGTACCGTTGTTCCTCTGGTCATTTACCCGCTGGGCCCCTAATGGGTTCCAACGTTGTCCACACTCTACCCCGTGGAGGCAGCCCAGGCACAGCAGTATTACAGTTATTTACTCTTGCAAGTCCTGTCACCTAATTTCCTGATATTTCAGTGGCTAGGACCTAAAAAAAAACAAGGAATAGGAGAGCGGTTGAATTACTTAGCAAGCACAGGTCACAGTTGAAAAAAAGCAGTGAATTAGGATTGAATTAGAAAGTGTCTACAGTTCTGCCCAGATACGATAGGAGGGAGTATATGATGTGAGCCTTGTCGATCAATCTGGCCCTGGAAAGATTGTGCATGACTGAAGAGGTAGAATTTTTTTCAGCCTAGTCTGTAATTGTTCACAGGAGAGACTCCTTCTACAGGGAGGGAATATATTTAAATAGAAAGGGTGCAAGAATATTTGCTGATGCTATCGAGGCAGTGTGAGGTGGGAATGGAGAACTGCTAGCTTGGGGAGAGGATACAAGGACTAATAGATTAACAGTAGCCACTGGCAGAGGTGAAAGGGATTCTTGCACTGCTTCCATTGGTATGAGCAGCACTCTGGAAAAGAAGATACAGTGTCTTTCAGAGACTGCTGGGGGGTGATTGCGGTACAAGTAAACACATAGACTCATACACTTGCTTTCTTGCATCACCAGCCAAAAAAAAAATCACACCATTTCCTCCAAAAAAAAAAAAAAACAAATTACATATTTGGGCTACCCGTAAATGACTACATTAACCCGTATTCGTGTCAGTAAATTGCGTGTGTTCCCTGGTCGATTTGCCTGTTTTGCTGAACGAAAAAAACCCAGTTTCTGAACCCGGGCCTTTTCCATCCGGTGTGGGGAGGACGGTGACGATATCACTGTGCTACACACGCCGACACCATTCCTTCCAAATTCTTTTCCAGTTCCTCCTTAAATTTATTCAACCTATCAACTTCCACAACGACAGATGGAAGTTTTTCCAGCAATTAACCACCCGCTGGCAAAAGGCAAACTTCCGCACATCTATTGTACATCTGTCCGTTCTTAATTTGAATTTATTCCCCCTTAGGTTCGTAATCTGCATAAGTGGAAGGATCCCATCAGAATTCAGCGTGCTCAACCCATTCAAGGCCTTATACACCTCAATCAGATCACCGCTCAGATGCTTAGTCTCCAGCCACTGCAATCTGCAGAACATAAGCCTCTCTTGGTAAGAGGATCCCTTCATTCCCCTTACCAATCTTGCTGCCCTTCTCTGTACACGCTCAAGCAAACCTACATCCTACCGAAAATGAGGCCTCCTGACTTGTACGCAGTACTCAAGGCGTGGCCTAACCATTGCCTTGTACAGAGGGACAATGACCTTCTTCACCCTGCTAGCAAAATTCTTATGTATCATTGACAAAGACCCATGACCTGCCATGGCAGCCTGTCTGCATTGCTCAGAAAACTTCATATCTGACTGCACAATTACTCCGGGTCTTTTTCATTTTCTAACACCTTAAGTGTAGTACGACACAGTTGGTACGTTTTCTTGGGGTCTTTCTACCCTTATGCAGTACTTTGCATTTGTGAATGTTAAATTTCAGTTGCCACTTCTCAGCCCATCTGCCCAAATTATCTAGATCCTGTTGCAGTAGCACACTGCCATTACTGTCATTAACAACCCTGTCAACCTTTGTATCATCCGCAAACTTCGACATTAACCTGATATACCTTCATCAATATCATTGAGAAATATACAAAACAACAGTGTACCCAACACCGAACCCTGTGGGACTCCACTAATAACATTAGTCCACAAAGAGCAACACCCATTGTTTACCACCCTCTGTCTTCTCCCACTTAACCATCCTTTTATCCATTGTAGCAACTTACCCTTAATACCATTCTGCTCCAATTTGTATAATAGTCTTCCATGCGCAACAGTGTCAAAAACTTTCCTGAAATCCAAATTTATGATATCAAAATTATTTTTTTCATCCGTCTACTTTGTAACCACATCATAATAACTAATCAAATTTGTCAGACAAGACTTTCGTTTAACAAACCCAAGCTATGTCTGAATTATTGCTGCAGTCTTGTCTAGATGATCCTGCAATGCATCTTTAACCAGCGACTCCATTATTTTACCCGGAACAGAAGTTAAACTAACTGGTCTGTAATTACTCGTGTCACCGTTCGATCCCCCTTTGTGAATTGGGGATACATTTGCACATCTCCAGTCCGTGGGAACCTCTCCTGGGTCCAATGATGCTCTCATAATTATGGCTAAGGGTTTGCTTATTTGCTTTGCCGTCTCCTTTAATATAACTGGATAGATCCCATCCACCGCAGGTGATTTTCCTAAGTTTAACTTCAACAATTTCTCCTCCATTTTGCTCTCAGTTATTACAAAACCATTAAGAATCCTGCTACAATTTAATAACCTTCTGCCATTTTCAAAACTTAATAATTCCTCAGGTGTGAATGTAGACACAAAATACTCATTAAGTTTGTTTGCTATCTGAGCAATCAAGTGGACCAATCAGGTTCATCCCCTTCCTTTTAGAGTTTATATAAGTAAAGAAATCCTTGCTGTTTTTCTTAGCATCTTTCGCCAAGGATTTCACATTTGTGTATACTTGCGTATACACCATTGCCAGGAGTTGGTAAGTAAATTTGCTGAATTTGAGGTATTGCTCAAAACATCAAAGCCAGATATTGTTAGGACATCAGAGACGTGATGTCAAACAGATGTAAGGAATGCAGAAATGGAATTTGGGGAGTACATTATTATTATTATTATTTTAGCGTTGCCCATAATTAAATACATTAACCCGTATTTTTGTCTGTAAATTGCGTATGTTCTATAGTTGATTTCCTGACGAAAAAACCGCAGTTACTTGGGAGAAAAATCTTGCTATCTACGCCTGAGACCAACTAACTCAGCCACGGAGTGAAAAAAGCCCATTAAGATTCCTCGGGTCATCGAAGGGATTCGAACCCAGGCCTTTCCACCCGGTGTGGGGACCACGGTGACGATACCACTGTGCTACCGGCGCAGACAATTTGGAGAGTACAATGTGTACAGAAAGGATAAACAGGATAGGAAGGGAGGACGGGTTATACTATCAGAAACACATTAAAGCCAGTCGACATCGCGGGACAGTGCAATGTGGAGTCAGTTTGGTATGACGTAATCATTGGGAAACCAAATTTCAGAGTAGCAGTGTGTTATAGGCCTAATGACTCTGATTAGTATAACAAGGAACTGTAGAGGGAAATAGAGTGGGCAAGTAAATCAGCAAGCCTCATAATGGGAGGATTTTAATTTCCCACATATTGACTGTAATTTTTGGTTTGGTCACTGACACATTAGCAAGGCTTTTGTGGATTTATTGGATGATTGTTTTCTACATCAAAATGTTCGGGAGGCAACTTCTGGGAGTAATTATTTTGATCTCATTATCAGTAGTGATTCTTCATGCATTAAGAATCTGCAGATAAAGGAACAAGTAGGTGGCAGTGATCACAGTTTGGTGAAGTGGGATTTACTCAAAGTGGTAACAACCATGAAGGGTAAAGGGAAGGGTTTTTGCTTTCGTAAAGGCAACTACGGCGGTCTGAGACAGTATTTAAATTCTATACGGTGGGACCAACTGATGTTGTTACCAACAGCAAATTCAAAATAGGAAGCATTCAAAGAATTTATCTTGAAAGCTACTAGGCTTTACATACCAACTAATAAATAATGTTGAAGGTTTAGGCCTAAATGGATGTCAGAGGAACTAATGAGACATATGGCAGGGAAATAAAATGCATGGGATACATTAAAATTAATGGGTTAAATGGAAGCCTATGATACTTGGGAAACTTGATTGGGAAACAGCAACCCCAGAGCAACGTATCAACTCTGGGGTACTACACTGACAGTGGTAGAGAATGAAAGGACTCTGGGGGTGGTTGTGCAAGCAGATATGAAGTTTTCTGAGCAATGCAGAAGGGCTACAAGAGTAGCTCATGGGGTATTGTCGATGATATATAGGAATTTTTCTAGCAGGGATAAGGAGGTGATTATTCCTTTCTATAAGGCAATGGTCAGGCCACACCTAGAGTACTGTATACAGGTCTGGAGGCCACATTTCAAGAAGGATGTAGAGATGCTGGAACGAGTACAGAGAAGGGCAACAAGATTGGTGAATGGAACAAAGGGTTGCTCTTACGAAGAAAGGCTTCAGTTTTGCAAATTACAGTGTCTGGAGACTAGGCACCAGCGATGTGATCTGACAGAGGTGTATAAAGCCTTGAATGGTTTGAGCATGTTCAATGCTGATGGGATTCTTCCTCTTGCTCGGAATAATCACCTGAGAGGGCATAAATTCAAATTGAGGAAAGACAGATGTAGGATAGACATGAGGAATTTTCCTTTAGCCAGCGGGTTGTTGGTTGGTGGAACAGACTTCCATCCCTTGTCGTGGAGGTTCATAGCCTGAATAAGTTTAAGGCTCAGCTGAACAGGTATTTCGAACGAACAGAGGGGTGAAGTGGAAGTGGTTTTTTTTTATTTATTTATTTATTTTTGGCTGATTCTGCATAAGCTTGCTTTCTTGCATCAGAATGCCTCTACTAGTGCTAATACATATTAACGGGTCTGTAACCAAGTCACAAAGCAGATTAGGCAGGCAAAGTATGATTATGAGAAATCTTTGACAAAGAATGCAAAGCAAATCAGCATAGAATTCTTTACCTCTGTAAACTCTAGAAGGAAAGGGATGAATTGGATTGGTCCATTGGATACTGATGGTTCAACTGTTGATGATCCTGCTCAGGTGGCTAACAAACTAAAAGAATATTTTGCCTCTACATTCACATATGAGGAGTTATTAAGGGAGGGGAATGCCAGAGGTGAGCTAAACTCTGGCAGTGAGCTAGTTGATTTTGTAATAACTGAGAGGAAATTGGAGGAGAAACTGTTGAAGATAAACATAAAAAAGGCACCTGGGGTGGATCGGATCTATCAAGTTATATTAAAGGAGGCAGAAAAGTAAGCAAGCAATCCGTTAGCCATAATTATGAGAGCTTCATTGGACTCAGGGGAGGTACCCACAGACTGGAGACGTACAAATGTAACCCCAATTCACAAAGGTGGATCAAAGGCTGACACAAGTAATTATAGACCTGTGAGTTTAACTTCTCTTCCAGGAAAATTAATGTCATCACTGGTTAAAGAAGCACTGCAGGATCATCTTGACAAAATTCAGGTATAGCCCAGACACAGCATGGTTTTGTTATGGGAAGGTCTTGCCTGACCAATTTAATTGGATACTATGATGTAGTTACAAAAGAATTGGATGAAGGGAATAACTTTGATATTATATATTTGGATATTAGAAAGGCTTTTAATACTGTTGCACATGGAAGCTTGCTGCACAAATTGGAGCAGTGTGCCATTGGTGGCAAATTGTTGCTATGGATAAAGCGACGGTGAGTGGCAGAAAACAGAGAGTGGTAATTAATGGACACTGCTCATCGTGGACTAATGTTATTAGTGTAATCCCTCAGGGTTCAGTGTTGAGTCCATTGTTGTTTTCTGTATTTATAAATGATATTGATGATGGTTTATCAAGCTTTATGTCCAAGGTTGCAGACGATATGAAGGTTGGCAAGGTTGTTGTGGACACTAATGACAATACGCTGCTGAAAGAGGTACTAGAAAAGTTGAGCAGATGGGCTGAGAGGTGGCAAATGAAGTTTAACATTGACAAATGTAAAGTACTACATATTGGAAGCTGGAATCCCAGAATAACACATGAACTCTGTGGTACTACCCTGACAGTATTAGAGAACAAAAAGGACCTCGGGGTAATTGTGCAGGCAGATATGAAGTTCTCTGAGCAGTGCAGACGGTTTGCAAAAATAGCTTATTGTGATATACAGGAATATACAGGAATGATATAAATAGCTTAGTCAATGATATACAGGAATGTTTCTCGAAGGGATAAGGAAGTGATTATTCCCTTGTAGAAGGGCAATGATCAGGCCACACCTTGAGTACTGTATACAGGGCTATAGGCCTAATTTTAAGAAGGATATAGATATGATGGAACGAGTACAGAGAAGTATAACAAGATAAGTGAATGAAACAAAGGGTTGCTCTTACGAAGAAAGGCTTAAATTTAGTTTGATTTAGACTAGCACCTGCGCGGTGATCTGATTGAGGTGTATAAAGCCTTGAATGGTTGAACTTGGTTGAACCAACCAAGAAATATTGTTCAAGGTTCAGGCCTAAATGGTTGTCAGATGAACTAATGAGACATATGGCAGAGAAGAAAAATGCATGGGATACATACAAATTAATGGGTGACGTGGAAGCCTATGATAGATATAAGTTGGTCTGTAACCAAGTCACAAAGGAGATTAGGCAGGCAAAGGCAGATTATGAGAAATCCTTGGCAAAGGATGCAAAGAAAAACAGAAAAGAGTTCTTTATCTATTTAAACTCAAGAAGGAAAGGGATGAATCAGATTGGTCCACTGGATGTTGATGGTTCAACAGTTGAGGATCCAGCTCAGGTGGCTAACAATCTAAACGAGTATTTTGCATCTACATTCACACATGAGGAGTTATTCAGGAAGGGGAATGTCGTAGGTGAAGTAAACATTGGCAGTGAGCTAGATGATTTTCTAATAACTGAGAGGAAAGTGGAGGAGAAATTGTTGAGGATAAACATAAAAAAGGCACCCGGGGTGGATGGGATCTATCCAGTTATATTAAAGGAGGCAGCAAAGGAAGTAAGCAAACCCCTAGCCATAATTATGAGAGCTTCTTTGGACTCAGGGGAGGTACCCATGGACTGGAGATGTGCAAATGTAACCCCAATTCACAAAGGAGGATCAAAGGCTGACACAAGTAATTATAGACCTGTTAGTTTAACTTCGGTTCCAGGAAAATTAATGGAGGCACTGGTTAAAGAAGCACTGCAGGATCATCTGGACAAGAATTCAGTTATAGCTCAGACACAGCATGGGTTTGTTAAGGGCAGGTCTTGTCTGACCAATTTGATTGGATACTATGATGTAGTCACAAAAGAACTGGATGCAGGGAATAACTTTGATATTATATATTTGGATCTTAGAAAGGCTTTTGATACTGTTGCGCATGGAAGACTGCTGCACAAATTGGAGAAGTGTGGCATTCGAGGCAAATTGCTGCTATGGATAAAGGGATGGTTGAGTGGCAGAAGACAGAGTGGTAATCAATGGACACTGCTCAACGTGGACTAATGTTATTAGTGGAGTTCCTCAGGGTTCAGTGTTGGGTCCATTGTTGTTTTCTGTATTTATAAATGATATTGATGATGGTGTATCAGGCTTAATGTCCAAGTTTGCAGACGATACAAAGGTTGGCAGGGTTGTTAAGGACACTACTGATACTATGCTGCTGCAACAGGATCTGGAAAGGTTGAGCAGATGGGCTGAGAGGTGGCAAATGAAGTTTAACATTGACAAATGTAAAGTACTACATATGGGAAACAGTAACCCCAGATCAACGTATCAACTCTGTGGTACTACGCTGACAGTGGTAGAGAATGAAAAGGACCTGGGGGTAATTGTGCAGGCAGATATGAATTCTCTGAGCAGTGCAGACGAGCTGCAAGAGTAGCTCATGGTGTCTTGTCAATGATATACAGGAATTTTTCTAGCAGGGACAGGGATGTGATTATTCCCTTGTATAAGGCATTGGTCAGGCCACACCTTGAGTACTGTATACAGGTCTGGAGGCCTCATTTCAAGAAGGATGTAGAGCTGCTGGAACGAGTACAGAGAAGGGCAACAAGATTAGTGAATGGAACAAAGGGTTGCTCTTACGAAGAAAGGCTTAAGTTTTGCAAATTACAGAGCCTGGAGACTAGGCATCGCCGAGGTGATCTGATAGAGGTGTACAAGGCTTTGAATGGCTTGAGCATGCTCAATGCCGATGGAATTCTTCCTCTTGCTCAGAATAATCACCTGAGAGGGCATAAATTCAAATTGAGGAAGGACGGATGTCGGATAGATGTGCGGAAATTCGCCTTTAGCCAGCGGGCAGTTGGTTTGTGGAATAGACTTTCATCGCTTGTTGTTGAAGTTGATAGCCTAAACAAATTTAAGGCTCAGCTGGACAGGTATTTCGAACGAATTGAGGGGTGAAATGGGAGTAGTGGTTGTTTTTTTTTTTTTTTTGTTTTTTTTTTTGGCTGATGCTGAATAAGCTTGCTTTCTTGCATCATATGCCTCTACTAATGCTAATGCTAATGGTAATGCTGAATGCTGTTGGGATTCTTACTCTTGCTCAGAATGATCACCTGAGAGGACATAAATTCAAATTGAGGAAAGACAGATGTAGGATATATGTGTGGAAGTTTTCCTTTAGCCAGCGGGTTGTCGGTTGGTGGAACAGACTTCCATCCTTTGTTGTGGAAATTGATAGCCTAAATAAATTTAAGGCTGAGCAGGACAGTTGTTTGGAACGAACTGAAGGGTAAAATGGGACTTTTTTTTTTTTTTTTTTTTGTTTGTTTTTTGGCTGATGCCGCATAAGCTTTTTTTTCTTGCATTCTATGCATCTACTAGTGCTAATGCTAATGCTAACAACTGAATACCCCAGCTCTATAACGTAGGCAAGGGTCCTATCCATCATTCAGCTCCCTTATGGAAACCACACCTACAACAAAAACAAAACGAAACATCCGAAGTTCAGGACCTCCCGCACCAGGCCAACAGACAGTTTGACATCAGATATAGGAAAACTGAAGGTACTGGTTGACAGGTTGGAGCACCACAAATTCCTGGAAGTGTTGAGGGAAATTATTGATCAGGAAAGAGAGTTAAACCAGCCTCCAACTGCCAGAACAGCATCTATGTGCTGTTGATGATTCCAGTCAGGTGCGTGCCTGCAATAACAAAGCAGATGACACAATAACCGAAAACAACGAGTATATTATTCGCATAGTTAGCAGTCTTGATAGCGGTAGTGTGTTCCCCCAGACGGTCCTTTAAACGTCGCCCCGTTTCCCCCACATAACACTCCTCACAATCCGAGCACTCAATCTCGTAGACCACATTGCTAGTATGGTCCTTGGCTATGGGATCTTTAACTTGAGATATCACTGTGTGCAACCTCCGACCCGGAAGTTGCACACAGCGGGTCTGATACTCCCGCAGTGCCCATACAATGCGTTCTGAAAGGCCCGGATAGTAAGGAATGTATGCACTTAATAAAATAATATACAGTAAAATTTAATGAAAATAAAATAAAATACAATAAAGATTAAAATATAGTTACAATATAGTTAAAATATAGTTAAAATCAGTAAAATTATCTAAAATAAACTGGGTTAAAAGCGATAAAACAATGAAACCTGGAGCTTTCGGAGAGTGCCGTCTCCTTCTTCAACAGCATACTACTAGTGCTAAGACACATCCTTAGGTAGCAGGTCCATGGCACTCATGCACGTAGTCATCAGACATATGATCTACATTCATATGATTAAAATATGATGTGCGTTGTCTGAGAAATAATAAGGATAGCATCAGCACTAATGTACTCAATCCATTTAAAGTCTTAAATATTTCAGTAAATTTTTCTCATTGGTTCGTAGTTTCCAAACGCTACATTTTGCTGCTCTGAAGTCTTTTATGGCACAGAGACGCATTTAGCACTAGTAGACGCATGATGCGTCTACTAGTGCTAATGCTAATGCTAATGCTAACAACTGAATACCCCACAACAAAAACAAAACGAAACATCCGAAGTTCAGAACCTCCCGCACCAGGCCAACAGACAGTTTGACATCAGATATAGGAAAACTGAAGGTACTGGTTGACAGGTTGGAGCACCACAAATTCCTGGAAGTGGAAGTGTTGAGGGAAATTATTGATCAGGAAAGAGAGTTAAACCAACCTCCAACTGCCAGAACAGCATCTGTGTGCTGTTGATGATTCCAGTCAGGTGCGTGCCTGCAATAACAAAGCAGATGACACAATAACCGAAAACAACGAGTATATTATTGAAGAGGATAATATGAACCAGAGCTATATAATGCTCTTCTGCTTACCTTCTTTCTTCTCCTCAATCTCTCACCCCTTCTCCTATTTCAAAAAAAAAAAAAAAAAAAAAAAAAATTTTTTTTTATTTATTTATTTATTTTTTTATTTTTATTTATTTTATTTTATTTATTTATTTATTTTTTTATTATTATTTTTTTTTTTATTAATTTTTTTTATTATTTTTTTTTTTTATTTTTTTATATTATTTATTATTTTTATTTTTATTTTATTTTATTATTATTCTTTTTTATTTTATTTTATTATTATTCTTTTTTATTTTATTTTATTATTATTCTTTTTTATTTTATTTTATTTTATTATTTTATTTTATTTATTTATCTTTTTTTTTTTCTCGGCCCTCCCTGGGAAGCTCAGGCTAACCCCAGGGTCGGCCAGCCAGAGTTCTCTTTCCACATACCTGGTCCGGCTCCCAGTGCCAGTGACGGTAACTAGCAGTCTGTGGTGTTCCACAGACCCTAGGCTAAGCGGCCAGATGAACAACATAACCCGCACTAAGCAAACATGAACATACACTAACATATGATATCTGGCCTTGACAGTACTGTACTGTCTTACTTCACAAGAGATTCAAATGCGGAGTTGTGCGAAAGCACCGGTGCCGCTTGTCAAAAAACACTATGTCACTATGTCACTAATGCTCAATACGTTCTACGTTGATATCAAAATGTTTAAAAGAATAAGAGAGGTTTACCTCAGTATGATGCGTAGAACACTTCTATATGATACTTTCCAGAAATTAAAAGAAAACAATTAAAAAATCGAAAATCTTACATTACAGTAAGAAATAATTAAAAATCAAATCAACACAATTAAAAATCAAATTAACGGAAATAAAAATCAATCAGTTTAACGCAAATATTTATTTGCGTTAAAATGATTTTTAATTGTGTTCATTTGATTTTCAATTATTTTAAATTATTTCTTACTGTAATGCAAGATTTTCGATTTTTTAATTGTTTAAAAAATCGAAATTAATAATTATCAATAGTGAATCTTCACTGCTGATAATTAGTTAATGTAGGGAATACGTTAATCTATTGTTATTATATATATATATATTTTTTTTTTTTTCTATCATTGGAAACCTTTTTTCTCATGTGTGGGCTATAGTTGCTAAAGTCTCTTCGGATGTCAATTTTTTCCTATTTCCAAGTTAATAAAAAACAAGTAAAGAGAAAATTTGTAGTGGCCTCATACTAGTGCACACACCGTCCTCCAGCACCTGGCTCACCGGTGTTTTCCTGGTAAGACTTATGACCAGTTTTCCTCTGGATGCTAGTTACTTTTTTTTGTTTGTTTGATTCACTCTCTCTATGAATTCAAATTATCGCACAGTTATCCTGCAAACCATCCTTTTTCAATTATGTCCAATGATGTGCGTTGTCTGAGAAATAATAAGGATAGCATCAGCACTAATGTACTCAATCCATTTAAAGTCTTAAATATTTCAGTAAATTTTTTTCATTGGTTCGTAGTTTCCAAACGCTACATTTTGCTGCTCTGAAGTCTTTTATGGCACAGAATGCACTTTCGTATTCTTGACTGATCTTTGCTTTTCTCTGCACTCTTTACAACAAACTCACATCCTTCTTGAAATACAGTTTCTGAAGGCGCATGCAGCACTCTAAAGAAATATGATCATTGCTTTCTATGTGATAATCACTTTCTTGGTCCTGGTAGCAAAATTGTAGTAGTCGTGGCATGTGAGGCAAGAAAGCTAGTGTATGGACTTATGCAGCATCAGCCAAAAAAAAAAAAAAAAAAAAATTAAAAAACAATTCCCTTTCAATGCATGTCCAGTTCCTGCTTAAATTTATTTAACCTATCAACTTCCACAAAGACAAATGGAATTTGCTCCAGCAATTAACCACCCGCTGGCTAAAGGCAACTTTCCGCACATCTATTCTACCTCTGTCTTTCCTCAATTTGAATTTATGCCCTCTTACGTTCGTAATCTGAAGAAGTGAAAGAATCCTATAAGAATTCAGCGTGCTCAACCCGTTTAAGGCCTTATATAGCTCAATCCGATCACCCAAGTGCCTATTCTCCAGATGCTGCAATCTGCAGAACTTAAGCCTCTCTCTCCCTCATTCCCCTCACCAATCTTGTTGCCCTTCTCTGTACACGCTCAAGCAAATCTACATCCTTCCTAAAATAAGGCCTCCAGAGCTGTAGGTAGTATTCAAGGCGTGGCCTGACCATTGCTTTATACAGAAGGATAATCACCTCCTTTTCCCTGCTAGCAAAATTCCTATATATCATTGACAAAACCCCATGACCTGCCCTGGCAGCCTGTCTGCATTGCTCAGAAAACTTCATATCTGACTGAACAATTACTCCCAGGTCCTTTTTCATTTTCTACCACCTTAAGTGTAGTACCACACAGTTGGTACGTTTCTCTGGGGTTACTTCTACCCATATGCAATACTTTGCATTTGCGAATGATAAATTTCAGTTGCCACTTTTCAGCCCGTCTGTCCAAATTTTCTACATCCTGTTGCAGTATCACATAGCCATTACTGTCATTAGCAACCCTGCCAACCGTTGTATCATCTGCAAACTTCGACACTAAGCCTGATATACTTTCATCAATATTATTGATAAATATACAAAACAACAGTGGACCCAATACCGAATCCTGTGGGACTCCACTAATAACATTAGTCCACGAAGAGGCACCCATTGATTACCACCCTCTGTTTTCTCCCACTCAACCATCCTTTTATCTATTGTTGCAACTTACCCTTAATACCATTCGGCTGCAATTTGTACAGTAGTCTTTCATACGCAACAGTGTAAAAAGCTTTCCTGAAATCCAAGTATATGATATCAAAATTATTTTTCGATATCACATATTCAGAAATTCCTGTCTATCGTTATCAAAAATCCTGCAAGCTGTCCTAGCAGCCTATCTTCACCGATCAGAAAACTTCATGTAGGTCTATTATCTGCAGGGCTGTGCAAAGGTACTTAGGAGTTATGGGTTAAGGGGCCTCGTTTATTTATGTTCATACTTTGATGTTTCCCCCTATATGTGCCCCTAGATCGTGGGCCCCAGTGCGGCGCTTCCAATGGACCCCCCCCCCCATTTGCAGCACCCTATATAAATCAGAGTTAAATAAAATTTATCGTTTTATAAATGTAAATATATTAAATTTAACTCTGATTTATCGTTTTATAAATGTAAATGTATTAAATTTAAATCTGATTTATTGTTTTAAAAATTTAAATCTGATTTATTGTTTTAAAAATTTAAATATATTAAATTTAACTCTGATTTACTGTTTTAAATATTTAAATATGCTAATTCTGCTTTCTTACAGTAGGGAATGAGATGTCATTCAGGTTGCTGCTGCTTGTGTGTAGTGTCGTTTGAGTAACAGCTGTTAGTTTATTTTTGGTTTGTGGGTAATGTATTTCATGCTTTTGTTGGCCAATTTCTAATCTATGCGCTGAGGCATAATATGTTTGTAGTACTGATTAAAATAGGTAGGAAGTGGAGAACAAACTAATTACAATACTGTATATCATAATACTTTTATTTTAATCGTCCTGACATTCTGGATAAAAGCAAAAAAATGGAATTTGAAAGAAATCAAACTTGATAATGATTGGTAGATACCAGACTATAATTATGTAAAACTCTTTTATTATTTATTTTTAGGGTAAACTTTTAGAATAGGGTCCCCCTTCCAAAATTGTGGCAAGAAGAAGAGGGAGAAGGTGATTGCATGCGTAACCCCCTATGGTTAGTGTTAGGGTGTTTACTCCCCTCCCTCGCAATTGGTTTTAAATGGAGAACTCGTTTTACTATTGGAAACTTGTTTTTTTTTTCGAGTGTAGATTAGTTGGAAAGGTATTATTGAATTTCAGTTTTCCGGCTTACCAAGTTAATATCAAACAAACAAGTTAAGAAACACGTTAGGTAGTTGATATAGGGAGTACATTACTTTATTATTATTATTTTTTTTCTATCATTGGAAACTTATTTTCCCCCGTAGCGGACTAGAGTTGCCAAGGTCTCTTCGGATGTCAATTTTTCCCCATTTAATGAAAAATAAGTTAGATACACAGTGCGTTCGCGCGTTCAATTGTTTTCTTTAAATTAAACGATTTTTTCGCTTTCTGTGATTAATAGAAATGAAAAGTGAATATAGTTGTCTCCTTATCAATTAATTACTAAGATTATAACTTTATGGAACGCTTAATAAAGCTGTATAGGTTTACATTATGTAAACTTTGTTTAATTACAACTGTATATATTTATTAATTTTTAAGTCTCTTTTCTCTCGGTATGTATGTGTCTCTTCACAAGCCACATCATCTTCATGAGACGTGCATAATACATGCGAAGTGCGCATGGATTGTCCAAAGCTAACAGTACAACATTTAATCTATGAATTTCTCATTTCCATACAAATTTCATGTAAAAAAATAATAATAATAGTAGAAGGAAATAATAATTACTACATTTCTATTTTCCTAATTTTAATGAAATTTAGTTTGGCAAATATTTTTAACAAATCCAATGCAAAATTTAATTTCATGAAAACCATCCATTTGGAGTACCGATGCATGTGGACAGATGGGCATTAATTTTTTTGTGGAAATTCCAGTAATTGTATAAGTGTTGTTTGTATGATAGTAAGCGTTAAGGTACTCATCAGTTAGTCTTAGTATTTATTGTGCCCATATTAAAAAAAAAAATCTCAGTGAGGTGCCCCTATTCTTATACCATGATAGAGCAGCCTATTGTTACTTATTCTCATTTAAGTGTCAACACCCAGATTACACCATCTGAGGAGTAGTCTCACTCATTGGTGAGTGGGGTAGGTAGGCACCCATAGCACAAAAACTGACAGTCCGGTTGTGACTTGTTTTCACAATGTGGCATCTCATATTGCTATTGCAAATTTGCTAATCTATAATTGGCTGTAAAAGATATACATAGTCTAACTTTCGCAGCTTGAGGCATAAGCCCTTAATGCACTAGAGTCCTAACTTATATCATACACCATCAGGCATCTCTCATATTGTGGAGATGTAATTCACAACTGTCATCACACCAAAGAAGGGCCAAATAGCCCTGAAATGGCACCAGAGGGAGCCTGATGATGTCCGGAGTTTCCAAGAATAGGCAATAACAGCCTCCTCCACTGGGAAAGCGTTGCCCATTTGAGGAGTTTGAGTTTTTGAGTGGTGTGAGTTGAAAGAGTTACTATCCCTTTCATTCTTCTACACAGTTTCTTTTCTTCTTCCACTCCTACTATTACTTTCCCTCTACCTTTTTGCTTTTCTAAGTCTAATAGGGACAAGTGGATAGTCGAGTTATTATTAGCATTAGCATTAGTAGAGGCATATGATGCAAGAAAGCAAGCTTATTCAGCATCAGCCAAAATAAAAGAAAAAAAAAAAAAAAAAAAAAACAACCACTACTCCCATTTCACCCCTCAATTCGTTCGAAATACCTGTCCAGCTGAGCCTTAAATTTGTTTAGGCTATCAACTTCAACAACAAGCGATGAAAGTCTATTCCACAAACCAACTGCCCGCTGGCTAAAGGCGAATTTCCGCACATCTATCCGACATCCGTCCTTCCTCAATTTGAATTTATGCCCTCTCAGGTGATTATTCTGAGCAAGAGGAAGAATTCCATCGGCATTGAGCATGCTCAAGCCATTCAAAGCCTTGTACACCTCTATCAGATCACCTCGGCGATGCCTAGTCTCCAGGCTCTGTAATTTGCAAAACTTAAGCCTTTCTTCGTAAGAGCAACCCTTTGTTCCATTCACTAATCTTGTTGCCCTTCTCTGTACTCGTTCCAGCAGCTCTACATCCTTCTTGAAATGAGGCCTCCAGACCTGTATACAGTACTCAAGGTGTGGCCTGACCAATGCCTTATACAAGGGAATAATCACATCCCTGTCCCTGCTAGAAAAATTCCTGTATATCATTGACAAGACACCATGAGCTACTCTTGCAGCTCGTCTGCACTGCTCAGAGAACTTCATATCTGCCTGCACAATTACCCCCAGGTCCTTTTCATTCTCTACCACTGTCAGCGTAGTACCACAGAGTTGATACGTTGATCTGGGGTTACTGTTTCCCATATGTAGTACTTTACATTTGTCAATGTTAAACTTCATTTGCCACCTCTCAGCCCATCTGCTCAACCTTTCCAGATCCTGTTGCAGCAGCATAGTATCAGTAGTGTCCTTAACAACCCTGCCAACCTTTGTATCGTCTGCAAACTTGGACATTAAGCCTGATACACCATCATCAATATCATTTATAAATATAGAAAACAACAATGGACCCAACACTGAACCCTGAGGAACTCCACTAATAACATTAGTCCACGTTGAGCAGTGTCCATTGATTACCACTCTGTCTTCTGCCACTCAACCATCCCTTTATCCATAGCAGCAATTTGCCTCGAATGCCACACTTCTCCAATTTGTGCAGCAGTCTTCCATGCGCAACAGTATCAAAAGCCTTTCTGAGATCCAAATATATAATATCAAAGTTATTCCCTGCATCCAGTTCTTTTGTGACTACATCATAGTATCCAATCAAATTGGTCAGACAAGACCTGCCCTTAACAAACCCATGCTGTGTCTGAGCTATAACTGAATTCTTGTCCAGATGATCCTGCAGTGCTTCTTTAACCAGTGCCTCCATTAATTTTCCTGGAACCGAAGTTAAACTAACAGGTCTATAATTACTTGTGTCAGCCTTTGATCCTCCTTTGTGAATTGGGGTTACATTTGCACATCTCCAGTCCATGGGTACCTCCCCTGAGTCCAAAGAAGCTCTCATAATTATGGCTAGGGGTTTGCTTACTTCCTTTGCTGCCTCCTTTAATATAACTGGATAGATCCCATCCACCCCGGGTGCCTTTTTTATGTTTATCCTCAACAATTTCTCCTCCACTTTCCTCTCAGTTATTAGAAAATCATCTAGCTCACTGCCAATGTTTACTTCACCTACGACATTCCCCTTCCTGAATAACTCCTCATGTGTGAATGTAGATGCAAAATACTCGTTTAGATTGTTAGCCACCTGAGCTGGATCCTCAACTGTTGAACCATCAACATCCAGTGGACCAATCTGATTCATCCCTTTCCTTCTTGAGTTTAAATAGGTAAAGAACTCTTTTCTGTTTTTCTTTGCATCCTTTGCCAAGGATTTCTCATAATCTGCCTTTGCCTGCCTAATCTCCTTTGTGACTTGGTTACAGACCAACTTATATCTATCATAGGCTTCCACGTCACCCATTAATTTGTATGTATCCCATGCATTTTTCTTCTCTGCCATGTCTCATTAGTTCATCTGACAACCATTTAGGCCTGAACCTTGAACAATATTTCTTGGTTGGTTCAACCAAGTTCAACCATTCAAGGCTTTATACACCTCAATCAGATCACCGCGCAGGTGCTAGTCTAAATCAAACTAAATTTAAGCCTTTCTTCGTAAGAGCAACCCTTTGTTTCATTCACTTATCTTGTTATACTTCTCTGTACTCGTTCCATCATATCTATATCCTTCTTAAAATTAGGCCTATAGCCCTGTATACAGTACTCAAGGTGTGGCCTGATCATTGCCCTTCTACAAGGGAATAATCACTTCCTTATCCCTTCGAGAAACATTCCTGTATATCATTGACAAGACACCATAAGCTATTTTTGCAAACCGTCTGCACTGCTCAGAGAACTTCATATCTGCCTGCACAATTACCCCGAGGTCCTTTTTGTTCTCTAATACTGTCAGGGTAGTACCACAGAGTTCATGTGTTATTCTGGGATTCCAGCTTCCAATATGTAGTACTTTACATTTGTCAATGTTAAACTTCATTTGCCACCTCTCAGCCCATCTGCTCAACTTTTCTAGTACCTCTTTCAGCAGCGTATTGTCATTAGTGTCCACAACAACCTTGCCAACCTTCATATCGTCTGCAACCTTGGACATAAAGCTTGATAAACCATCATCAATATCATTTATAAATACAGAAAACAACAATGGACTCAACACTGAACCCTGAGGGACTACACTAATAACATTAGTCCACGATGAGCAGTGTCCATTAATTACCACTCTCTGTTTTCTGCCACTCACCGTCGCTTTATCCATAGCAACAATTTGCCACCAATGGCACACTGCTCCAATTTGTGCAGCAGTCTTCCATGTGCAACAGTATTAAAAGCCTTTCTAATATCCAAATATATAATATCAAAGTTATTCCCTTCATCCAATTCTTTTGTAACTACATCATAGTATCCAATTAAATTGGTCAGGCAAGACCTTCTCATAACAAAACCATGCTGTGTCTGGGCTATACCTGAATTTTGTCAAGATGATCCTGCAGTGCTTCTTTAACCAGTGATGACATTAATTTTCCTGGAAGAGAAGTTAAACTCACAGGTCTATAATTACTTGTGTCAGCCTTTGATCCACCTTTGTGAATTGGGGTTACATTTGTACGTCTCCAGTCTGTGGGTACCTCCCCTGAGTCCAATGAAGCTCTCATAATTATGGCTAACGGATTGCTTGCTTACTTTTCTGCCTCCTTTAATATAACTTGATAGATCCGATCCACCCCAGGTGCCTTTTTTATGTTTATCTTCAACAGTTTCTCCTCCAATTTCCTCTCAGTTATTACAAAATCAACTAGCTCACTGCCAGAGTTTAGCTCACCTCTGGCATTCCCCTCCCTTAATAACTCCTCATATGTGAATGTAGAGGCAAAATATTCTTTTAGTTTGTTAGCCACCTGAGCAGGATCATCAACAGTTGAACCATCAGTATCCAATGGACCAATCCAATTCATCCCTTTCCTTCTAGAGTTTACAGAGGTAAAGAATTCTATGCTGATTTGCTTTGCATTCTTTGTCAAAGATTTCTCATAATCATACTTTGCCTGCCTAATCTGCTTTGTGACTTGGTTACAGACCCGTTAATATGTATTAGCACTAGTAGAGGCATTCTGATGCAAGAAAGCAAGCTTATGCAGAATCAGCCAAAAATAAATAAATAAATAAAAAAAAACCACTTCCACTTCACCCCTCTGTTCGTTCGAAATACCTGTTCAGCTGAGCCTTAAACTTATTCAGGCTATGAACCTCCACGACAAGGGATGGAAGTCTGTTCCACCAACCAACAACCCGCTGGCTAAAGGAAAATTCCTCATGTCTATCCTACATCTGTCTTTCCTCAATTTGAATTTATGCCCTCTCAGGTGATTATTCCGAGCAAGAGGAAGAATCCCATCAGCATTGAACATGCTCAAACCATTCAAGGCTTTATACACCTCTGTCAGATCACATCGCTGGTGCCTAGTCTCCAGACACTGTAATTTGCAAAACTGAAGCCTTTCTTCGTAAGAGCAACCCTTTGTTCCATTCACCAATCTTGTTGCCCTTCTCTGTACTCGTTCCAGCATCTCTACATCCTTCTTGAAATGTGGCCTCCAGACCTGTATACAGTACTCTAGGTGTGGCCTGACCATTGCCTTATAGAAAGGAATAATCACCTCCTTATCCCTGCTAGAAAAATTCCTATATATCATCGACAATACCCCATGAGCTACTCTTGTAGCCCTTCTGCATTGCTCAGAAAACTTCATATCTGCTTGCACAACCACCCCCAGAGTCCTTTCATTCTCTACCACTGTCAGTGTAGTACCCCAGAGTTGATACGTTGCTCTGGGGTTGCTGTTTCCCAATCAAGTTTCCCAAGTATCATAGGCTTCCATTTAACCCATTAATTTTAATGTATCCCATGCATTTTATTTCCCTGCCATATGTCTCATTAGTTCCTCTGACATCCATTTAGGCCTAAACCTTCAACATTATTTATTAGTTGGTATGTAAAGCCTAGTAGCTTTCAAGATAAATTCTTTGAATGCTTCCTATTTTGAATTTGCTGTTGGTAACAACATCAGTTGGTCCCACCGTATAGAATTTAAATACTGTCTCAGACCGCCGTAGTTGCCTTTACGAAAGCAAAAACCCTTCCCTTTACCCTTCATGGTTGTTACCACTTTGAGTAAATCCCACTTCACCAAACTGTGATCACTGCCACCTACTTGTTCCTTTATCTGCAGATTCTTAATGCATGAAGAATCACTACTGATAATGAGATCAAAATAATTACTCCCAGAAGTTGCCTCCCGAACATTTTGATGTAGAAAACAATCATCCAATAAATCCACAAAAGCCTTGCTAATGTGTCAGTGACCAAACCAAAAATTACAGTCAATATGTGGGAAATTAAAATCCTCCCATTATGAGGCTTGCTGATTTACTTGCCCACTCTATTTCCCTCTACAGTTCCTTGTTATACTAATCAGAGTCATTAGGCCTATAACACACTGCTACTCTGAAATTTGGTTTCCCAATGATTACGTCATACCAAACTGACTCCACATTGCACTGTCCCGCGATGTCGACTGGCTTTAATGTGTTTCTGATAGTATAACCCGTCCTCCCTTCCTATCCTGTTTATCCTTTCTGTACACATTGTACTCTCCAAATTGTCTGCGCCGGTAGCACAGTGGTATCGTCACCGTGGTCCCCACACCGGGTGGAAAGGCCTGGGTTCGAATCCCTTCGATGACCCGAGGAATCTTAATGGGCTTTTTTCACTCCGTGGCTGAGTTAGTTGGTCTCAGGCGTAGATAGCAAGATTTTTCTCCCAAGTAACTGCGGTTTTTTCGTCAGGAAATCAACTATAGAACATACGCAATTTACAGACAAAAATACGGGTTAATGTATTTAATTATGGGCAACGCTAAAATAATAATAATAATAATGTACTCCCCAAATTCCATTTCTGCATTCCTTACATCTGTTTGACATCACGTCTCTGATGTCCTAACAATATCTGGCTTTGATGTTTTGAGCAATACCTCAAATTCAGCAAATTTACTTACCAACTCCTGGCAATGGTGTATACGCAAGTATACACAAATGTGAAATCCTTGGCGAAAGATGCTAAGAAAAACAGCAAGGATTTCTTTACTTATATAAACTCTAAAAGGAAGGGGATGAACCTGATTGGTCCACTTGATTGCTCAGATAGCAAACAAACTTAATGAGTATTTTGTGTCTACATTCACACCTGAGGAATTATTAAGTTTTGAAAATGGCAGAAGGTTATTAAATTGTAGCAGGATTCTTAATGGTTTTGTAATAACTGAGAGCAAAATGGAGGAGAAATTGTTGAAGTTAAACTTAGGAAAATCACCTGCGGTGGATGGGATCTATCCAGTTATATTAAAGGAGACGGCAAAGCAAATAAGCAAACCCTTAGCCATAATTATGAGAGCATCATTGGACCCAGGAGAGGTTCCCACGGACTGGAGATGTGCAAATGTATCCCCAATTCACAAAGGGGGATCGAACGGTGACACGAGTAATTACAGACCAGTTAGTTTAACTTCTGTTCCGGGTAAAATAATGGAGTCACTGGTTAAAGATGCATTGCAGGATCATCTAGACAAGACTCTTAACTAGAAAGAGGAACAGATGCTCTTATCTAGAAAGGCTTCAGTTATGCAAATTGAAGCATCTTGAGACTAGGCATGTGAAGGGAGATCTGATTGAGGTGTTTAATGGTCCTTGCATGGATGGATGAATAAGTTGCATGTTGTAAGCTGACAGTTGTAGAATAGATGTGCAGCAATTCGCCTTTAGCCAGCTGGTAGTTGTTTGCTGGAACAAACTTCCATCTGTTGTTGTGGACAGATAAGTTGACAGCTTAAATAAATTCAAGGCTGAACTAGACAAACTTTTGGCGTAAATGGATGGGTGAAACGGGAAGGTTTTTTTTTTTTTTTTGGCTGATATGTTAGCATTGGCATTAGTAGAGGCAATATGAAGCAAGAAAGCAAGCTTATACAGTATCAGCCAAAAAAAAAGAAAAAAAAGTAAAACCCTTCCAATTTCACTCATCCAATTTACTCCAAACGTTTGTCTAGTTCTGCCTTGAATTTATTTACAATGACAGATGGAATTTTGTTCCAGAAATCAACCACCTGCTGGCTAAATGCAAATTTCCACACATCTATTCTACAACTGTTTTTCCTCAATTTGAATTTGTCCCATCAGGTGATTAATTTGGGAAGAGGAAGACTCTCATCAGGATTGAGCTTGCTCAAACCATTGAAGGTCTTATACACTTCATATTGAGTATAAGACCTTCAAACCATTGACGGTCTTATACTCAATCAGATCACCTTGCAGGTGCCTAGTCTCCAAACTGAAGCAATGTGACATTGCTTCAGCCTTTCTTCTTAAGAGCAACCCTTCGTTCCATTCACTAATCTCAGCATTGGCATTGCCCTTCTCTGTACTCATTCCAACAGCTCTACATCCTTCCTAAAATGAAACCTCTAGACCTGTATACAGTACTCGAGGTGTGGCCTGACCATTGCCTTATATAAGGGTATAATCACCTCCTTATCCCTGCTAGAAAAATTCTTGTATGTCATTGATAAGACACAATGATCTACTCTTGCAGACTGTTTGCACTGTTCAGAAAACTTCATATCTGACTGCACAATTATCCTGGGTCCTCCTCATTGAGTGTAGTACCATGCAATTGATACATTACTCTGGGGTTACTCGACTCATATGCAAAACTTTACATTTTTCAAGGTTAAACTTTACTTGCCACCTCTCAGCCCATCTACTCAACTTTTCTAGTTGCAGTAGTGTACTTTCATAATTGTTATTAACAACCCTGTCAACCTTCTTATCATCTGCAAACTTAGACTTTAAGCCTGATTTACTTTCATCAACATCATTAATAAATACAGAAAATAACAGCAGACCCAACACTAAACCCTGGGGGGGAATCCATTAATAACATTAGTCCACGAAGAGCAGTGTCCATTGATTGCCACTCTGTTTTCTCCCACTCAACCATCCCTTTATCCATAACAGCAGTTTGCCCCAGTGCCATGCTGCACCAAATAGTAAAGTAGTCTTCCATGTGCCATAGTATCAAAAGTTTTCCTAAAATCCAAGTGTATGATATCAAAATTATTCTTTGCATTCAGTCCTTTGCGACCACATCATAGTATCCAGTCAAATTGGTCAGACAAGACTTTCCCTTAACAAACCTATGCTGTGTCTGAGCTATAACTGTAGTTTTGTCCAGATGATGCTGCATCACTTCCTTAATCAGTGACTCTATTATTTTCCGTGGAACAGAAGATAGACTAACAGGTCTGTAATTATTTGTGTCACCCTTTGATCCCCTTTGTGAATTCGGGACACATATGCACATCTCCAGTTCATGGGAACCTCCCCTGAGTCCAAGAAAGCTTTCATAATTAGGCTAAGGGTTTTCTTACTTTCATTGCTGCCTCCTTTAATATAAGTGGATAGATCCCATCCACCCCAGGTGCCTTTCTTATGTTTATGTTCAACAGTTTCTGCTCCACTTTGCTCTCAGTTATTACCAAATAATTTAGCTTACTGCTAGAGTTTAATACAAATGTGGCATTCCTATCCCTGAATAACTCGTGTGTAAATGTAGATGCAAAATACTCATTCAGTTTGCTAGCTACCTGAGCAGAATGATCAACAGTTGAACCATTGATGTCAAGTGGACCAATCTGATTTATACCCTTCCTTCTAGAGTTTACATAAGTAAAGAACTCTTTGCTGTTTTTCTTTGCATCCTTTGCCAAAGATTTCTTGTAATCTGCCTTTGCTTGCCTAATATCCTTTGTGACTTGATTACAGACCTGCTTATATGTACTATCGACCTCTGTGTCACCTCTTAATTTATATGTATCCCATGCATTTTTCTTCTCGACCACATGGCTCATTAGTTCATTTGACATCCATTTAGGCTTAATCCTTGAACAATATTTCTTAGTTGGTATGAAAAACCTAGTAGCTTCCAAGATTAATTCTTTGAATGCTTCCCATTTAGAATTTGCTGTTGGTAATGTCATCAGTTGTTCCCATTGTATAGAATTTAAAAACTGTCTCAGACCAACGTGTTCACCTGTACGAAAGCAAAAACCCTTCCCTTTACCCCTTATGGTAGTTACCTTTTTGAGTAAATCTCACATCAGCACACTGTGATCACTGCCACCAGTGGTTCCTTTATCTGCAGATTCTTAATGCATGAAGAATCACTACTGATAATCAGATCAAGAATATTACTCCCTCTAGTTACCTCCTGAACATGCTGTTATAGAAAACAATCATCCAATAAATCCACAGAAGCTTTGCTAGTGTGTGGGTGACCAACCCACAAGTTCCAGTCAATATCTGGGATATTAAAATCCCTCATTATGAGACAATCTGATTTACCGGCCCATTCTATTTCTTTGTACAGTTGTTCATTATACTCATTCAAGTCATTAGGCTTATAACACACTCCTACTCTCCATTTTGCTTTGCCAGTGTTTAAGTCACACCAAACTGACTCAACAACTGCACTGTCCATAGATATCAACCGGCTGCATTCCCTTAGATTGTGTTTCTTAACTATTAGCATAACCAGTCCTCCCTTCCTATCCTTTCTGTACACATTGTTCTCTCCAAATTCCAATTCTGCATTCCTTATATTTGTGTGACACCACGTCTCTGATATTCCAACGATATCTGCCTTTGATGTTTTGACCAAGAGACCTCAAATTCATCAAATTTATTTACCAAACTCTTAGCATTGGTGTACACACAAGTGTACATGCACCTGTTCTTATTCCTAGTTATCCTAACACAGCCCATGTATTTACTTGTTTCACAATGACTCCCAGCTATCTCTGAAATCCGCTGCACCTTGTTTTCCAGGCTGCTGCTGCTCATTGCAATAGCAGTGCAAGAATCACTTTCACCTCTGCCAGCGGCTACTGTTAATCTAATAGTCTATGTATCTCCCAAAGCTAGCAGTGTTCCAACCCACAAAACGCTGCCTTGATTGCATCAGTAAATATTCTTGCACCCTTTCTATTTAAGTATATCCCACCCCTGTAGAAGCAGTCTCTCATGTTAACAAGCACAAACCAAGCTGAAATAAATTTTTACCCATGAGCCTTGCACGATCACTCCAGTGTTGAATTGATTGACAAGGCTCTCATCATATACTCCCTCCTATTGTGTGTTTGCAGAATTGCAGGCACTTTCAAATTCAACCCTAACTCACGGCTTTTTTTTTTTTTTTTTTTTTTTTTTCAGTATTGACTTGTACTTTTTAAGTAATTCTGCCATTCTCCTACTCTTGATATCATTAGTGCCAATATGTACAACAATATCAACTTTTGTGTCCTTAAAAGATAATCTGCTCTACACCATCATCAACTTTTTCCCCTGGCAGACATATCCTCGTCCTGTTCCACCTATCCTTTTTGCACAATATATTCACCATTTCCCTGACAATAGTCACCACCAACAACTAGTTCCTGTGGGACTAGTGCAATCTGCCTTGGGGATTGCTGCTATGTTGATTGATGTTTAAGTTCCAGCTCTGGCATTGATGTGGGTATCTGAGAGCTTGATGGGCCCTCAATTTAAATCCTTTGAGGGCATCTACACTGTTCTTCAAGCTCTCAAAGGCCCATAACAATGCTGAGTTGACGCCTGATTTTCTCACACTCCTTACATCGAGCACATACAAAGATGTTCTCCTTAGCCATATCATATCCTGTTCCTGATAGCTCCACAACATTGTTTATTTATTAATTAGTATTATTATAAAATACCATAGTGATATTAATCAGTTTTGTTTATAGCAATAGGATCAATAAATAAAAATTTGTTGCACCAAGTAAAACAGTGAGTAAGGTGTCCTATGCACAAGTTTTGAATCATTGATTTTAAGAATTCACTGGGTAAGGTCTTAGTTAAGAGAGAAAAGGAGTTGGTTCCAATTGCACAACAATGCTAGGTTGCAGCTTGCACTGATTATCAAGAAAATCTTTGGCAAAACATGGGATTATGGAGCAAAATATCCTCCAGTTCCTCATTTTCAACCCCATAACTGCTACTACTTCCCAAAAATCAAACCCATGATGAAAGGATGACAATTTGATGGTGTTAAAAACATTAAAGATATGTGGCAGAGGAATTAGTGTAGTCATTTCAAATGTGTTTAAGAAAGAAATGTTTGAAACAACTCTAAAAGTGATGATACAAGTGAGGTGATTGCTTTAGAAAAATATTAAGAACTCTTTTCATTCTATTATCCAGTTTTCATTAAAATTTCTCAATTTAAATGTTATTGCTAAACCTTGTATAATGAAAATTTCATGTTTCTGATTTTTAAGAAAGAATGCATGGGAGGATATACCACGCATTCTTATCTTATTGTTCTCACCTTTATCTTAATGAATTAGAGATGTATATCAAAAGGTATGAGATATCATTTAAAATAAATTATCTATTATGTGGTAATGATTATGCTTTTTGAATTGTTGAACTACAGCATGTAGGATGAATTAGTATTCATACCCTATATACCTTTGTTAAAAAATCAGAAATGATTAACTTAGGTAGCTGTTTTATAGAGTAATAATTATGGGCTTCCCTTCTAGTTTCTGGTCTAATGCTATTGTTATCCGGGGGCATTTAATATTCTTTTCATATCACATTGGTTAAAAAGTGAAAACAAATAATTTATTTTGCAGAATTACCACAATAAGATATAAAAGGATCTATATGAAATATTTAAAATGTCTATAATAAGCCCCCCTCGCAAACCATTATGTGTTAATATATAATAAGAGCTATTCCTGAAATCAAGTAAGGGGTACAATATTTAGATAAAAATGCAAAGTATTTCAGGCTATCATGTGGCAAAATGATAGACACCGATGTTACATATCTGTCAGTTGCATCTTTGATTTATGATGTTACAACAGAATCATAAAATATGAGTAGTAGCTTTTCTTAGTGCATCTGGCTATTTTATAATATAAATACTTATATCCATGTTTCATTTTAAATTTAGAATAAGAATGTTGACTAAAGAGCTATCATCAACTCTTCTGATACGACACCTCCCATCAGACTTAACACTGGAAGAAAGAGAAAATCTTCTAAAGCATTTTGGTGCCACAAAAGTCAGATGTATGTCAGATGTGGGTCATATGGTATGTTATTGTTTTGAAAACAATATATAATTTATTAGTAGAATAATAAAAAAATTTCTGCATTTTGTATAAGCAGTTTTATAATTAATCTTGGAAAAATAATTGAAAATGCCTAATTCATTGGAACTGCTACTTAAAAAGTCCACTCTCACGCTGTCTTTGGGGTTAACCTTCACGGTTCACTTTATTATATCCAGACAAAAAATTCTTAGAACTCTGGGCAATCCAACGGGAGCTGGTTGGTTTAAATCAATGCTCCCTAACTGGTGGCTTGTAATCCACTAGAGATTCATGGCAAAAATTTGGTAATGGCATCTTGTAAATTTTTTTGTTCTACAGTTCTTACTGTTATTTTAGTTTTCTCTCAGTTCCTTAAGCCTCTTTTCTCCACCCCCCCCCTCCCCATTGAGTTGAAATGTAGGCACTATATTATTCAAAATAAGCTCAGAAGTCACCATAGTTTGAGGTAAATTTTAGTTTTCATTATTTTAAAAATCATATTTCAAAGATTACACTTTTATTACTTTGTATATAACTAAAAACTAATGATAATACCAGAAATAAAATTTATTGAAAACATTGTTACATGTTATACATTGTAGAAACTTTATTTTTAATAAATTAATAAATAAATGTTCATTAACTGTTAAAATGGGTTCACTGCAAAACTACAAGAGAATTCATTGCAAAATTACTATTGCTTTTGGTTTGCTGCAAGAACTACAATTAATCAACTATAGTTTTCACAGCAGAAGTTTGCCAAGGAAAAACTGTTTGGAACCACTTGTGTAAGGCCTCAATTTCTTTATTCAATACATGCATAGAAATCTAATCCTATGCAACTCTGCATCTGTGTTTCAAATCAGGAGTTCACACTACTCACCTCAATAGGTGTCTTTGAGTGGAATATTTGCTTCTGTGATGGCAAAACAAGGAAAAATCCATTGTAAAAGTGAATCTTGCACTGTTTCCTACTAGAACATGCAGCAGCCTGGAAAGTAAGTTGTCAGGGATTTCAAGCCTGCTGTGGCTTATTTTGGAACAAGTAAATACATGGACTGAGTTAGGCTAACTAATAGTAAGAACATGTGCATGTATACTTTCATGTACACTAATGCTAGGAGCATTATAAATAAATTTGACGAATTTGAAGTACTGATTAAGTCAAGAAATGCAGACATTGCCGAGATAGCAGAGAAATGATGTTGATTGGACATAAGTGGAGTACAGTGTATATAGGAAGGACAGACAGGACAGGAGGGATGTGGAGTTAAGCTTCTTCTAGTTAAGAAGCATATTAAATCTAAGGCAGTGCATCCAGTTGACATGGGTTACCAGTGCAGTGTCGAGTCAGTTTGGTGTGACATAAGCAATGGGAAAACAAAAAAATGAGAGTAGGAGTGTGCTATAAGCCTAATGATTGTGATGAGTATACAGAACTAGAGTGGGCCAGTAAATTAGAATGTCTTATAATGGGGAATTTTAACTTCCCAGATGTTGACTGAAATTTGTGGGTTGGTCACTCACACACTAGCAAGACTTTTGTGTATTGGATGACTGTTTTCTACAGTAGCACATTAGAGAGACAACAAGAGGATCTGGTTATCAGCAACATTTCTTCCTGCATTAAGAATCTAAAGGTGAAAGACCCACTGGGTGGCAGTGATCACAGTGTACTAATGTGGAATTGAATTAAAGACATAACTACTCACATTTGTAAAGGGTAAGGCTTTTGCTTTCATAAGGGTGACTACAGTTGTCTCAGACAGTTTTTAAACCCTGTGTAGTGGAACCAGCTGATGACGTTACCAACAGCAAATTCTAAATTGGAAGCATTCACGGAGGTAATCATAGAAGTTAGCAGGATTTTAATCCCAACTAAGAAATACTGTTCAAGGTGTACACCTATATGGATGCCAGATGAACTGATGAGACTTGTAGCAGAGAAGAAAAGTGTGTGGGATGTAAAAATTATCAGATGATACAGAAGCCTGTGGTAGATATAAATTAGTCAGTAACCAAGTCACAAAGGTTAGGCAAGCTAAGGGAGATTATGAGAAGTCTCTGGCAAAGAATGCAAAGACTTCTATGTATATATTAACAGTAGAAGCAAGGGATTGAATCACATTGGGCCACTTGATGTCATTGGGTTGACCATTGATGATCCTGCTCAGGTTTCTAACAAATTGAATAAGTATTTTGCATCTACATTCACACATGAGAAATTCTTTAGGAAAGGGGATGCCAGAAATTTATCAGACTCTACTAGTGGAGCTAAATGATTTTATGATAACTGAAAGGAAAGTACAAGAGAAATTGTTGAAGCCAAACATAAAAAAAAAAAAGGCACCGGGGTGGAAGACATCTATGCAGTTATATTAAGGGGGAGCAAAAGAGTTAAGCACACATTAGCTGTAATTACAAGAGCATCCTTGGTTTCAGGGGAGGTCACTAATGACTGGGGATGTGCAAATGTATCCCTGATTCATTAAAGGGATCAGAAGGTGACAAGAGGAATTGTTAGAGACATGTTAGAGAATTGTTAACAAGACATGTTAGTTTTAACGTCTATTCCTTGGAAAATAATGGAGTAACTTATTAAAGAAGTAATGCAGGGCCATTTAGACAGGAATGCAATTATACTGCAGTCACAGCATGGATTTGTTATGGAGTGGTCGTGTCTGACCAATCTGATTAGTTACTATGATGCAATGACCAAGGAACGGGATGCAAAAAATAATTTTGATATCATATACTTGGGTTGCAGGAAGGCTTTTGATACTCTTTCATATAAAAGATTGCGGATCAAAGTAGAGCAATGTGGCATTAAGGGCAAGTTACTGCTATGGATAAAGGGATGGTTAAGTGGAAGAAGGCAGAGAGTGGTTATCAATGTGTGCACTGCTCTTTGTGGACTAATGTTATTAGTGAAATCTCCCAAGGTTCAGTTTTGGGCCAATCATTGTTTTCAATATTTATTAATGATATTGATGAAGGTATATCAGGCTTAATGTCTTAAGTTTGTAGATGATACAAAGGTCGGAAAGGTGGTTAATGACAGTAATCAGGGTAAGCTACTGAAACAAGATCTAGGAAAAAATAGTTTGATGGGCTGAAAAATGGCAGTTGAAGTTTAACATTGAAAAGTGCATGTTGCTACATGTGTAGCAGTAATCCCAGATTAACATACCAGCTCAAGGTAGTGGAAAATGAAAAAGACATGGGGTAATTGTGTGTCAGTTACCCCATGTCAAACTAGAAACTTTGTTACCATGGATAAGGAGGTGATTATCCCTTTTGTACAAGGCCATGGTTAGTTAACATCTTGAACACTGCATATAGATCTGCTGGAATGGGTGCAGAGAAGAGAAACCAGATTGATGAAGGAAACAAAACAGTGCTCTTACAAAAAAAAATCTTCAGTTCTTTAAATTGCAGCATATGTAAACTAGGCACCTGCGGGGGAGGTGTGATTGAGGTGTTTAAGGCATCAGATGGATTGAGTAAGCTAAATGTGAATCCTTACTCTTGCTGCAACTACACATGAGGGAGAATAAATTCAAATTGAGTAAGGATGGTTACAGGATGGATATGTGGAAGTTAGCCTTCAGGTGGTTGATTGTTGGAAAAAACTTTCATCTGTTGTTGTGAAAGTGGGTGATTTGAAGAAGGAATTCAAGGAAGAAGTAGACAAATTCTTGGAGGGTATGGATGGGTGAAGTGTGCAGTTTTTTTTTTTTTTTTTTTTTTGGCTGATACATAAACAATTTCTCTACAATTCCTCAACAGAAGCAAAGAACAAATAAAACTGATAACCAAGACTATAAACAAAAGCCAAGCTTTCCAAACCAGAGGTAAATCAGTGTGGTAATATTGAATAGTTAATTTTTTGTGCATTCATTTTTACAGAGCTCATATTGATTGCTTAAGGTATTTAAGTGCATTACAGGACACCCTTGAATGCCTTTTTGAATACTTAATACGAGTATTAAACTATATGAGTATAGTTTAATATTGACAAATGCAAAGTACTGTATATGGGTAGCAGTAACCCCAGAGAAATGTACCAACTGAGTTGTGTTATACTAAGGTAGTGCAGAATGAAAGAGACTTGGGAGTAATTGTGCAGTCAGATATGAAGTTTTCTGATCAGTGCAGACAGGCTGCCAGAGTAGATCATGGGATGTTGTCAATGATATACAGGAATTTTGCAAGCATGGATAAGAAGGTGATTATCCCCTTGTATAAGGCAATGGTCAGGCCACATATTGAGTACTGTGTACAGATCTGTAAGCCTCATTTTAGGAAGGATGTAGAGAGGGGCTACAAGACTAGTGAAGGGAGCAAAGGGGTGCTCTTATGAAAAAAGGCATAAGTTCTGCAGATTGCAGCTTCTGGAGACTAGGCACCTGCGAGGCAATCTGATTGAGGTGTATGAGGCCTTAAATGGATTGAGTAGGCTTAGTGCTGATGGAATTCTTCCTCTTGCTCAGATTACAAATCTGAGGGGGCATAGATTCAAACTGAGGAAAGACGTTGAATTGATGTGTGGAAGTTTGTCTTTAACCAGTGGGTAGTTGATTGCTAGAACAGACTTCCATCTGTTGTTGTGGATTTTAATAGCTTAAATTAATTCAAGGCAGAACTAGACAAACATTTGGAACGAACGGATCAATGAAATGGGAAGATTTTTTTTTTTGGCTGATGCTGTATAAGCTTGCTTTCTTGCATCATGTGCCTCTACTAATGCTATTTTTGCCTGCCTTCTGGAGCAAATTCAGTCTTTGCCCTCTCCATATTCTCATTGGCTCTTTTTCAACTGTTGAACTGGTCTGTTTATGGTAGTCTTCTGGGTAGTGACCACTATAATAATAGTCTGTCATAAAGAGGCAAATTTACCAACCTGATCTAATCATACAGTCAAATGGAACTTTGCAAAAGCTGATTGGGAAAAATAGAGGCGGTTAACAATCCTAGCCAAAGAAATTGTATAAAATATATCAATCAATGATGTTATAACTAATATAACAAATCGAATGTTGCAGGCCACAGAAATAACAATCCTGAGAATGCTCACAAGTCGTCAAGTATAAGACCAAAATCCTGATGGAACAATGAATGCAACCAAGCCAAACAGGAAAAAAAATAGTGTGGAATAACTTTGGCAAGAGTCCTACCACCACAAATCTAGTACAGTTTAAGAAAGCCAGAGCCAATACCAAATGTATTCAGCAAGGAAGCAAAAGAGCCGTGGAAATGTTTCAGTTCAGTGATTATGAGATCCACTAAAACACAAACCATCTGGAAAAATATCAGCAAAATGTATAATAAATATCCTCCTTCACATCTATTCAAATCCATAAATATCCATTCCGAATATGAATGGAAATGACATTTTCTGCCTCAAGACATAGCCAACACCCTCAGAGATTCTTTTGCTCAAACCACTGCCATGTCCTTGCACTCACCAGCTTTCCAGAAATCAAAATCCCTTGCTGAAAAACAGACCCTAAATTTCGACACTGATCCCTGTCAACCATACAACTATCCCTTCACAATAGTTGTTTGCTCTTGACAGTTCAAGACCTAATGACTGGACCTGATGGAGTTTACTACACCATGTTAAAAGAGCTCAGTGAAGAGTTACTTCATGTCTTACTCCTTCTGTATAACCGGATTTTTACAGAAAACACTTTCTCTGATACCTGGTGTCATGCATCGTTATTATTATTATTTAATTAGCATTATTAAAACTTGGCAAAGACTCGTTGTCACTATCAGCCTATTTCCCTCACTGGCTGTATGGGCAAAATAATAGAAAAAATGGTCAACTCGCATCTTACCTGGTCACTGATCATATACAATCCGATCAGCTCATCACAATGTGCATTTCATGCTATTAGATGAACCTGCACCTCTTGATTCAAACAGAAACCCAGATTTATAATGCAGTCATAAGAAAGGAATAGTTAACTACAGTCTATTTAGACATAGAGAAAGTTTTTGACTTAGCTTGGAATTATAGATTTCTGCACAACCTATACATGTTAGGCTTTGGGGCAGTCTCGCAAAGTTTATACAAACCTTTCTAAAGCAAGTCCATGTTCAATTCACCCCTTCTTGTAACTTCATCCAAGAAGAAGGTGTATCATAGGTCCCAGTTTTAAGTGCCACTATCTTCATTATAGAAATCAACTTAGGAGCTAAGACTGTTCCAACTACTGTTTTTACAATTTTATATGCCAGTGACTAGCATATCTTGCCGCTCTCAAAACATGAGAATGATTGAACGACAATTTCAGGGTACCCTTAACAGGATTACAACTTGGGCTGCAGATAAGTTTTTGCATATCATATGAAAAAACAGTTGCAGTTCATTTCTGTAGAAGACACAATCTCCATCCTCACCCAGTTCTAAAGTTTGGCAACCACGTCATAATTATTGTGCCTACTGTCTGATTTCTTGGCTTAACCTTAAATAAAAAATTAATCTTTCTTGATTATATCAAACAGCATAAAATCACCTGTCCCAAGAAATTAAACAGTGTAAACATGAGAGTATTATTAGCTGTATCATGGGATGCCGACCGGCATACATTTCTTTACTTATATCATACAATAGTAGATCGTGGCTAGATTATGCATCTCCAGTTTACAACTTTGCCAAACCCAGCACCTTGAGGTAGTTAGATCACAGTGGCCTGTGTGTTGCTTTTTGGAGCCACATCTATCCAAAGTCTTTACACTGGAACTCAGCAACCCTCCACCCCCTGTACAATGACAAATTTTAATACTAAATTATGCTATCAAAATCAAAAGTCAACCCATGTATCCAGCTTGGGGTTTCTATTTACTTTAGATTAGGAGAACTTGTATGCTATATATCCATCAGTGAATCAATCGGCTGGCATTAGTCTTTGCTTACTACTTGATAATCAGCAGATCTTTCTGAAATCACCATCACTGTTTCCACCACTCCTGCATGGGTTTTCTGTAGTAGTAGTAGTAGTGGCATGTGATGCAAGAAAGCAAATGTATGAGCTTATGCAGCATCAGCCAAAAAAAAAAAAAAATCACACCATTCCCTCCAAATGCCTGTCCAGTTCCTCCTTAAATTTATTCAAGCTATCAACTTCCACAACGACAGATGGAAGTTTGTTCCAGCAATTAACCACCCGCTGGCTAAAGGCAAATTTCCACACATCTATTCTACATCTGTCTTTTCTTAATTTAAATTTATGCTCCCTTAGGTTCGTAATCTGAACAAGTGGAAGGATCCCATCAGAATTCAGCGTGCTCAATCCATTCAAGGCCTTATATACCTCAATCAGATCACCGCGCAGGTGCCTAGTCTCCAGCCACTGCAATTTGCAGAACTTAAGCCTCTCTTGGTAAGAGGATCCCTTCATTCCTCTCACCAATCTTGTTGCCCTTCTCTGTACCCACTCAAGTAAATCTACATCCTTCCTAAAATGAGGTCTCCAGACCTGTACACAGTACTCAAGGCGTGGCCTGACCATTGCCTTATACAGAGGGATAATCACCTCCTTTTCCCTGCTAGCAAAATTCCTATATATCATTGACAAAACCCCATGACCTGCCCCAGCCTGTCTGCATTGCTCAGAGAACTTCATATCTGACTGCACAATTACTCCCAAGTCTTTTTCATTTTCTACCACCTTAAGTGTAGTACCACACAATTGGTACGTTTCTCTGGGGTTATTTCTACCCATATGCATTTTAATACTAAATTATGCTATCAAAATCAAAAGTCATGCTATCATATGCAGTACTTTGCATTTGTCAAGGTTAAACTTCAGTTGCCACTTCTTAGCCCATCTGCCCAAAATATCTAGATCCTGTTGCAGTAGCAGACTGCCATTACTGTCATTAACAACCCTGCCAACCTTTGTATCATCTGCAAACTTCGACATTAAGCCTGATATACCTTCATCAATATCATTGATAAATATACAAAACAACAGTGGACCTAACACCGAACCCTGTGGGACTCCACTAATAACATTAGTCCAAGAAGAGCAGCACCCACTGATTACCACCCTCTGTCTTCTTGCACTTAACCAACCTTTTATCCATTATAGCAACTTACCCTTAATACCATTCTGCTCCAATTTGTACAATAGTCTTCCATGTGCAACAGTGTCAAAAGCTTTCCTGAAATCCAAATATATGATATCAAAATTATTTTTTGCATCCAGTTCCTTTGTAACCACATCATAATATCCTATCAAATTTGTTAGACAAGACTTTCCCTTAACAAACCCATGCTGTGTCTGAATTATTGCTGCAGTCTTGTCTAGATGATCCTGCAATGCATCTTTAACCAGCGACTCCATTATTTTACCCCGAACAGAAGTTAAACTAACTGGTCTGTAATTACTCGTGTCACCCTTCGATCCCCCTTTGTGAATTGGGGATACATTTGCACATCTCCAGTCCGTGGGAACCTCCCCCGAGTACAAGGATGCTCTCATAATTATGGCTAAGGGTTTGCTTAGTTGCCTTGCCGCCTCCTTTAATATAACTGGATAGATCCCATCCACCCCAGGTGCTTTTCTTACGTTTAACTTTAACAATTTCTCTTCCACTTTGCTCTCAGTTATTACAAGATCATTAAGCACCCTGCTACAATTTGATAACCTTCTGCCATTTTCAAACCTTAATAATTCCTCAGCATGTGCTCTGTCCCTTTTAAGAATGGGGGGAACTACTCTTTCTCAACAGAACATAAAACAGCTTCATAAATCTCTAATTGCAAGATATGAATCTAATAATCAGATATACACAGATGGTGAAGTGGAAGTGGTTACTTTTTTATTATTATTTTTTATTTATTTATTTATTTTATTTTATTTATTTATTTTTTTTTTTGGCTGATGCTGCATAAGCTTGCTTTCTTGCATCAAATGCTTCTACTAATGCTAAATTTTACTACTAAATTATGCTATCACTTTGCCAAACCCAGCACCTTGAGGTAGTTAGATCACAGTGGCCTGTGTGTTGTTTTTTGGAGCCACATCTATCCAAAGTCTTTACACTGGAACTCAGGAACCCTCCACCCTCTGTACAATGACAAATTTTAATACTAAATTATGCTATCAAAATCAAAAGTCAACCCATGCATCCAGCTTGGGGGTTTCTATTTACTTTAGATTAGGAGAACTTGTATGCCATATATCCATCAGTGAATCAGTTGGCTGGCATTAGTCTTTGCTTATTACTTGATAATCAGCAGATCTTTCTGAAATCACCATCACTGTTTCCACCACTCCTGCATGGGTTTTCTGTTCCCCAGCATGTGCTCTGTCCCTCTAAGAATGGGGAGAACTACTCTTTCTCAACAGAAAATAAAACAGCTTCATAAATCTCTAATTGCAAAATATGAATCTTATAATCAGATATACACAGATGGCTCCAATATGACCATGTCACTGTGGTGGTTCTTCCATAATCTTCAGTCAGTTACCATGGGTACTTACAGCTTTGTGACCTGGTATGCAGTGTTGAAACTTAAAGGATAGTGGTCAAAACATTTAGATTATAGCAGTTTTACTGCTGAATTGCTTGTCGTACAAATGGTCTTGTAATCTATAAAATTGCACCAGTTTACTTATATTGTCATATTTACTGACTCTCTGAGTGCTTCTCACTTTATAGAATGAACAAAACATCACAATTACCTAATTGATCATATTCAGAACTTACTCACTGATCGAGCTAAGTAGATGAAATAGTAAAATTTTGTTGAGCACACTCTCATTGCCAACTGTGCTAAACCACGTTGGCATAGGTGGCAGTGAGAGTGCTGAACATGTAGCCAAATTCACTGTGGAATCAGTTGATGCCTCTTAAGATTCCCTTCACTGACTTACAAAATCTTGTAATAAGTCAAAGTATAAATCACTGGCAAAAAGCAAGAAGGCAGCAAACTCCTTTAGATCAAACCAAATCTCAGTCTTGGCCATCCAGTTTCCATTTGAACCATAAAGAAGTAGTCATGCTTGCAAGACTAAGGATAGATCATACACTCTTATTCACTTTTATCTTCTTTCTGCATCAGATCCACCTTTCTGTCCGAACTGTCATATTCAACTCACAATCCAGTATGTCATAATTGACTGTCCTCTCTGCAATAGAGTACAACAATCCATGTTCTTATCAAGGCATGTAGCCCAAAACACTCCTATTTTGAAGAGAATTTTAGCAAACAGATATGATATCATTGCAGTTTTCACTTTCCTGAAAAAGATTCAATGCTATTACCAAATTTGATGCTAAATTCTATAATGCACATATCTGATTTTTAATGGCACGTTATTTTTTATGTTGTTTGGCAGACAATGGCCTTTAGCTGCTGTTGGGCCATAAAACCACCATCAACAACAACAACAATGTAGATTGTCCAAAATTGTTTTCAATTCATTAAAGCCGATTCTCACTCGTACATACATTTTCCAGGTCTTAATTCATCAATTTTCATGAATCATTTTATTCACTCTCTTCTCATTTTCTACCATCACTGTAGTGCAAGGATGATCCAACGATGGCAATCAATGTGAGCACCCAACTTTGCTCACATTGATTGCCATGATTACATAATTAAAGCCCTTCAACTATTGGTCTATCTCATTGGGTAAGGTGTTGTCTGATTTCAGGAACTCTATAACACACTGCTGCTTTATACATATGCAATCTAATTTTCACATGGGTACTTACAGCTTTGTGACCTGGTATGCAGTGTTGAAACTTAAAGGATAGTGGTCAAAACATTTAAATTTCCACTTGACTCTATTACACTTTGTATGCAATGTCAAACGAGTGCGAAAAATTTCAGACCTTAGTTTGAGAGTGGCTGTTGTATATATTGTTTAGCTTTATTATACATTCTTATATATTCTTTAGCTTTGTTATTATTCAGTTTTATGAATTTTAATTGCAGAAATAAAAATTAAATCTGGGCTAAATTTTATCTGTATATAAGCAATAATAGGAACTACTGAAAATTATTTTTTGTTAAAAATTTATTTGGTTGTATATACAAGGTGAGTCACAAAGGTATGGCATAATTGCAGGAGCTGAGTACTGATGAAATTTTTACTTAAAAAGTGCATATAAATATAGATCGATTTTTGAACGATTACAGAGCTGTGGCAGTTTTGAATCTTAGGAAAAAAAAAAGGTTTGGTAAGTGATATGAAATAAAAATAACAATAGATATGTAAGCATAACTGATAAAGCAATCAGTTATTAATTTATTTTTATTTAGGAAAATTACAGTCTGTGTTAGCATTTGATTAGTAGGGCATATGATGCAAGAAAGCAAGCTTATACAGCATCAAAGGGAATGAATCACATTGGTCGACTTGATATCAATGGTTCGATTGTTGATGATTCTGCTCAGATAGCTGACAAACTGAATGAGTATTATGCATATACATTCACAAATGAGGAATTCTGTAGGAAAGTGGAAGCCAGAATCTTATCACACTGTAGCAGGGAGTTAAACGATTTTGTAATAACTGAGAACAAAGCGGAGAAAAAATTGTTGAAGTTAAACATAAGGCAAGTGGGGTGAATGGGGTCTATCTAGTAATATTAAAGGAAGTAAGCAAACCCATAGTCATAATTATGAGAGCATCCTTGAACTCAGGAGAGGTCCCCACGGACTGGAGATGTGCTAGTGCATCCCCACTTCACAAAAGGGAATTTAAAAGGTGACACAATTAATAACAGACCTGCTAGTTTAATTTCTGTTCTGGGGAAAATAATGGAGTAAATGGTTAAAGAAGCATTGCAGGATCATCTAGACAAGACTGCAGTAATAATTCAGACACAGCATGGGTTTAAGGGAGAAAGTCTTGTCTGACCAATTTGATTGGATACTATCGTGTGGTCACAAAGGAACTGGATGAAAAAAATAATTTTGATATCATATACTTGGATTTCGGGAAAGCTTTTCATACTCTTGCACATGGAAGACTACTGCATAAGTTGGAGCAGTATGGCATTAAGGGCAAGTTACTGCTATGGATAAAAGGATGGCTGAGTGGGAGAAGACAGAGTGGTAATCAATGGACACTTCTATTTGTGGACTAATGTTATTAGTAGAGTCCCTGAGTTCAGTGTTGGACCCATTGTTGTTTTCTGCATTTATCAATGATATTGATGAAGGTATATCAGGCTTAATATCCAAGTTTGCAGATGATATGAAAGTCGGTAAGATTGTTAATGACAGTAAGAATGGTATGCTACTCCAACGGGATTTAGAAACATTCAGCAGATGGGCTGAAGTGGCAACTGAAGTTTAACATTGATAAATGCAAAGTACTGCATATCGATAGCAGTACCCCCAGAGAAATGTACCAACTGGGTGGTGTTACTCAGGGTAGTGGAGAATGAAAGAGACCTGAGGGTAATTGTGCCGTCAGATATGAAGTTTTCTGTACAGTGCAGACAGGCTGCAAGAGTAGCCTTGTCAACGTTATATAGAAATTCTGCTAGCAGGGATAGCGAGGTGATTATCCCCTTTGTATAAAGCAATAGTCAGGCCACACCTTGAGTACTGCATACAGGTCTGGGGGCCTCATTTTAGAAAAGATGTAGAGCTGCTGGAATGAGTACAAAGAAGGGCAAAATGATTAGTGAGTGGAACAAAGGGTTGCTATTTCCAGAAAGGCTTATCGTCTGCAAATTGTAGTGTCTGAAGACTAGGCAACTGTGAGGTGTATAAGGCCTTGAATGGTTTGCACAAGCTCAGTGCTGATGAAATTCTTCCAATTTCTCAGATACTGCATGCTGTGAACTAGACAAACGCTCGGAGTGAATGAATGGGTGAAATGGGAAGGTGTGTTTTTTTTTTTTTTTTTTTTTTTTTTGGCTGATGCTATATAAGCTTGCTTTCTTGCATCATATGCCTCTACTAATGCTAACAAACTTACTTTAAAACTTTATCCCGTTTTTCCTTGAATTAATTTAAGCCTATCAACTTAGACAATGATAGATTTAAGTTTGTTCCAGCACTCAACCACCTGCTGGCTAAAGGAAAATTTCCACACATCTATTTCACAACAGTCTTTCCTTGATTTGAATTTATGCCCTCTCAGGTATGTAATCTGAGCAAGAGGAAGAATCCCATTATCGAACTTGCTCAAACCATTCAAAGCCTTATGCACCTCAATCAGATTACCTTGCAAGTGCCTAATTTCCAGATGCTGTAATTTGCAGAACATAAGCCTTTCTTGGTAAGAGCAACCCTTTTATCCCCTCGCAAATCTTGTTACCCTTCTCACATCTCTGTACTCTTTCCAGCAGCTCTACATCCCTCCTAAAATGAGGCCCCCAGACCTGTATGCAGTATTCAAGGTGTGGCCTGACCATTGCCTTATAAAAAGGGATAATAACCTCCTTATCCCTGCTAGCAAAATTCATATATATTATTGTAAGACCCCCCCATGAACTGCTCTGCCCTGTCTACACTACTCAGAAAACTTCATATCTGACAGCACAACCCCCCCCCTCTTTTTTTTTCATTGTCCACTACCCTGAGTGTTGTATTGCACAGTTGGCACGTTACTCTGGGGTTACTGCTAACTATATGCTTTAATTTGCATTTGTCAAATGTGTTTACTGCTATATATACATAAATGTTGGAGTAGATTTTCAAAATCACTACCTTTGAGTTCAGCTAATTCTGCCGTTCATGTGTGAATAGTGCTACCAAAAGATTCCGGCCAAAAATGAAAATTGTCTCTCTGTTGTTAGCACCATCGTGGATGAATTGAGCTTCCTCATTGAATAGATGTAACAGTACAGTTGGCAGCTTTCATTCAGCCAAGTTGTTGAACTGATTCAAGGTGTTGAACACATTACACTTGGTATGGATATATGCCTTCTTTATGTAATGTTCTCCAGACTCTTGATTGAGAAGCACTGAGATGTCTGGATATCTTTTGTGTGCTGACATGATGACTTTGTTTTACTGCTTCAGTGCTGTTCTTTTGCTTGGACACATTTTTTTGAATCACATGCTTATATGGGATGAATGCTAGGAACTGTATTTTGCATCTACATTCACACATAAGGGGTTATTCAAGGAAGAGGGGGTCAGATGTTTATCAAACTCTAACAGGGAGTTATATGATTTTGTAATAACTGAGAGAAAAGTGGAGTAGAAATTGAAGTTAAACTTAAGAAAGACATCTGGGGCAGATGGGATCTATCCAGTTATATTGAAGGAGGAGGCAGCAAGGGAAGTAAGCAAACCCTTAGCCATAATTATGAGAGTATCCTTAGAGTCAGGGGAAGTTCCCACGGACTGGAAATGTGCAAATGTATCTTCAGTTCACAAAGGGTGACATGAGTAATTACAGACTTGTTACTTTCGACTTCTGTTCCAGAGAAAATCATAGTCACTGGTTAAAGAAGCATTGAAGGATAATCTAGACAAGACAGCATGGGTTTGTTAAGGGGAAGTCTTTTATGACCAATTTGATTGGATACTATGATGTAGTTACAAAGGAACTGGGTGCAAAAAATAATTTGGATATATATATATTGATTTCAGGAAAGCTTTTGATGCTGTTTCACATGGATAACTGCTGTACAAATTGGAGCAGTATGGCATTAAGGGCAAGTTGCTACAATGGATGAAAGGATGGTTGAGTGGGAGAAGATGGAGAGTGATAATCAATGGACACTGCTTTTCGTGGACTAAGGTGTTGGGCCCATTGTTGTTTTGTATATTTATCAATTATATTAATGAAGGTATATCAAGCCTAATGTCAAATTTGCAGATGATGCAGGGTTGTTAATAACAGTAATGACTTTTCCAGATCCTGTTGCAGCAGGATCTGGAAAAGTTGTGCAGATGGGCTCAGAAGTGGCAACTGAAGCTTAACATTGACAAATGCAGAGTACTGCATATGGGTAGCAGTAACCCCAGAGAAATGTACCAACTGAGTTGTGTTACACTCAGGGTTGTGGAGAATGAGAGACCTGGGAGTAATTGTTCAGTCAGATATGAAGTTTTCCGACAGTGCAGACAGGCTGCCAGAGTAGGTCATGGGGTGTTGTCAACGATATACAGGAATTTTGCTAGCAGGGGTAAGAAGTGATTATCCTCTTGTATAAGGCAATGGTCAAGCCACACCTTGAGTACTGCATACAGATCTGGAAGCCTCATTTGAGGAAGGATATAGAGTTGCTAGAATGAGTACAGTGATGGGCAACAAGACTGGTGAGGGGAACAAAGGGATGCTCTTACAAGGAAAGGCTTAAGTTCTGCAAATTGCAGCATCTGGAGACGAGGCACCTGCAAGCTAATCTGATTGAGGTGTATAAGGCCTTGATTAGATTGAGCAAGCTCAATGCTGTTGGGATCCTTCTTCTCCCTCAGATTACATACCTGAGCAGGCATAAACTGAAATTGAGGAGAGACAGTTACCGAATAGATGTGCTGAAATTTGCCTTTGGTCTGCGAGTAGTTGATTGCTGGAACCAACTTCCATCTGTCATTGTGGAAGTTGACAGCTTAAATAAATTCAAGGAAGAAGTGGACAAATGTTTGGAGCAAATGGATGAGTGAAATGGGAAAGATTTTTTTTTTTTTTTTTTTTTTTTGGCTGATGCTATATAAGCTTGCTTTCTTGCATCGTATGCCCGTACTAATGCTAATTGAACCAGTACTTCATATTTAGAGAACTTAGATAGTAAATTGCCAATTCGTAACTGTGCAACTCAGAAAACATTGCAATGACAGCATTTCCATCACAAAATCCATAAACATATGCCACATTGGCATATTCACCCCTGTAATTGTAAGAGGCATCTTGAAAATGTGTTTTAAATTTATGAAACACAAAGTAACGACACTGTGCATGACACTACTCAGTACACTCCATGTGTTTTGTTGGGCTGTGATTGATCAAGGTCGCATTAGTATGAATCACAGTGATGTGTTGCTCAGAATCTATGAACATTATATAACTGTAATTATTGAATTTGACTCTTGTTTGTTTTGTATGAAATTTTTTTTATTTGAAATTGCCTCAGAAACCAGTACCTGAAGTTATACCATATCTTCGTGAATCACTCTGTATATACGGTTGAACTTGATCTTGTTCTAAACATTTTACTCCTTGTAAATGTTTCCTTTTATACAGAAACACACAGCCTTTGCAATATTTTCTTCAAAAGAAGATGCAGAAAATGCTCTGAAACGTCTACATCAGATGGAAATCTTGAACTGTCGATTAATTGTGGAATATGCTAGATTACCACATCAGAAACACATTCCTCATGAATGTGATTTTCCTAAGTATGTAAATGTTATTAAAATGATATGATAAAATGCTAACATTGTAATTCAGTTGGTTTTCTTGAATGGCCATATGTATTTTTCCATATACATTTTGGCCAAAGTATTGTAAGATTTATAAATATATTGAGTTAATCAAATTACTTGAAATGAAAGCATTTTCCCTATGTAGGGTTTAGAAGCTTTTTATTACTAATAGAGCCCAAAAATCATATGTTCCACAGACATTTACTTCTCCACATTTCAGTGACTGCAAAATTAATAAAATTAATAAAATTAAATAAAATAAAATAAATAATATTAAAATTAAATAAAATGAAATAAATAATATTTAATCATATTAATACTAAAGGTAAACACGTTGTTTTTGTTGTTATGTAGGCTTCACGACACGGCAACTATGGCCAAGTTTTGTCTGTCAGAGTCACTATATTCATTTTACTGAATTATGGATAAAATATCAAAGTGTATGTATTATTCTAAGATGTTTAATATACATAAAGAGTTCACTTAGGTTTTCCTTGTCACCAAGTACAGTCATTCCTCGATTTGCGTGGGGGGTTACATTCCAGAAAAACACCGCACGGTCTAAGTCCGCACAATGCGAAATGGAGTTTATGACATAATGAGGGTTCCATACCTGTACACAAAAAAAAAAGGGCAAAAAAAAAATTAAATTGAAAAAAATTGTTTTCATTCGGTAATGAAAAAATTAGAAACATGTCCATAAAATTAATCTTGCTTAATACTTATCTCTAGATTTTTAATCTAAATTCATTGCTTCTTCGTCACTGTTTCCCTGTGATAAACTTGCAACAGTATCCAGCACTTTTTGAAAAAAATTAGTTAAAATTGCTTGCTTAGAAGCATGCTGTTTTTCTCTATAAATTTCTTTATAAGGAACTAAAGCTAATGATAAAGTTCTGCAAAAATCTAAACTCCTCTCCAAATTAGGATTCATATCCAGAACTTCTTGGCTAAGCTGATTTGCAAGTCTTAAAAACTCAGCTAATCTCTTCACGGTCAATTTTTTGTGTGCATCTTCTTTTTTCTTTTTATCATTTTTGTTATCTTCTTCACATTGCAAAAAAATATCGTCCACTGATAATTGTTCTCTGTGATATTCAAGGAGCTCTGTGATATCTGCTGGTTCCAGTTCTTCAAATCCCTCTCCGCTAATCATTTTGCCAATTCCCACAATCTCAACTACCTCCGGCATTTCAACTGTGGCTTCTTTAATGCAGCTTTGTGGCCACAGCTTTTTCCACACCACATTCATTGTTGAGTTCTTAACTTCATCCCATGCAAATTCAATATTTTTTACAGCATCAAGAATGTTATAATCTGCCAATAATCTCAAATTGAAAGACTGCCTATTCCATCAGTAGCTTCTACCGATTGTAAAAAAGATCTTCTTAGGTAATAAAGTTTGAAGGAAGCTATAAGACCTTGGTCTATTGGCTGAATTAACAAACTTGTATTTGCTGGAAGAAAGGTAACTTTCACATTTGGGTGCAGATCAGACAAATGTGATGACTGGGCACATTGTCAAGAATGACTGGGCACATTGTCAAGAATGACTGGGCACATTGTCAAGAATGAGCAAGATTTTGAATGCTATGTTCTTCTTCAGGCAATATATATTTTTGTCTCGACGCAAAAGCAATTTAAAAACCAATCCTCGAAGATTTTAGCTGCATTATTACAAATTTTAATAAAATTTCAATATTACAAATTTTCACTGCATTATCCACCAACAAAATCTGTGTGCAAAATCGATTAAATTCACAAATGTTATGGAAGTTGTAGTAGCCAGTATTAACTTTATTAAGTCACGTGCACTTAATCACCGCCAATTTAAGGAGTATTTGGCAGACCTATTTTCGAATTATGAAGATGTGTCTTATAATTGTGAAGTGAGGTGGTTGAGTAAAGGTAAAATGTTAAAACGATTTTATGATCTGAGACAAGACATTGCAGATTTTATGGACATAAAAGGAAACACAATTAACCAAGTAAAAGATGCTGAGTGGGTGTGTGATTTAGCATTACTTGTAGATGTCACTGGATACCTAAATGAACTGAATCTCAAATTGCAAAAACAAGGACAATTGGTTCATGAACTGCATGGACATGTCAAAGCTTTTTGTAATAAACTAAGATTGTTGGAAAGTCAGATAAGAGCTAAAAATTGTTATCATTTTCCTACTCTAGCAACTCATAAAAATATCCCTTATAATTGTTATGGAGAAGAACTGAAGGCACTAATAGAGCAATTTGATACAAGGTTTGCCGACTTCCGAAACAAAGACTCCACATTTGCTATATTTGCTCGTCCGATGGATGCTGATGTAAATAATATGCCAGAAAACTTAGATGGAACTTATTGAGCTTCAGGCGGATTTAGTGCTAAAATCACAATTTGACAACATTGCTTTGACGGATTTTTATAAATTTTATTTGGTGGAAGCAAAATATACAAATTTACGCACCTTTTCAAGAAAATTCATTTGCCTTTTCTGCAGCACATATGTGTGAACAGTTTTTTTTTTTTTCGAGGATGAAATACAATAAATCAAATTCAGACAAGAATAATGGACGAAAACCTCAAATTCTATGCGATTTATCCTTAAGTAATATTAACATCAATATTGATACTCTCGTAGTTCAAGTACAAGGCCAATCTTCACATTAAATTGTTATGTCATTCATTATATTATAAAATTTATGTAGAGCTTTATACCAAAGCATTATATTATAAATAAATGAAATATGAAGTAGCAACTTGTTTTAATTCATTTAATATTAATTTATTTTATTTAATAATTTGGTCCGGCCCTTGACTTGGAGACAGAATGATAATTTGGCCTCCAAACTAGGAAAGGTTGCCTATGCCTGATATAATACATTACTACTGTGCATGTGTTTATTTGTTCAGGCAGAAATAAGAAAGGAGGTCCAACTCTTAAAGAATTTTGTAAAGAATTCCATATTTTAGATTCAATCAAAATAATAAAACGAGCCTGGAACAGAATTACAGAGAAGAACATGAAGGGTGTTTGGAATAAACTCTGTCATCAGTTTATTAATAATTTTGAATGATTTCAAGAACCAGCAGAGATGGTACAAAATGAAACAGAAGCTGTCATTAATATTGCTAACCAGTTGCAGCTTGAGGTTTCTACAACTAATGTCACTGATCTGCTTCAAACACACAATGGAGAGCTCACAAACGAAGACCTTGAAATAGCAAAATGTGAAGCCGAGGAAGAAGATTTAACAACTGAAAATCCTGTTCGTTCCTTCACTCTCAAGGGACTTGACAAAGCTTTTCAACACATAGAAAAAGATTGAAATTTTCTAGTCAGAAGGTTCAAATTTTGAGTGCACTAGAAAAGTTACTGCAGAGATAAAAAAAAAAAAAAAAAAATGCTTGTGCATGCTATCATGAAATTTATAAAGAAAAATTAAGACTGCCTTCGAAACAAACTACTCTTGAAGCATTTCTGAAGAAGAAGACTCCTCCTTGTGCTTCTAACAAACTAATGAGTGCCGAGCCAATAACGAGTGAAGAATCATCAACCAGTGCGCATTTAGTCAACGATGATGAAGAATAAACATTAACATTTGTATGACGAAGCCCCTAACTGCTAAATACTGTCAATCTGCCAGCCTTCACTGGACCAGCATGGCAGATTATGGTCCATTTTCCTCAACATGAATCATTGAGGAGGCTTCCATTCTGCAGTGGGTTGAAAATGGCTGCAGTTTGCTTTTTTTTGTTTGTTTTGTTTACCTTTATTTAACATTACTATGATCAAATTTCACTGTTGAGAACGTAACCCCTGTTTTTAACATTACATCTATGCGAAATAATTTCCTGCTTTAAGAGCTTGTGCTAGGAACTAATTAACTCATAAAGTCGCGAACTACCTGTGTATATATATATATATATATATATATATATATATATATATATAAAAAGAAAATTTGAAAATGTAAGCACAAACACAGCACAAGAAGTGGGTGCTTAGGCAGCATTAGCATTAGTAGAGGCATATGATGCAAGAAAGCAAGCTTATACAGCATCAGCCAAAAAAAAAAAAAAAAATCCCACTTCACCCATTCATTCGCTCCAAACATTTGTCTAGTTCTGCCTTGAATTTATTTAAGCTGTCAACTTCTACCATGACAGATAGAAGTTTGTTCCAACAATCAATCATCCACTGGCTAAAGGCAAATTTCTGCACATCTATTCTACAACTGTCTTTACTCAATTTGAATTTATGCCCCCTCATACAATTAATCTGGGCAAGAGGAAGAATCCCATCGGCATTGAGCTTGCTCAAACTATTCAAGGCCTTATGCAACTCAATCAGATCACCTCGCAGGTGCTTAGTCTCCAGACGCTGTAATTTGCAAAACTTAAGCCTTTCTTTGTAAGAACAAACCTTTGTTCCATTCACTAATCTTGTTTCCCTTCTCTGTACTCTTTCCAGCAGCTCTACATCCTTCCTAAATACGATGCTTCCAGACCTGTATATAGTACTCAAGATGTGGCCTGACCATTGCCTTATAGAAGGGGATAATCACCTCCTTATCCCTAGTGTCGACGTCACTTGCTTTTTCCTCGGCCGCCATTGTCAACTGTGCCTTAAATTTTAATAATTTCCTGTGTTCATTAGTGCCATATTATTTTAAATAAATTGTGCAACCATGTCTTTTAAGTGTAGTGGTGAATCTGTGCCATCATATGTTAAAAAAAGCTGCAAATCTGTAATGATTGAAGTGAAAATGGACATTATTCATTTTATGGAATCTGGTGAGTAGCATTCAGAGGTGTGCAGGACCTTAAACTTAACACCTTCTACTGTTACCATTATTATAAATAATGCCGAAAAGATCCAGCAGTCGCATACAGGAATTGTTAATGAGTGTTTTCTAGAACAACCTATTCAAGGATGAGATAATGGAGAAGATGAAGTTATTAGTGCTGTGGATAGATAATATGAACCAAAATAACATTCCTCTCATAGGCAACAGTAATGGACGAGGCTAAGAGCATATTGAATGAAATTAATGAGGAATTTGGAGGGACTGAATCATTTTTGGCTAGTAGGGGCTGGTTTTCCCTGTTCAAAAACCGGACCAGAATTCACAATGTGAGAATTACTGGTGAGGTGGCTAGGGCCAACACTGTAAGTGCTGAGGAATATTCTTCCATATTCTAAAAGTTAATGGATGAAGGCTGTTACACCCCAGATTTGGTCTTGAATGTTGATGAAACGGGGCTGTACTGGAAGAAGATTCCTGACATAGCCTGTGAAGAGAGGTCTGTCCCTGGTATTAAGGCTGAAAAAGATCGACTTACATTACTTCTGGGTGGTAATGCATCAGGCACTTTAAATTAAAGCAGATGTTGGTGTACCATTCAGAGAATCCATGTGTTATGAAGGGCATTATGAAGACTCTACTTCCTGTTTTTAAGCACTCTAATAAGAAGGTGTGGGTGACCCAGTCTCTTTTTAGTGAATGATGAACTTCATACGTTTGTCCAGAGGTGGCCCAGTTTTGTGCAGCAAACAACTTGCCCGAAAATGTTGTTTAGCCCTTGACAACTCTCCTGGACATTCAGCCAATCTTGAAAATATCCCTAACAACATTCTGAATGTGAAGGTTGTTTATTTGCCACCCAACACCACCTCACTGTTGCAGCCAATGGATCAGGAATTATTGTGACCTTCAAAGCATGCTATTTACGTACGACCTTCAAAGGGATTGTCTAGACAGTGCAGGCATTGCATCTAACTCAGTGACTGTGAGGGACTACTGGAAGTCCTACAACATCCTTAAGGTAAGGCCGAAGGTAACATTGCTGCAGCCTGGAAAGAAGTGTTGCAATCATGCATGAATGCCGTTTGGAGGAAATTGTGGCCTGATGCAGTGTCTCACTTTCGGGAGTTTGAGCCACTTTCAGTAGTGGCTGAAGATGTCGCTCAGATGGCTGCGGATGTTGGCCTTGACAGAGTTGACTAATGATGTCAGTGAGTTGCTGCAAAGCCATGATGAGCATCTTTCAGAGGAGGACTTAAGAGGAGCTAGCTGAACAGGATTCTGAGGAGGAAGAGCAGACGATTGTGCCAGTTAGGACCCTAACCACAAAGACACTTCAATCAGTGTTGGCACAAATACAAACAGACTGCGAACCTCTATGTGAATACAGCTGTTCCATCCAAAGAGCTGTTACTAACATATTGAAGCCCTACTACAATATGTTAGAAGAGAAAGACTCACCAGATGTCATTTCTGCAGTTCTTTTTCTAAGGACAAAGAACCTGCAGAACCAGTCAGTCCCCTTCATCAGGCCCATTCCATTAACAAAGCTTCATTACTCAACTGTCAAAGAACATCAATAAGGTGGGGGGGCAGATAGTAGCGTTACTATATACTCCAAAGGTGGCTCTATAGGAATGAAGTACTGGAATTCCCTGACTTATGTAAGGGTTGCGTTCCACGGAATGCTACGTAAGTTAAGGAATTTCCCCCATGCTTGTGCAGCACTCGCAACTGTGTTAGCTGAATTGATTGAATCAAAAAAGAAATGTTCAATGAACACGTAAATAGAATTATTTATTGTGTTTATTGAATTTTTTATCTCATGTGCAGGAAAAATTACAAAAGCGTGCAATTTAAAAAAAATTCAAAATTATAAAATTGCAAAAAAAAGAGGAGACAGGCATAACGTCCGTAAGTTTTACCTCTCGAACATCGTTGCCAGAATCGACGTCTTCAGCTGATAATTACGCTGCTGCGGAGGTTGAGGGCTGTGGCGATTTAGAAGGGGTCGGCCACCCAACCCTTCCAAAAGAACATATTAACGGATGACTGGACAGTGGCTTTTTTCTTTTCATCACAGATTTCTTTGTACCAAGCAAGCATATCATTCGCCCCTCTGTTAACTTTTAAGAATCGTTCACTGTCAGGATCAATCTTCTCAAGCCTTGCCATTGCCAATGCAATTTCACGAAATGCCATTGCCATCTCTCTGGTGATGAAGCATCTCGGCTCCTCATTTGGTTCACCTTGAGCTTCGTCAGCATTTTCTTCTTTCACTATTGCTGCCAGCAAGTCAATATGTTATTCATTAGATAATTCCTTGTCTTCTTCCTCTATTAACTCCTCCACATCTTTGGCATCAACCTCCATCTGAAGTAGCTCTGCAACCTTTACAATCTTATCTGTAACCTCTTCATATGATTCATCTTTTTCAAATCCTTTGTAGCCTTTTACATGTCGTGGGCATATTTTCTTCCATCGCCATTTAAACAACTTTTAGTAATTTCTGCCCAGGCCTTATTAATGTTTAAGGTGCCGTAGTAAATATTATAAGATTTCCAAAAGTCTCTGAACGTAAAATTTTTCTCACTGTCTACTGCAGACAATGTATGAACAAATGTTGTGCATAAATAGTATGGTTTTAAATTCGAAATAACGCCCTGATCCATAGGTTGGATGATTGAAGTCGTTTTTGGTGGTAAAAATATGACTCATGTTCGAATCGAAATCATCTAGATGCATAGGACATCCAGGAACGTTATCTGATAGAAGCAAAATTGTGAAAGGAACTTCATTGTCTTTACAATGTTTTTCAACTCGGGAATGAAGCAGCATTTAAACCAATCTTCAAAGAGATAATGTTATCCATGCTCTGGTTCGATCAGAAATGCATGGGTGGGGTGGCTTTATTGATGCCCTTATATGCATGAGGATTTCCAGAATGGTACACAAGCAGTGGTTTTAATCTATAATCTCCCGCTGCATCAGCCCCAAGCAAGAGCATCACCCTATCTTTTGACGCCTTGAAACCTGGCATTGTGTTTTCCTCTTTAGCAATGTATGTTCGATCCGGCATTTTTTTTCCAATACAGAGCAGTCTCATCAATGTTAAAAATTTGCTGCGCTGAATAGCCACGTCATCAATAGTTTTTTCCAACACATCACAAAATTTCTCTGCAGCTGCAGAATCGGCACTGGCAACTTCACTGCATACTTTAACATTGTGGAAACCAGTGTGATGCTTGAACGTATTAAACAACCCATTGCTTGCCATGAATTTGGGTTGGGTTGGGGTTCGCCATACTTATCCTTAATATCTTTATAAATACTTGTTGCTTTTGCTTGAATGGTCATTAGACTTGGGAGCACTCGCTTCTGAATCTGGTTTTCCATCCATATTATTAACTGTTGTTCCATCTTCGATATAGCACCTGAACGCTTTTTTGTGATCACTGTTGATCCTTTGACATGTTCTTTTATGTGCGCAATGTCCTTTAAAATAGTATTCACTATTGAAGCAGGGACACCTAATACCCTAGCAACAGAAGACAAACTTTGTCTTGCTTTGTACTTCTTAATCATTTTCATCTTCATTTCTAAATCAATTTTGTTTCATTTTCTGGCACTACCACCACTTTCACTTTTCATTGGTCACTTTCCCTTCATCATTGTAATATGTAAATAGGAATGAAGAGAAGTTTCTGAAAATTTGTTTTTTATATGATTGAATATTTCAGTGAAGGGAACATATTTCACCATAATAGCATAAAAACCCACACAATTGCAGTTATCGGTATTATCGCAAGTGCAATAAGATCGAGTTTACTACCCGTTTTTAATTAGATAGATGCACGAACAGAAAAGCCCAATAAGCCAGAAAGTGCAAATTGTTTTTGTTTTTCGGTCGTGACCTCCAGAAACGTGCTTTAGAAAAATATCACAAAGGCATTCAAAATTAATTCTTATAATGGAACATATGATAACGATGAAAGAGTAGTGCAATTTCCATTATAAAAATGGCCTTTTTAGAGAGATAAGTAGCTTAGTAATATAGCGAAAATTTTCAACTTCCAAGGACTTGGAATGAATTAAAAAAAACAAACAAAAAAAAAACACAGTGTTATTGGTTTCCCATTATGATATTTTCACGATACCCTCATTTATTCCTATGGGATGCAGAATACGCAAATTTTTTAAGTTTGCACCGGTCAGCAAAAACTTACGTAAAGTCGAATTTCCGTAAGTCGAGTATTACGTAAGTTGGGGAGTTCATGTACTAAGTTAAATTTTTATTTTATTATTTATATTTTATCTATAAATATTATTTATATCTCATAATTTTAAAATAATTATAAATATTAAATATAAAAAACATTAATTTTATGGTTCAATTTTCATTGTGAAGGAACCCATCTCATTTAAATACGTTATAATTCTTCCTCGATTAACGCTCCGTCAACTAATGACCCGAGGTGGTGGAACATGGAACCCCAGCGTAAATCAGTGCCTACCTGTATGTGTGTATATATATATATATACATATATACAACAATTTAACCTGATGTCCAAATTTTAAACCCTATAACAACTAATTCTACAATTCACTTTAGAAATCAGTAATACTTTGGCTGACCCCCATCTGGTTTATTCCACCCACTTCTCTCCCTTTTTTCCTTTTATTCATAAAAAATTTCTCCATAAAAAATTTTCCCCTCAATAGTTTAAGCATTTTATTTTCCAACGTATTTTTCTGGCATATTATTTGACATAAACAAAATCATATCAGAAATATACATATACCTGCTTCACCCCACTATTCAATTCAGTCTAGTTAATTATACATTTTCCCAAATAGCCAAAAATTGATTCCAATGCACATAGGGCTAGAAAAAATCACCACTGTGGGAGGATGTAAATAGTTATCGACTGAGCACACATTGACTGCTATACTGTAGAAAGGTTATACCAGTCCTTGCTTCAGTGGATAACATTATAATTTAGTTTCTTTTAATATTACAATATAACTTCTTTTTATTCCTCTATGTATCTACCTTTAATCTAATCATTATCAAAAATGACTTTACATTAACATTTACAAATGTATTAGTTAATATCAAAATGATTCATTAATATCTAAATTTGCCATTCATCCAACATAAACATAGAGTTGCGAAAACCTAGAATTATATAAAATAATTGTTTGCTGCCAGGCCAGCAAATTTGCCAGCCTATAAATTCAGCCACAGACTGATATATAGTCTTTTCTCCTGCTAACCGCTATCCGCAATGTTTTTCGAAAATTTCAGGTAAATACTGCAGTATCTTATGCTAATGAATACCTTTTGGAGTCCAATCCCAGTTTACTGGAAGTACCAAATGTAAAATAAAATTAATTTTTGGTCACATATTATCAAAATTAAATGGGATATACCAAAATTGAAAATAGTAAAACTGTTATCCGGACTACAGAAAAGAGTATGCATGAGACATTCATTTCATTTGGATCTGTCTGTTCAAAGCTCCTAATGAAGTAGCGGAGAGATGACCATGTCATAGTAAAATTAGGATTTAACATTAATAATAAAAATAAAAAATAAATAAAAAATAGGCAAACCTGCTACTGCTAGCACACCAAATTGCTAGTCAGCACGATTAGGCCTTAATGCCTTCCATCCAAGTTATAAATACGCCAGCAAAAATGTATAGTAAGCTCAGGAGCACAGGTTTCGAGAACAAGTGGAAAAATATCATCAGGACCTGTCATTTTCTTGGCATCAAGGCTGTTCAGAATTTTTCTGACATCGTTTTGACAGAAGACCAAAGGAAGCATTGAACAGAGTATAGTGGGAATGGTAGGAGGTGGTTTACCAAGATTGTTGATACACGAGTTAGAAGAAAAGTAGGATGCTACCATTCAGCTTTATCTTTGGCTGAAGTAGCAATAGAACCATATGGTTTTGACAGAGGTAGGAATAGAGATCGTCAAAAGTTACTGCCAATAGTTTTGGCAAGAGACCAGAATGCTTGACTGCCATTTGGGCAAGTAGCAGGTTTTCTACACTTAGCCTCTTCAAAATATAGTTTGGACTGATTAATAATTTCTTTCCAATTGTTGCGAGCTTCGGTGTAAGCAGAAAATGAATCTGGAGATTTGGATGCAAGCCAGATCTTCAGATTCATTTTCAATATGCAATGTGCAACAATCTTGAACAGCCTTAGCACATTTATTGGAAAACCAAGGCTTAAATAAAGGACAAGATTTTAAAGTGGAGTGTGGAATAAAGGATTCAATCCTTACAAGAATAATTTCCTGACACGATCTGAGTAAATGTTGATATCAGAAGATTTGAAACAGTAATCTGACCAAGGAAAAGAAGAAAAGAAACCTTACAGATCATCCCATTTTGCATTCTTGTAATGCAAAACAAGAGGTTGAGAATGACTATGAGAGAAAGGCTCCATTGCACGAGAGACCATCACCAAGTTTTGATCTGAGGTGCCTAGATGATCTCTCGCCTCAATCGTGTACTTAGAATAGTTGTTTGTGAGAAAACGTTCAGCATATTGGATGTGCAGTTAGAATTGTCTGTTATTCTGGTGGGTAAATGAACAGTCTGTATGAGGTCATTAGTAATTGGAAAAACCTCAGTGTCTTGACCAGCTGGTAGAAAATTAGAGTTCCACATAATTAGTGGAGTTAGGAGAATGTTAGAGACAACAGATGAATTTGAGAGAGTTTAAGCTGGAGAAGATTGAAAATAGGAGATTCCAAATTACTAAGTCTCTGACAGGGAATATCAGAGCAGATGTAAGTACCAGTACCACCGTTGAAGCGAAAAGGAATCATATAGCGAAAAATTCCGACAATTGAGATGAGTAGTGGTTGAATCAATGGATAATTTGGATTCTGTCAGAAAAAGTAAATGGGATTTGGCAGACTATAAGTGGAAATGGACATCATTGAGATTGGACTACTTGATATTGGATAACTGCGACCACTTATATTAGTAAGTGAGTGAAGTGTTTGGGAGATTTAGATCTTTTTTGCAGATAAGTTTGTTCTATTGGTTTGATAATTCATGTTGTATTCAGTAGTAAGGACATGCTGGATGAAGTAATGAAATTTTTGGATATGGCATACACATGGTAAGAATATACCCGGCTCCTTGATATAACGTGGCCTCCACAATGCCCACCGCATACACACTACTTGGACTCCCTCCAGTCACTATCTGGCAGGGTAAAGGCAGCGAGATTAAGCACTAGACGATACAGAAGCCTCCTAGAGAGTTACCAACAGGTTTGGTCTGATGGTCTACCTAACTGCTGGCCTGTGAACACAGTTTTAGAGCTGTACCCTCAAAATGTAAGGAAGATTGGATCTTGCCATGATGTCCAATATAACTTCAAAAGACATCAATTACATGTATGATGGAAGAGATTGGTGGGGGGGGGGTTGCCAGAGCTTTGCTCTAGAGACTAAACGTGGGTTCCACCGCATCAAACCTCCAGTATGCAAAGGTGTTATATGGCACCAGTCGAAGAGAGTTTGTTTGTGTCTGTCATTAGAAACTGGATCACCTGAGAATATAAAATATGCATAGGGTTTTCAGCTGCGTGCTCAAATACCCCAAGGACAAAAACATTTAATAATTTTCTTGCTTTTTTTTTTTTTTTTTTTTTTTTGAGTTATTTTGTGAGTGTGGTGGGGCTGCAACAGCTCTTACATGGTTGGAGTTGGCAAAAACTATGAAAAAGACTAGTTGAGCATAAGGAGGACATTTTTCATTGCAGAGATTGTTTCTTTATCAGATCTGGCTTCACATTTTGTTGAAACTGGACATCCTTGGATGTGCCACCTTGCCTACTGGTACAGAATTGATTCAAATGCAGACATTTTTTAAGGGAGCTTTAGATCACTTTCAAGCATTACTGGAAGCAAAGGCATATTGACTCAAGCCACTAGACCCCAACTGATCAGAAGTGAACTGACCATCCAAAAGAGGCTCCAGTTCACTGCTCTAATATCCCTGTTCCTCTTACCTCCCAGATTAAGTAAGAAGATCATAAAATATTGCTAAGAAATTTTACTAAACTCGGCACCTGCGTACCCAGGTGGGCAGGAGCAGCAGTGCTTAGCACATGCTTCTTGATTAAATCGGGGTTTGAGCCCATGACCACCAAATACAGAGGATGCGGAAAGGTCAGAGAATGACCACCACATATCCCCGAAGCAATGTGGCCTTAGTTGCTAATGCTCCTAAAAATGAAATAACAACGAGAGCTACTAAACTCCTCTCCTCCAAAAATCTAACAAGTTGGCCATAGTTCAAGGCTGCATGCCATCAGTAATGACATAGATCTTCTTAGTGACTAGTGTTCTTTGTGCCAGTCTGCTTTGTATTAACAGTCTTAGTGTTGCATTGTGATCATGTTTGTTAACTGCAACACAGCATTTAATTTGTTTTTATCTATTTTCTTTGTCATAAATTGATATTTCAAGTTAATTAGTTAAGATTTGCTAAGTTTTAAGATTTTATAAGCCATGACTGTTGTCTATATTTATCACACATGATTGTGTGATTAATAAGTATTATATTTAATTATATTCCTTGTTACAGGATGTGTTTTCTGGTGTATGTCATTGGCTGAAATAAATTCATTACCTAATACATAGTTTAAAGTGCATAATTTCAACAATTTTTTAAACATAATAAAACTAAATCAAATTTATATTGTTTCTCTGTATGAACTGAAATTTTAGATATATAGAGTGCAGTTGAAGTTTAAAATGAATTTTAAACTCTATTTGAATTTTAGCTGACAGTTGAAACATTATTATATTTAAGTCATTGTGTATATTTTTTTTATTTCAAATATATGTCAGCTTTTAAGTTTATTGTAGGTTCAAGCAAAAGGAAGAAGATTCAGCACCAAAATTAGTATCAGAGAAAGAAGAAATGAGAAAAAAGATGGAGGAATTTTCCAAGCATTTGCATGCAATTTCCCCTTCTGTAGGGTAAGAAGTATTTTATGTCTGTTTTATTTTATTTAAAATTTATTTTATAGAAGTTATTTTCATTTTTATTATCTTTATTTTCATCATGATAGTGATATCACTTCATTTGATCAATATGCAGGCAGATATGAAGTTCTCTGAGCAGTGCAGATTGGCTGCAAGAGTAGCTCATGGAGTATTGTCAATGATATACAGGAATTTTTCCAGCAGGGATAAGGAGGTGATTATTCCATTGTATAAGGCAATGGTCAGGCCACACCTAGAGTACTGTATACAGGTCTGGAGGCCTCATTTCAAGAAGGATGTAGAGCTGCTAGAACGAGTACAGAGAAGGGCAACAAGATTAGTGAATGGAACAAAGGGGTGCTCTTACGAAGAAAGGCTTAAGTTTTGCAAATTACAGTGTCTGGAGACTAGGCACCAGCGAGGTGATCTGATAGAGGTGTATAAAGCCTTGAATGGTTTGAGCATGCTCAATGCTGATGGGATTCTTCCTCTAGCTCAGAATAATCACCTGAGAGGGCATAAATTCAAATTGAGGAAAGACAGATGTAGGATAGACGTGCGGAAATTTGCCTTTAGCCAGCGGGTGGTTGGTTGGTGGAACGGACTTCCATCCCTTGTAGTGGAGGTTGATAGCCTAAATAAGTTTAAGGCTCAGCTGGACAGGTATTTTGAACGAACAGAGGGGTGAAGTGGAAGTGGGGGTTTTTTTATAAGCTTGCTTTCTTGCATCAAATGCCTCTACTAATGCTAATGCTAATATAGTATATTATCATTTAACAGATAATTTAATGGTTGCATTTTTGAGTGTACTACACTGGTTAGATCCTGTACGTCACAATGCATTGTGGATTGCACTTATGCTTTCATGATATCCCTGACTCATAGTCTACGCATATTGAAGCTCACAAGTTCCCTCCTGTACCTCAGCAGAAAAACACTATACTTAAGTATACAGCCAGAATACAAAGTTCCTGTTTGCATCCTATAAGACCATACCTCTTCAATCCACCACTATAAAATCTCTATAGAAATAAACCTAGTAGACTAGTAGGCCTAAGGCTTCTTAAAATAATATGTAGTTGATGTTCCTTTTATCACTAGGCAACTGGTAGTGAATTACTCTCACTCAACTTGGACTACCCTTCCTCAAGTGATCTATGATACTTGTTTTCACCAATGAGGAAAGAATCTTCTGCTGACATTCAGTGTGAAACAACTCCATGCAAGCCATATTCAGTGGCTGTTTCTCCCCTCTGTTATTATTTTAGCTTCTCTTCCACCTGAGTATAGCAACTTTACAGCAGAACTGTATTCAATAAAAATTTGCTTTAGAAAATATGAATCTTTACCCCCATCTTCAAAATATGTAGTATATATTGACTCTCTTGTATTGCCATAATTGATCTGAGAGAGAAATTATGGCAACGCAAAATACCTCCTATAAGGTTCACCCTGTTTTAAACCACATCAGGGGCCTGCTGTAGCAAATTGAAGAACATAATCGATTTGTGACCTGTTGTTGGATTCCAGCATGCTCATTCCCTTTATTCCATTCCAGTAGGAATAAAGAGGAATGAATTGGCCAATAAAGTTGATAAAAATCCGTCCACTTTAGATTTAACCTCTATCCCTGTTCCAGCCTCTGACTATAATCTCATCATACAAGCAGCATCCCTTGTGCAGTGGAAAGAGTTATGGCACACCCACCCAATAATAAACTATCAGTTGAAACAGGACAAAAAATATTTGTACCCTAGCATTCAGACAGTGCAATGAGAAGTGGTATTTGCATGGGGGAACAGAACAGAACATACTTAAGTTACTCACTTCCATCTACTCAGAGGCAATGATCCTCATTGTCCACACTGTTCAGCACATCTAACAGTCAAACATATTCTGATTGACTGCCTTCACTATCAGCAGGACAGAACTTTCTTCCTTTATTCTCTGGCTAATCTCTGAGAATCAGTGACATTACAGCATGGTCACAAGGCAAAAATTAATGCATTTTTCTGTTTTCTGACACAAATTGGAGTATATAATCAATTCTGAACAGGTTTCTGAAATGAAAATGAAGTACTTACACTTCTTAATTAATTCCTAGCACATTCCCATGAATAGGTACGTTATAGACACCGCAGCTTTTGTGCCGGTAATATAGTAATATTGCTTATAGCACACAAATGCTTTCACACTTTTTGTTTTGATTTTTCATTAAACATTAATTGAAAGGGTTTACATCCATATATATAAATTGCATATTACTTATCCCTAATATTGTTAAAATTACAAACAAAGAAGCAAATGCTGGAGTCTGATTGCTCCACTAGCTCAGTTAATGATTAATTGCAAGTACAACCAAGGCAACTTAGTGAAAGCATCATGGTCTGCCATAAGGTTAAGTATTTGGTCTATTTCTTTCCTTATTTATAAAATGGCATTTATATATTTTTAATTTCTTTAAAAATTTAAATGCTACTTGTTTTTAAAAGTTTTGAAGTTCTTTTCTCTTCAATTGAAGTTATTAAAATTGCAGTAATTTTTCTCATAACAAGTGCACATTAATATTGGTTTGTTATAAATGCTTTAGTGAAACTTTTTTTTTTTTTATATAAATTCATGTGAGCTTAAGTTTCTTCATAATTAGGAATCTAGTTGTTTTTTACATAACTAGGATATGTTGAATTTGATTCTTGCCATAGGTGCTGATTTACTATGGCTCCAAATGGAGTTAAAGAAAAGTCTGAAAATACAGTGGAACTTCTCTATTACGAACTTCTATTTAACGAATTTCTCTATATTACAAATTTTTTCACAAAGCATTGCACCTTGAAACGAAATTACATGTAAAATTAACCCCATATAGCGAAGTGTTAGTCTCTCTATAACGAATTTTTAAAGAAATTAGTAAAAGCATTTTTGAAGATTTTCAAGCATTTACTGCTAAACAGCTGCTCATATTTTTTTTTTTTTTATGTGAACCCCTAACACGAGAGGTATTAGAACCTATAGTACTTAGTACCGTGCTTGGGTTGGAGGTTGAGAAGACGAAAGAAGATGTTTGTTGACATTGGACTTGAACTTCTGTAGATTGTAATTTTCAGGAAATACGTATGAAGGAAGGTTGTTCCAGAAAACGGCAGTTGAATGAATAAATGAGGAAGATGAAAAGTTGGTTCTGTGTGTTTGAAGTTGGACAGTAAATGGATGTTGGCTGGTGGCGGCACGTGTTCAGACTGTTTTGAAAGAGAGAGCAGGAATTATAGAAGCCAATTCAGAAGAACAGTGCCCATGGAAGTATCTGTAGAAGAGACATGCAGCAGAAACAGTGCGTCTACAAGACAGCGAGTGGAGAGACTCTGTTAGAGATGAATCATTAATTAACCTAACTGCCCTCTTCTGAATGGAATCAAGAAGCCTGAGAGAGGTTTTGAGAGCACCACCCCAAATGTGGGAACAATATTCCACGGCAGGGCGGATTTGCGATTTATACAGAGTGAGCAGCTGTTTGGAAGAAAAGTAACTCTGAGATCGAAAGAGAAAACCAAGTTTTTTAGATGCAGAGGAAGCAATATTTGTAATGTGCTTGTGCCAAGAGAGATTAGAAGTCAGGGTAATCCCCAAAAGAGATATATCCTTTTGCCTAGAAATCGGAGTGTCACTAAAGATAAGCATAGAAGCAGAAGAATCCTTTTTGCGAGATATAAGACAAGACTGAGTTTTAGAAGGGTTGAAATCAACTAAGTTGTCTTTGCCCCGCTGGAGAATTATCTGAAGATCGGTATTTAAGGAATTGGTAGCAGATTTTTGAGAAGTTGAAGCTGATTGAGCAGGACAAGGTTTCTCTAAATGGGAAGTTGAATGCAATGTACTATCATCGGCAAAACTATGGATAGGATTTCCAGTCAATGGAAGAAGGTGTTTAATATACAAGAGCAAAAGAGTGGGGGGACACCGGCATTAGTGGGGAAGTTAGAAGACAGAGAGCCATCTACCATCACCCTCAGTGAGCGATCAGAGAGAAAACTGGATAACCAATTACTAAAAACAGTTGGCAAACCATAAGATGGAAGCTTGTTTAGAAGACCTTTATGCCAAACACGATAAAAAGCCTTTGAGATGTCAAGAGCAACTACTTGTGTTTCACCGAACCTTTCCATTGAATTTGTCCATAAATGGGTAACATAAGCCAGAATATCACCAGTGGATCGACACTGACGGAATCCATACTGGCGATCGTTGATCAGCCGGAAGGTTTCTAGGTAGTTTAAGAGTTGGCGGTTAATTGATTTCTCCATTACTTTAGAGAGAGTAGAAGTAATTGCAATGGGACGATAATTGGATGGGAGGGATTTGTCACCCTTTTTGGGAACTGGCTGGATATGAGCAAATTTCCAAGCAGAAGGAAAAAACCTTTGGAATAAGAAAGGGAAAAAAAAGGTGGCAAAGAATAGGAGTAAGTTCAGGAGCACAGGTTTTGAGAACAAGTGGAGAAATACCATCGGGAACTGGAGCTTTCTTAGCATCAAGATTTGTCAAAATCCTTCTGATATCCTTTTGACGGAAGACCACAGGAGGCATTGATTGGAGCATGTTGGGAATGGTGGGAGGTGTTTTACCAAGATCATAAATACATGAGCTGGAAGAAAAATGGGATGCTAGCAGGTCAGCTTTATCCTTGGCTGAAGTGACAACAGAACCATCTGGTTTGGACAGAGGTGGGAGCAGAGATGGGCAAAAGTTGCGGCCAATAGCTTTGGCAAGAGACCAGAATGCTCGGCTACCATTAGGGCAAGAAGCAAGTTTTCTACTCTTAACCTGTTCAAACTCTAGTTTGGACTGATTAATAACTGCTTTACAATTCTTGCGAGCTTTGGTGTAGGCAGAAAATGAAACTGAAGAATTAGAAACAAGCCAATTACGATATGCAACATTCTTCTCTTGAACAGCCTTAGCACATTTATTGGAAAACCTAGGTTTAGATAAGGGACGAGATTTTAAAGTGGAGTGTGGGATAAAAGATTCCATTCCTGCAAGAATAATTTCACTGACACGATCTGAGCAAACATTGACATCAGAAGTTTTGAAACAGTAATCCGACCAAGAAAAAGAAGAAAAGAAGTCTCGCAGGTCATACCATTTTGCATTCTTGTAATGCCAAACAACACGAGGTTGGGAATAGCCATGAGATAAAGGTTCCATTGGAGAAGAGACAATCACCAAGTTGTGATCTGAAGTGCCTAAAGGACCTCTCACTTCAACCGTGTACTTAGAAGGGTTGTTTGTGAGAAAAAGATCAAGCGTATTGGCTGTATTATTAGGATTGTTTGGTATTCTTGTAGGTAAATGAACAATCTGTGCTAGGTCATTAGTAATTGCAAAAGCCTCAGCATCTCGACCAGCTGGGTCGGCATGACTAGAAAACGGAACCCAGCTGGAGTTGTGAACATTAAAATCACCAAGGAAAATTACCTCACTGTTAGGAAAGTTGGACTGGAGAAAGTCAAGTTGCAAAGAGAGGAAGTCAAAGAGCTCCAAGTGGTTAGTGGAGTTGGGAGAATGGTAGAGACAACAGAAGAATTTGACACAATGAGGTAGAGAGATTTTAAGCCAGAGAAGATCAAAGAGAGGAGATTCCAAATTTTCAAGTCTCTGACAGGGAATATCAGACCGGACATATGCACAAGTACCACCTTTGAGGCAAAAGGAATCATACAGTGAATAATTTGGGCATCTGGGATGAGCAGTAGTTGAATCGACTGATAACTGAGATTCTGTCAGAAAAAGTACATGGGGTTTGGCAGACTGCAAGTGGAAATGGACATCGTTGAGATTAGAATTAAGACCACGTATATTTGTGAAATGAATTAGGAAGTCCTTGGGAGGTTTAGATCTATTCGCAGATAAGCTTGCTCTATTAGTTTGACAATTGATGGTGTATTCAATAGTAAGAAAAAGTGGGTGGGACATGCTGTATGAAGTAATGAAATTTTTGGATATGGCGTACACGTGGTAAGAATATACCCAGATCCTTGACATAACATGGCCTCGGCAATGCTCCCTGCATACACACTACTCGGACTCCCTCCAGTCACTATCTGGCAGAGTAGAGGTAGCAAGATTATACACTAGCTGTTTCAGAAGCCTCCTAGAGAGTTACCAATAGGTTCGGTCCGGTGTACTAACTAGCGGCCGGCCTGCGAACACCGTTTTAGAGCTGTACCTTCGAAACGTAAGGAATATTGGATCATACCGCCTCCTTCCTTCAAAACTGCGCATTAGCATCTGGAATTAAATAATCATCCTTTTAATGAACACTTGTGGCCATTGATGTCGGTAGGAGGGTCTTTGTTTCATTTTTGTTACAGTTATTAAACCAAATGAGTTTTTTTAAAAGTGGTTGTAAACTTTACAATAAATAGGGTAGATTTGTAAATTGATGTTGTCTTAGGGGAAAACGAAATTCGCTGCGGTAAACCTTTAGCATGCTGCGGCAGCAATACATAGAATGCTACCATAGTCAGTTTTTAGTAATGCCTACTGAGTGATATTCGTTTCTCACCTGAACTGTATCACATGACCTTCGTGTCAATCATTATGTGATATGTCTGTTCTCGTCTAACTGGACTCCCAGTAGATGGTTTTCATGAATTTTTTTTTTTTTTTTTTTATTATTTTATTTTGTTCGTCATCAATCACATAGGCTATATGCTCTTGTATTTTTTTTTTTCTGAAAAGTAACATACAGCATACGTTAATCATAAATAAGCAACAAGCTCTGAAATTTGCACAGTCCCTTGGACATACAAAATTTAATGCGAGCATTGGGTGGCGAGATAAATTTAAGAAGCGCCACAGAATTGTGGAAAAGGTTATTTGTGGAGAAAGTGTTAATGTAAGCGAAGAAGATTGCGACATTTGGAGGAACAATACCTTAAAGAATATTTGGGAAGAATATGAGCATAAGAATGTTTTTAATGCTAACGAAATAGATTTATTCTTTAAATGGTTACCGAATAGAACACTTGCTTTTAAGGATGATAAATGTTTTGGCGGAAAACAAAGCAAAGAAATAATCACTGTGCTAGTTGGAGCAAATATGACAGGAAGCGAAAAATTGACTTTTAGTCATCGGAATTTCAAAAAACCCAAGATGTTTTAGAGGCACAATCTTTGGAAATTGACTACACCTTTAATAAAAAAGCATGGATGACAAGTGATATTTTTGAAGAATGGATATTAAAACTAGACAAGCGTATAACAAAAGAAAAAAGGAAAATCATGTTGGTAACTGAGAACTGTCCGGCACATCCTGCCAGTATTTCTGCCAAACTTAAAAGTATGAATTTGTTTTTACCACCAAACGTAATGTCAAAACTCCAGCCAATGGACCAAGGCATTACTAAAAATTTTAAATTTCATTATTGAAAGAGAATAATAATGAAGATTGTCAATGCATTATCAGAAAATAGAAACTTGGAGGTTACAATTAACCTTAGAGATTGCATCTCTGAACTGACAAAAGTTTGGACAAACGATGTCACTGAATACACTATTCAAAATTGTTTTTCGAAAGCGGGATTTGCATTGAATACAGAAGTCGAACAACGACTGGACGAACAGGATGAACTGCCCCTTTCACAACTGAAAAACTTTTGGACATTATTAGAATCGTCTGGAAACATTGAAAATAAAATAACACTGGATAGTTATGTTTATGTAGATCACAGCAGAACATCCAAGTGAAGATGAAATACTGCTGAACAGTGTTAGAGGCTACCGTGATCAAGAAGAAATTAACGATGACGCTGAAGAGACGCATCAGAACCACCTGCCAAACAGCCAACTCACGAAGAAATGATTAACGCTTTTAAAATGGTTTGTATGGGTCTACAGTTTTGTGAAAATGTTCCTGATAATGTTTTTAATGCTCTGAATAAATGTGAGGTTTTCTTTGAGAATCAGACAATTTTTTAATTGTACTGTGCAAACGAAAATTAAAGATTTTTTTTAATTTGTGATACTTACCGACGAAAATTGTGTAAACATAATTTAAATAAATATGTTTTTGAAATAAAATACATTAAAAATAAATGTAGATTCGTTTTCATTCTCTAATTAGATAACAATTTCTAATAAAAAAGATATTTTCTGTATAATGAAACTTCTCTATAACGAATTTTTTTGCCGGATTTATTGAATTCGTTATAGGGAAGTTCGACTGTAATTGAAGTTTAGAATTAATTCTGAAAATTTCACTACAGTTGGTATTATTTACATAAATTATAAAAGCATCAAACTATTAAATTAACTAGATGATTGTAACTTATATCAACATGTTATGGAAAATAACAGAGACAAGAATATCCTGAACCTGATCATCACCCAAGATTCCTATAGTATCATAGGATTGACAGTGATCATGGATGATGACGATTCCCTTATCTTTATAGAACAAAGTTTTGTTCTATAAAGATAAGGGAATATGTTTCAGAAAAGGAGATTATGACAGTATAAGATGCTACTAAAAAGATAATGAGGAGAGCAAAAATAGGAGAATTATTGAATAATTTGAAAGCTGCTATTACAGAAGTCACATATGCAGATATACCATTAAGTAAATATGGCACAAGGAGGATACTGATGTGGATGAATAAGGTAATAACTAGTTTAATTCAGAGCAAAAATAGAAAGCATGGGACATTAGAATGATAAAAAGCTCTGTCTCTTGTAATAGGTTTAAGTTGATCTGTAATAATACACAGAAATGGTTAGGCTACAAAGGGTGACTCTGAGAAATTACTTGCTGAAAGGGGGGGGGGGTTACAGTGTGTTTTACAGGAAGAAGATACAAAGAAGAAAACAATAAATCAGATTGGACACTTATTGCTGTTGCAGGGGTCATTGATAAGCCAGCTTATGAACTGAATGGACACTTCACATAAATCATGATGTTGATGTAGGGCTACAGGATATGCTGCCAAAATTTCCAGATGGTATTAAGATCAGGAGAGTGGTTAATGACTAGCATCAAGCAATGCTAGATGGTCCTTGAGGCTATCACAGAAAATTTCCCAGGTACGTCGTTCAGAGCAATATGGCTTTAGTTGCTAATGCTCCTAAAAACCAAAATAACAATAACAACCCAGGTATGTCAAGCTGGCTTGCTACCTGCGAGTCTAAAACACATGGAACCGATATTCAGGTGAACTAGGACGTCTTTCCTGGGATCCTGCATGTTTTTTATTGGTTTTTTAATTTCCGGGAATTAAAAAAATTCCTGGAAATTTCCCAGGAAGATTAAATTGTTTTAAATTTATTTTTTAATATATTGATATGCAGTAATGAGTTATGAGACATTGATTATGAATTATGAAAGGGTCATTGCAATTCCAGGCATCTCATCTATCCTCAAGTAACACTTGGAAACTGACACCATGGTTGCCAAATCTCGTGCTTGGTGTTGTATTACCAAATCTACCAAGAATCATTACCAAATTCTCGATTTTATTACCAATTACTCAAAAAAAAATATATATATGTATATATATATACTATCATTGAATTATATTAAATATTAACATAAGTTAAATTATAATAAAGTGAATAAATAAATAATTTATTTATTTATGACACCATGGTTGCCAATTTATTCACTTATTTATTCACTTTATTATAATTTAACTTATGTTAATATTTAATATAATTCAATGATAGTATATATTTCGGCTTCATATGGAGGAATTGCAAGTTGCTGCCTCTAATGAATGCTTAATTATTTATTCGTTTTATTATAATTTAACTTTCGTCAATATTTAATATAATTTAATAGTAATGGGTCGATATGCTAATTTAGCAACGCCTGTGCCGCCATCTATTTTCCTTTTTTCTTCTATATAAGCTGATTCAGCTTACAGTATGTCAGTGGTGTGGCTCTGCTCTAGAGTGCTGTCTGTTCTATATTTTATTTTTCGCTGCATAAGGACCACCGCCGTGCAAATCCTCTGCATTGGTGGATCGATCGGAGGAGGGAGGGTGAATTGGTACTTTGATCTTTTCACCATGGCGACGATTTGTATAGCGATTGAAATGCAGCGATTCCATGACCATTATTGGCCTCGTAGTCCTCTGTCGATATGGGGCATGATGGTCAGTCTATTTTATTTTAATGTATTTTAATTTATTTTGATTTTGTTATCGTTTGGTAGTTCCTTTAACCCTCTTTTGGTGATTTCACGTCTTTCGGAACTGGTAGCTCTCGGGGGGTACCGCTAAATTATTATGTAATTGGCATTATCCTAAATTTCGTATAGTTTTTGTTAATTGGATTTAAAGTTCGAAGTTATACAAGGGTTTCTGGGCTACTATTTATATCTATTCTTTTCGTTCGTTTGTTTATTTGGGTTATTTTTATGTTAATTTTCGCTCTACAGTTTTTGCCATACTACTGGCTTATGTTTTATTTTATTTAATTTAAAATATTGGAGATATATATATATATATATATATATATATATATATATATATACAAAAATATAATAATACCAGCAGCAGGGCAAGACAGAAGAGTGAAAATAGTCAAAATTAAACATAATGATCAAACCAACAGGGAGGGAAGAGAAGGGTAACAAGAGTAAAAATATTGCAGCAGAAACTCTCCAAAATAATTTAGAAAATCTAAATACAAAGATAATAAAATAATAATCAATTAAATTTTGACTGCCAATTAAATAGAAATTTAACCGCATCCCCTCTGACAGGCAGCAAGTGCAAATTTATGTGAAATATCACCAGCAGAGATGTAAACCAACTACAATAAAATAAAACAAAAATAGACTGACCATTACATGCCATCTCAACAGAGGACCACAAGGCCAATAATGGTCAGGGAATTGCTGAATTTTGATCGTTAGGCAAATCGCCGCAAAGGAGAGTTGATCGAAAGATCAGTCTGCCACCTGATCCCCAGATCGAACTGCCAATACAGAGGACCTGAATGGTGGTGGTCCTGATGCAGCGAAAATTAAAAATAGGACAGATACAAGCACTCCAATGCAGAGCCACACCACTGACAAAAAGTAATCTTAACCAGGTTATATAAATGAATAATGAACTATGGATGGCAGCACAGGTGCAGCGTTAGTAAATTCGCCCACTACTGTCATGTGACATACTTATACATATATTTTAATAATGATTGAAATAGTTGAAAACTGAATCTTTCATAATAAAAAGGTAAATCAAACATCAGAGGCAGCAAAAAGCATATTCCTCTACATGATGCTTGAAATATAAAAAATAAATTAGAATGATGATTAAAAAAAATAAAAATAATGCCAGCAGCATGGCAAGACAGAAAATAGTCAATAATAAAATAATAATCAATTAAATTTTGAATGCCAATTAAATAGAAATTTAATGGTGCCCACTCTGATGGGCACCAAGTTCAAATTTATGTGAAATATCACCAGCCGAGATGTAAGCCAACTAAAATAAAATAAAACAAAAATAAACCAAAAATAGACTGACCATTACACTCCGTCTCAACAGAGAATCGCAAGGCCAATAATGGTCATGGAATCCGGTGGTTCAATCTGGGGATCAGGTGGCAGACTGATTTTTCGATCGACTCGCCTTTGCAGCGATTTGTTTAGCAATCGAAATGCAGCGATTATTTTTTTTTAATCATCATTCTGATTTATTTTTTATATTTCAAGCATAACGTAGAGGAATATGCTTTTTGCTGCCTCTGATGTTTGCTTTACCTTTTTATTTTTTTATTATGACAGATTCAGTTTTCAACTATTTCAAACATTATTCAAATATATGTATAAATATATCACATGACAGTGAAAGTAATAAACTATAGATGGCAGCACAGGTGCTGCCATCTATAGTTTATTATTTGTCTATATAATCTGGTTAAGATTACTTTTTTGTCAGTGGTGTGCATTGAAGTGGCTTTGCATTGGAGTGCTTGTGTCTGTCCTATTTTTAATTTTCGCTGTATCAGAACCACCACTATTCAGGTCCTCTGTTATTGGTGATTCGATCTGGGGATCAGGTGGCGGACTGATCTTTTGATTGACTCGTCTTTGCAGTGATTTGTCTAGCGATCGAAATGCAGCAATTCCCTGACCATTATTGGCCTTGTGGTCCTCTGTTGAGATAGGGCGCAATGGTCAGTCTATTTTTGGTCAGAGGGGGCACCATTAAATTTAATTGGCATTCATCAAAATTTAATTGATTATTGTTTTATCTTTGTATTTAGATTTTCTAAATTATAATCGATCGTGTGCAGTTTCAACTTTCAACTGTGCAGTGTCCATTCTTTTTCCCTTCAATGCAATTTTTTTTATCATTCATAGTATTAGATTTTTTAAAATTCCAACACCCATATCTAATTCAAAATGTTTTGTCTGGCAATATTTCTTAAAGAACTCTAAACAAGAAAGTGCAAAATGCATAAAATGTCATTCCACTTTATTATGCCATGTCTGGTCAACTAGTGGTTGTATTCGATACTTAAAATTGAGGCACTCTATAAATAAGATCATGGCATCTGCACCTGCAAGCATTGAAGATGAAGATGTCAGCTCAGGTAAGCACAAAACAGCTGAGAACAACGAAGCATGCTCTTCTGCAGCAAACGAAAGGGAATATTACTAATGTATTTTGTCAAGGAGGACAAAAACTCTAGAAGAAATTATAAGCAAACTTGTTGCTGTAGATGGATTCACTGTAAATGCAATTACAAAGAGTAACTTCATAAGACAGGTAATATGAGGCAAAGGTTATTCTCTTCCTGTAAATCCTAGTGCTGTAATAAGATTATACAGGTAGTCGTAAACTTACGACCTATTGCGACTGATCGACTTACGACTGCTACTGCATCTCTCACTGCGTTTCAGTCTGAACTGAGCATACACACAAGATTGTTGTTAGGAAGAATCCTATATGCACGTTAACCCCCTCTCTTAATGCAGTGCTCTCAGATTTTTCTACTACATTCACATGCCCTATCCGTGTGGTCCCCATAGCCCCGAAGCCTGATGGGAACGGTTGTGTGTGTAGTGTCAGCCCACTGCCCAGTAACGTGTATTTGGTGTGAATAAGCTAGTCTTAATCAGTTTAGTCAGCTTTGCCATCACAGTCGAACAAAACATCTTACTGATGTATGTATGTCGTGATTCATGCATCTCGATCTCTGTTTGCATACATATTACGTTCACTATTTTTGGTTCAGTTATATTTGTGTTATAATTAACATTTTTTTAAAACCCCTAAACATGTCAACCAAGAGGAAAGTGCCTTTGTCTACTCCTAGACCTGTCAAGAAAGAAAGAAAGGCCATTGATTTAGACACAAAATTGAAAGTGATCAAGCAGCATGAAGAAGGAAAGGAGGGGAACACGATCGCACATGATTTTAAGTTATCTCATTCTACAGTGTCGACGATTTTGAAAGATAAAGAAAGGATTCGTGAAGCTGTTAAAGGTTCAACACCCTTGCGAGCAATAGTAATAACGAAACTACATACAGGGGCCCATCCATGAAATGGAAAAATTGTTTCTTTGGATGGAAGATCAGATACAGAAGCGAACACCCTTAAACCTTCTTACAGTGCAGTTGAAGGCTAGAAGTCTCTTTCAGACGCTGAAGGAACGTACCACAAAAGATTACACTCAGGCATTTTATAAGCAAGTACAGGATGGTTCAAAAGATTCAAAAGAAGATTCAACCTTCATAGGGTTCGAGTCACTGGAAAATCAGCAAACTTTAACATCCAGACTTTTAACAAACTTTTAAGTTTGTTAAAAGTCTCTGCCTGTATACTTCCATTAAAACCGAAAAGCCTGGATGACTCAAACATTGTTTGAAGATTGTTTTCTAAATTGTTTTGTACCACAAGTTTGTGAATATTGCTTTGAGAAAGAAATTCCTTTCAAAATGGTATTAATCTTAGATGATGCACCTGGCCATCCACCTCACCTAGACCACCTCCATCCAGATGTAAAAGTTGTTTATTTGCCGCCAAATACAACTCCACTCATTCAGCCTATGGACCAAGGAGCGATTGCCATATTTAAGGGCGCCTCTGTAGCCAGGTGGGAAGGAGCAGCAGTGCGTAGCACACGCTTCTTGATTAGACTGGGGTTTGAGCCCGTCACCACCAAATACGGAGGATGCGGGAAGGTCAGGGAATGACCACCGCATATCCCGGAGCAATATGGCCTTAGTTGCTAATGCTCCTAAAAACCAAATAACAGTGTGCCTTAAATAGCCATATTTAAGGCACACTGTCTTCGAACCACTTTCGCTTAAGCTATAGCTGCAACAGAAGCCGACCCAGAACTATCTTTGCGAGAGTTTTGGAAACAGTACGATATTTATAAATGCATCAAAAATATTGCGGCTTAAATATGACTGTGACAAAGAAATGCATGAATGGAATCTGGAAAAACTGTGTCCACCGTTTTGTTAATACTATTGATGAATTTGATAGTGAACGTGAACTTGAAATGGTTACGGAAAATATTGTAATGGACTTTCTTTAGAGATTGAAGTGGAAGATGTTGAGGAGATGCTAGAGCAAGAATCTGGAGAACTTACAAATGAAGAACTTATCGCTTTGAAAGAAGAAGAGAAAAATGAAGATGAGAAGAACCAGGAAGAAAATTTGCCACTAGAGAGTTATCTGAAGGTTTTTCTCTACTAAATAAATTTCTTACACATTTTGAGGAAATGGACCCAAACATTGAACGATTTGCAGGGATTGAACGAATGGTACAAGTTGCTTTTCGGCCATACTGTGAAATTTACGAGCAGAAAAGGAAACAAACAATTCAGACAAAAATCAACATGTTTATGAGAAAAACAACTCCCACTACATCAAGTGGCAGCATTGATGACCCGCAGCCAAGCACGAGTGGTCAGTAAAATATTTCTTATCTATTTTCTACATATGTTTTGTTTAGTTCTTTAAGATAAAATATTTTTTAGGTTTTATACAGTATTTGATGTCTTTTTCATAATATTTTTTATTTTCGTAAATAGTAAACCAATTGTGTTGTACACAGTGTCTGATTTACCTAAACTGGTCCAGCTTACGTCCAGATCGCTTTACGACTGGTCGGTCGGAACCTAACATGGTCGTAAGTCAACAACTACCTGTATATAAACAATATGGTATAATCAAGGCCCAAGTTAAAAATGAAATTTCGGCAAAATTAAATAAAAAGGTTTTAAGTTTAGCATATCTCTTGATGAGTGTTCTTCACTGAAAAATAGACTATACCTAAATATGAACATTCATACAGATGAAGGTAAATTTTGGAATTTAGGAATGGTAAGAATTCTTGACTCTTTTTCTGCAGAAGATGCTGTTAAAGCAGTAGAAGCTAAGCTAGAAGAATTCGGGCTGAGTACTATTCAGAGGTACATTGTTGCATGCTTCACAGATGGTGCGAGTGTGATGATTAAATTTAGAAAATTAACGAGCTGCCATCATCACTTATGTTATGCACACGACATACACCTGGCTGTATGTGATGTATTTTATGACGATCATGAAAATGAGTTAGATGATTTGAATACAGCAATTGAAATTGAGGAGTTAGCTTTTGTTGATAAAAAGATCTAATTGCCAATGTAGATGAAGAAAGCAGCACCAAAATATTTACAGACATTAATGAAACTATAAAAAAGGTAAGAAAAATTATAAAAATATTCAGGATATCCCTTCTCAAGAATAAAATTCTTCAAAACTACGTGAAAGCAGAAAATGGTTACGAAAAGATGCTAATTATAGATTCGAAAATTTGCTGGGCCAGTTTATTGGGTATGTTTGAGAGATTTTTAGAAACAAGAGCAGCAGTTTCTAAAGCATTAATTGATATTAAAGAAAAGTAAAATTTAACTAATGAAGAATTTGATGTCCTGCAAGATATTGTTTCAACCCTGCAGCCAATAAAAATTAGTGCAGAGAAATTATGCAGCCGTGATGCAACTCTGCTAATTGCTGAAGGCGTATTTGCTTTCATTATTAATGAGTTACAACAAAAAAAAAAGTCAGAATTCGCCAAGAAGATAAATTCTCTTATAAAATGGATTAATGAGAAAAAGAAATAAGACTTTGATCGACCTGCTTCAGTATTAAATACTGGGGAAAATTGTGAATTCTGCAGTGACTCCTGGCCTCTCATCGTTACCAAACAAAGGATCATTATTTGAATTTACTAAGATGACATTGATTAGACTTTTCAACAAAGACCATCTAGCTCCAACTCTTTGCAATCAACAGATGAAAAAAAATCAAGAAATTGCACAACCCATAAGTCCCATGACATTAAGAGACAAGTTAGAAGCAGTGATTCAATCTAAGACAAAACTTGTGCAATCTTCACTTTTTCTCAGGATCACAAACAGTGTTTAGGCCTGGTTTTGAAGCAAGAATTGCTATTATTCAGGGCAAATGGGACAGAGCTTCCAACATTATACATTTAGTTGATTCTGTGAACACCATTCCACTGACCTCTGTTGGATCAGAGAGAGCATTTTCTGCAGTTGGTTTATTTATCACAAAGTTGAGAACTAGCCTTAGTGATAGGAGTATTGATGCTTTATGCTTTTAAGGAGTTATCAAAATACTTGTGCTTTTAAGGAGTTTTATCAAAATACATAAAAAAAATTAATTTTTGATTGTAAATGTTGAAATTTTAAATAAAAAGGCTTCATTGTTTAAAAGAAAGTTCAATTTTTTATTATTTTTTCACAAAGAAATTTATTTCTGTTGTAAATAAAGAAATATAATGTCCTAGTCTTTCTTTGTTTCCTGTAAATTGTTTAATTTTTAAATATATAAGCATAAACAGTCAATTTTTCTAAATTTATACAACCGTTCCTGGTATCCCAGGAATCAGTAAAATTTCCCTGGGGAGGAAAAAACTGTATATTTGAGAAGCCTTAGGTGACACTCATTTAGGTGAACCGAATTAGTGAAGCCCCACCATTCTGTGACAAACAAATCCTCTGTTTGCACTGTCAGGATGTTGGGACTGTTAGTAAACCTGGATATAACCCCCATGTGCAAGTCCTGAAATACGGCACCTAGCATACTGGAGGTGATCACCCAAGTGTGAGAACCAACGTAAGCAGAGGTAGAGGTGTGGCACCCACATCACACAGAGGAATGCCGCCCCTCTATGTTATCAGGCAATACTAAGTGGTAGATGACTCTTATCAACCAGTGCAATACCACTGCTTTGCTTATTGGAGGTTTGAAGTAGTGGAACTAATGTTTGGTCTCCAGAGCAAAGCTCCAGAAAACCTCCCTTCCATCATTCAGTCCTTTGAGTGTATGATGGACATCATAGCGAGATACAATCGTCCTTATATTTTGAGGGAACGACTCTAAAATGGTGTTTGCAGGCTGGCCATTAGATAGTCCACTGGACTGAACCCATTGGTAACTCCTAGGAGGCTTCCAAATCAGCTAGTGCATAATCTTTGCTGCCTTTACTGTGCTAGATAGTGACTGGAGGGAGTTCAGTGGTCAGGGAGCTGAGTATATTCTTGCTGTGTGTAGGCCATATCTAAAAACTTCACTACTTCATACAATGTATCTTGTTCTGTGTCACAACTGTTGTTCCCTATTTTTCCTTCTGCCTGGAAATTTGCTCATCTCCAGCCAGTTCCTAAAAAGGATGAAATCTCTCCCATCCAGTTATTGTTCCATTGCACGTACCACGAGAGGCATTTTTCCAAAATAATGGAAAAATCTATTATCTGGCAACTCCTAAACAGACTTAACCTTCCATCTGATCAACAATTGCCATTATAGGTTCCATCAGTGTTGATCCAATAATGATTGGTTATATGTTGGCTTTTCTTACCTGTCAATGGACAAAATCAGCAGAAATATTTCTAAGGCTTTTGATCAAGTTTGGCTTAAAGATCTCCTAAATAATCTTATATCTTGTGGTTTTCTAACTATTTTTTGATAATTGGGTTCCAGTTTTCTCTTTGATCAGTCACTGTGGTTGATTTGTAGATAGCTCTCTGCCTTCTAACTTTACTACTGATGCAGCTGTTCTCCAAGGTTCCATTCTTTCTCCCACTCTTTTCCTCTTGTATATTGACCTTCTTTGTTAATGACCTTCTTCCATGGACCGGAAATCCTGTTGTGTGGAAGAAGTTTTGTGGATGATAGCACATTGCATTCCACCTTCCAGTTTAAGAAACCTTCCCCTGCACAAACACTTCAACTTCTTGAATTTTTTTTTTTTTTTTTATGTGAACCCCAAACACGAGAGGTATTAGAATCTATAGTACTTAGCACCATGCTTGGGTTGGAGGTTGAGAAGACGAAAGAAGATATTTGTTGACATTGGACTTGAACTTCTGTAGATTGTAATTTTCAGGAAATACGTATGAAGGAAGGTTGTTCCAGAAAACGGCAGTTGAATGAATAAATGAGGAAGATGAAAAGTTGGTTCTGTGTGTTTGAAGTTGGACAGTAAATGGATGTTGGCTGGTGGCGGCACGTGTTCGGACTGTTTTGAAAGAGAGAGCAGGAATTATAGAAGCCAATTCAGAAGAACAGTGCCCATGGAAGTATCTGTAGAAGAGGCATGCAGCAGAAACAGTGCGTCTACGAGACAGCAAGTGGAGAGACTCTGTTAGAGATGAATCATTAATTAACCTAACTGCCCTCTTCTGAATGGAATCAAGAAGCCTGAGAGAGGTTTTGGGGTCACCACCCCAGATGTGGGAACAATATTCCATGGCAGGGCGGATTTGCGATTTATACAGAGTGAGCAGCTGTTTGGAAGAAAAGTAACTCCGAGATCGAAAGAGAAAACCAAGTTTTTTAGATGCAGAGGAAGCAATATTTGTAATGTGCTTGTGCCAAGAGAGATTAGAAGTCAGGGTAATCCCCAAAAGAGATATATCCTTTTGCCTAGAAATCGGAGTGTCACTAAAGATAAGCATAGAAGCAGAAGAATCCTTTTTGCGAGATATAAGACAAGACTGAGTTTTAGAAGGGTTGAAATCAACTAAGTTCTCTTTGCCCCGCTGGAGAATTATCTGAAGATCGGCATTTAAGGAATTGGTAGCAGATTTTTGAGAAGTTGAAGCTGATTGAGCAGGACAAGGTTTCTCTAAATGGAAAGTTGAATGCAATGTACTATCATCGGCAAAACTATGGATAGGATTTCCAGTCAATGGAAGAAGGTCATTGATATACAAGAGGAAAAGTGTGAGGGAAAGAACTGAACCTTGGGGGACACCGGCATTAGTGGAGAAGTTAGAAGACAGAGAGCCATCTACCATCACCCTCAGTGAGCGATCAGAGAGAAAACTGGATAACCAATTACTAAAAACAGTTGGCAAACCATAAGATGGAAGCTTGTTTAGAAGACCTTTATGCCAAACACGATCAAAAGCCTTTGAGATGTCAAGAGCAACTACTTGTGTTTCACCAAACCTTTCCATTGAACTAGTCCATAAATGGGTAACATAAGCCAGAATATCACCAGTGGATCGACACTGACGGAATCCATACTGGCGATTGTTGATCAGACGGAAGGTTTCTAGGTAGAATATCCAACTATCAGTTCTCTAAATGCTGATCTGCAGTTAATTTTCCAGTGGGATAAAGATAACTTAGTTGATTTCAATCCTTCTAAAACTCAGTCCTATCATATATCTTGAAAAAAGGATTCTTCTGCTCCTATGCTTATCTTCGATGACACTTAGATTTCTGGAAAAGTTCACATATCTCTATTAGGAATTATCCTGACTTGTTATCTCTCTTGGCCTAAGTACATCACAAATGTTGCTTCTTCTGCATCTAAAAAAACTAGGTTTTTGCTTTCAGCATTACTTTTTTTTCTGCACAGCTTCTCTCTCTCTCTCTCTCTCTCTCTCTATACATATCACAAATTTGCCCTACCATGGAATATTGTTCCACGTCTGAGGCACTGACCCAAAAATCTCTCTTAGGCTTCTAGATTCCATTCAGAGGAGGGCAGGTTGGTTAATTAATGACTTATCTCTAACAAAGTCTTTCCACTTTCTGTCACATAGACGTTCTGTTTCTGCTTCATACCTTTTCTATAGATATGTTCATGGGCACCGTTCTTCTGAGTTTACTTCTATAATTCTCTCTCTCTCTCTCTCTCTCTTTTTTCCAAACCAGTCCGAACACATGCCTCAATTATTCAGCATCCTTTTACTGTCCAAGTTCTAACTCACAGATCCAACTTTTCTTCTTCCTCATTTATTCCTTCAACTTACATTTTCTGGAACAACCTCCCTTCATATGAATATAATCTACAGAGATTCAAGTATCTTCTTTCATCTTCTCAACCTCCAACCCATGTACCCTATTAAGTAATACTTAATACCTCTCATGTTTGGGGGGGGGGGCTTTCATTAAAAAAAAAAATTCTTCAGGATGACCCTCATGGTCAATTAAGTTTCAACTATGTTTTAATGTTGCACAATGTAAGATTTTATATTGAGGAAATAATTTATACACTTGGAAGAGTCAAATTAAAAATGGAGAAAGAGAGGGATTTGAGGATTACAATGTGCAGGCAACACGGAGGGCCAACGGTGTTCTGTAAATGATTTATGGAACAATTGCTTGTAAAAGTAGAGAATTTATAATTCTACTATATAAGACAGTTGTGAGACTGCTTGTGGAATACTACATCTAGTTATGGAGGCCACACAAAAAATAAGACTAGCTTCCATGAAAAGTCCAAAGATGAAAACATATCTGCTGAGATTGGCAAAAGGAAGCCTGTACCAGGTGAGACTTTGAATATGTATGCTATGGAACTTGGTAGTCAGATACTTTAGAGGAGATATGACTGAAGTTTAGGAGCTTTGAGTGGGGATAGTAAAGTTAATGGTGAAAAATTTTCATTAATTAATGACTAGTAGTTTAGAGAAAAAGCTTCAGGTTTGTATGTGGCTGTGAGCAAACTAGACTTGGTATGAATTCATTGACCTTATATTGTGTAGGCGCCTCTGTGGGCAGGAGCAGCAGTGCATAGCACATGCTTCTTGATTAGACCAGGATTCGAGCCCGTGACCACCAAATACGGAGGATGCAGAAAGGTCAGGAAATGATCCCTGGAACAATATGGCCTTAGTTGCTAATGTTCCTAAAAACCAAATAGCAACCACCTTATATTGTGGAGGCCCTTTGCCATGAGTTGTCCTAGTATATATACTTTAAATAAAAAGCAATGCACCAATGTAGAAGTATACTGCTATTTAAAAATGCATTCTTTACACAGGCTGGGTTTTGATTCTTACTGACATCTTGTCGGTGAGTAAGTAGATTTTGTGTAGTAAAGACCCGACAACCCAGTAATGAGAAATATCTACCCTAACCTGTACTATGGTGTTATATAGTATCTTATACACATGTTTTTATTGATTATCTTTATTTGAATATTAGGAAAGCATGTGAATAATAATATTAATCACAAAAAATTACAATAATATATTATTTCCAAACATTTGGCAATAGAACACACAGAACAAACAAGTTTATGAAATACACGTGTATATAAGAAAATTATAAAAGGAAAGAATAATAGAAGTACATGCAGAGGCAGATTTACAGTTAAGCTTCAGTTTAAGGGTGCCCCTCACTTGCACGGGCCCCTTCAAGGCCATCGTAGAGGCCCCCTATCAATATGTTCTCATGGTCATATGTTTTTGTAAGATTTGAAAAAGTAAGATATTTTAACTGCCGCTGTCTCTTTCCATTCCTACTTCCCCTCCGTCACACTCGTGTTGGGTGGCATTGGAGTCATGGGCACTGGCAGGATATTTTGCAAGGTGATGCATGTGGGAATAAATTTTTGTTCACCAAATTTTGGGGAAAAAATGCATTAATTTAATAAAGTTAAATTTTGACTGATTTACTTGTACAGCTGAGCCAACATTTTGTGATTGGTGGAAGAAAGGACTTGTATTGTTTTAATATTTCAATAAATTGCTTCGATATCCAAAGGTGGTACACTTTTTTTTTTCTTTTTTTATGTGAACCCCAAACACGAGAGGTATTAGAACCTATAGTACTTAGTACCGTGCTTGGGTTGGAGGTTGAGAAGACGAAAGAAGATATTTGTTGACATTGGACTTGAACTTCTGTAGACTGTAATTTTCAGGAAATACGTATGAAGGAAGGTTGTTCCAGAAAACGGCAGTTGAATGAATAAATGAGGAAGATGAAAAGTTGGTTCTGTGTGTTTGAAGTTGGACAGTAAATGGATGTTGGCTGGTGGCGGCACGTGTTCGGACTGTTTTGAAAGAGAGAGCAGGAATTATAGAAGCCAATTCAGAAGAACAGTGCCCATGGAAGTATCTGTAAAAGAGGCATGCAGCAGAAACAGTGCGTCTATGAGAAAGCGAGTGGAGAGACTCTGTTAGAGATGAGTCATTAATTAACCTAATTGCCCTCTTCTGAATGGAATCAAGAAGCCTGAGAGAGGTTTTGGGGGCACCACCCCAAATGTGGGAACAATATTCCATGGCAGGGTGGATTTGCGATTTATACAGAGTGAGCAGCTGTTTGGAAGAAAAGTAACGCCGAGATCGAAAGAGAAAACCAAGTTTTTTAGATGCAGAGGAAGCAATATTTGTAATGTGCTTGTGCCAAGAGAGATTAGAAGTCAGGGTAATCCCCAAAAGAGATATATCCTTTTGCCTAGAAATCGGAGTGTCACTAAAGATAAGCATAGGAGCAGAAGAATCCTTTTTGCGAGATATAAGACAAGACTGAGTTTTAGAAGGGTTGAAATCAACTAAGTTGTCTTTGCCCCACTGGAGAATTACCTGTAGATCGGCATTTAAGGAATTGGTAGCAGATTTTCGAGAAATTAAAGCTGATTGAGCAGGACAAGATTTCTCAAAACGGAAAGTTGAATGCAATGTGCTATCATCGGCAAAACTATGGATAGGATTTGCAGTCAATGGAAGAAGGTCATTGATATACAAGAGGAAAAGAGTGGGGGAAAGAACTGAACCTTGGGGGACACCGGCATTAGTGGAGAAGTTAGAAGACAGAGAGCCATCTACCATCACCCTCAGTGAGCGATCAGAGAGAAAACTGGATAACCAATTACTAAAAACAGTTGATAAACCATAAGATGGAAGCTTGTTTAGAAGACCTTTATGCCAAACACGATCAAAAGCCTTTGAGATGTCAAGAGCAACTACTTGTGTTTCACTGAACCTTTCCATTGAAGTAGTCCATAAATGGGTAATATAAGCCAGGATATCACCAGTGGATCGACACTGACGGAATCCATACTGGTGATCGTTGATCAGACGGAAGGTTTCCAGGTAGTTTAAGAGTTGGCGGTTAATTGATTTCTCCATTACTTTAGAAAGAGTAGAAGTAATTGCAATGGGACGATAATTGGATGGGAGGGATTTGTCACCCTTTTTAGAAACTGGCTGGATATGAGCAAATTTCCAAGCAGAAGGAAAAACACCTTTGGAATAAGAAAGCGAAAAAAGGTTGCAAAGAATAGGAGTAAGTTCAGGAGCACAGATTTTGAGAACAAGTGGAGAAATACCATCAGGACCTGGAGCTTTCTTAGCATCAAGATTCATCAAAATCCTTCTGATATCCTTTTGACGGAAGACCACAGGAGGCATTGAATGGAGCGTGTTTGGAATGGTGGGAAGTGTTTTACCAAGATCATAAATACATGAGCTGGAAGAAAAATGGGATGCTAGCAGGTCAGCTTTATCCTTGGCTGAAGTGACAACAGAATCATCTGGTTTGGACAGAGGTGGGAGCAGAGATGGGCAAAAGTTGCGGACAATAGCTTTGGCAAGAGACCAGAATGCTCGGCTACCATTAGGGCAAGAAGCAAGTTTTCTACTCTTAACCTGTTCAAACTCTAGTTTGGACTGATTAATAACTGCTTTACAATTCTTGCGAGCTTTGGTGTAGGCAGAAAATGAAACTGAAGAATTAGAAACAAGCCAATTACGATATGCAACATTCTTCTCTTGAACAGCCTTAGCACATTTATTGGAAAACCAAGGTTTAGATAAAGGACGAGATTTTAAAATGGAGTGTGGGATAAAGGATTCCATTCCTGCAAGAATAATTTCACTGACACGATCTGAGCAAACGTTGACATCAGGAGTTTTGAAACAGTAATCCGACCAAGGAAAAGAAGAAAAGAAGTCTCGCAGGTCATCCCATTTTGCATTCTTGTAATGCCAAACAACACGAGGTTGGGAATAGCCATGAGATAAAGGTTCCATTGGAGAAGAGACAATCACCAAGTTGTGATCTGAAGTGCCTAAAGGACCTCTCACTTCGACCGTGTACTTAGAAGGGTTGTTTGTGAGAAAAAGATCAAGCGTATTGGCTGTATGATTCGGATTGTCCGGTATTCTTGTAGGTAAATGAACAATCTGTGCTAGGTCATTAGTAATTGCAAAAGCCTCAGCATCTCGACCTGCTGGGTCGGTGTGACTAGAAAACGGAAGCCAGCTGGAGTTGTGAACATTAAAATCACCAAGGAAAATTACCTCACTGTTAGGAAAGTAGGACTGAAGAAAGTCAAGTTGCAACGAGAGGAAGTCAAAGAGCTCCAAGTGATTGGTGGAGTTGGGAGAACGGTAGAGACAACAGATGAATTTGACACAATGAGGTAGAGAGATTTTAAGCGAGAGAAGATCAAAGAGAGGAGATTCCAAATTGCGAAGTCTCTGACAGGGAATATCAGAACGGTCATATGCACAAGTACCACCTTTGAGGCGAAAGGAGTCATACAGCGAATAATTTGGGCATCTGAGATGAGCAGTAGTTGAATCAACTGATAACTGAGATTCTGTCAGAAAAAGTACATGTGGTTTGGCAGACTGCAAATGGAAATGGACATTGTTGAGATTAGAATTGAGACCACGTATATTTGTGAAATGAATTAGGAAGTCCTTGGGAGGTTTAGATCTTTTCGCAGATAAGCTTGTTCTATTAGTTTGACAATTAATGGTGTATTCAATAGTAAGAAAAAGTGGGTGGGACATGCTGTATGAAGTAATGAAATTTTTGGTTATGGCGTAAATGTGGTAAGGATATACCCAGATCCTTGACATAACGTGGCCTCGACAATGCTCCCCGCATACACACTACTCGGACTCCCTCCAGTCACTATCTGGCAGAGTAGAGGTAGCAAGATTATACACTAGCTGATCCGGAAGCCTCCTAGAGAGTTACCAATAGGTTCGGTCCGGTGTACTAACTAGCGGCCGGCCTGCGAAAACCGTTTTAGAGCTGTACCCTCGAAATGTAAGGAATATTGGATCTCGCCACGACGTTCATCATAACCTCAAAAGTCATCAATCATACTGCATGATGGAAGAGATAGGGAAGGGTTGACCGGAACTTAGCTCTAGAGACTAAACATGGGTTCCACCACTTCAAGCCTCCAATAAGCAAAGTGGTGGTATTGCACCGGTTGATGAGAGTCATCTACCACCTAGTACTGCCTGGTAACATAGAGGGGCGGCATTCCTCCATGTGGTGTGGGCGCCACACCTCAACCCCTGCTTACGTTGGTTCACACCTTGGTGGTCACCCACCATGTGCTTGTGCATGGAGGTTATAACCAGGATTACTAACAGTCCCACCATCGTGAAGGTGCAAGCAGAGGATTTGGCTGTCACAGACCGTCTGGACTTCGCCGAAATTGGTCCACTTGACTTGAGTGTCACCCGAATATCAGTTCCATCAGCGTTTTAGACTCCCAGGTAGCAAGTACAACTTGTCTGGCATATCTGAGAGAATGTCTGTGACAACCTCAAGGACCATAAACTTTGAATGTCCATGGTGCAAGATGTTGCACCTTGCACCATGCTGCTGGTGCCCATAGTCTGAGTGACCATCAGCTTTAAAAAAATACAAAGAAATTTTGCAATCGTTTTCTTAAAGAGGGCCCACAGAATCTCCATCCCCTGCACAGCTATGAAAAATGCTGTGCTGTTTTTTTGCAATTGCACGTTCTGTATCACAAATTTTCTTGAACAGCAATACTCTGATGCTGAGAACTAAATGTCTCTTAGGTGCCTCCGTAGCCAGGTGGGAAAGAGCAGCAGTGCGTAGCACACACTTCTTGATTAGACCGGGGTTCGAGCCCGTCACCACCAAATACGGAGGATGCGGAAAGGTCAGGGAATGACCACCGCATATTCCCGGAGCAATATGGCCTTAGTTGCTAATGCTCCTAAAAACCAAATAACAAAGGTCTCTTCAACTTTCTTGTGATTTTTTTGTATTACTAAGATTCCTTTCAATATCAATTAATTCGGCTGTCAGTGTGCATTTACAATATTTACAAAAACGTTTTAAATAATCATTGTCTAATTTGCAAAGCCAGTTCTTAGATTTAACATCTTTGAGTCATTGATTAATCAATAAAAATTAATATTTTATTGATTAATAAAAAGGGGCAAAATTACCCACTATGGCCTGACGTAGCCCAGTGGTCATGAGCGAGAGTGCATAGCACGCGTTCCTTGAGTGCACCGGGGTTCAAGCCCGTGACTACTAAATACGATAAATATTTGTAAACTCTACTGACTTGGTTGTCGTGCCGGAGTATAAACAGAAAAAATTTACTATGAAAGTTCATAAACAAAAAAAAAAATTAGTTACCTACTCCAAGTAATTGAATCATTACAAACGAAAAAGGCAAGTTTTCATCAACACTCTGTTAAACCTATTCAGAACAGTGGTTTGCATGCAGAAACGATTAAGTTACTGCATCTTTGTTCTGAGCAGTCTACTCCAGTAATTCGAAAAGTGAACCAGCATAAAGCGACTCTCCGTATTAGGAAAATTATACCGTCGAATTTCAAAGAAAGGAAGTTGAAGAGTTCTGAGTGATGGTGGAAATTCCTATTATAACATTTTACTCTGATCTGAAAATGATCCAGCAACGAATTTTCAGTTTAAAAAAAAAAAAAATTACTGACATCAGAGTAATAAAATTACGAACCGTTCTCTCAAATTTTTTGAGACATCATGTGCACCATTCATAATTTGTGAATGTAAACTTATGAAAACTGAAATTATAAATATGCTTACCTGAAGGCCATCAAAGTTGAATGATCAAGTGCGAGGGTGCATAAGTACACGTATCTTCAGTGACCGGGGTTCAAGCCTATGATCATTGGAATCATGGGTGCCGACAGCTTGGTGCAAGTGCACCACCTTTGGATTTCAAAGTAAAACACAATTTTTAATATTTTCATTAATTTATTGAAACGTTAAAACAATACAAATTCTTTCGTTCAAAATAAAAGTCCGTTCTCCCACCGATCATGAAACGTAGGCTCAGCTGTACATGTAAATCAGTCAAATTTGACAATTTAAATATTGCATGTATTCGAAAATTTTGTGAGCAAAAATTTATTTCTGCATGCACCACCTTTCAAAATATTTTGCTGGTGCCCATGCCCGTTAAATATGGTGCGTTTTCTTCTATTCTCCCTATCTTGGGAACTCCTCTGACCATTTGGTCAGCCGGAGCATAAAGAAGAAATTCATTCATAAAATCACTTATTACAGAATCACTTCATTGCATTGTTGCACATAAAGCAAATCAATGCACACTTCTCTGTTCAGAGGTGCTCATTCATCGTTTACTGTGCACAAAAGGTGAAAAAAGGCAAGGACACGAAAAATAACTTTTTGAAAATCATATTACATCTTTCTATAATCTGTACATGATCCAGCAACCTGTTTTAAATATAAAAAAAAAATACTGACAAAATGCAAAGAATAGTAAAAAAAAAAAATCTACAGCAATGAGTAACCTTATTATCAAAACTGGATAATCTTTTGACTATTGCAATAGTCAATCTTTTGACTATTGCAAATATCATGGATCATTCAACATTTGTGAACAGAGGTGGACTGAGTCAAAACTTTTTACCAGGGAAAACTTTTAGCAGCCTCACAACAGTGTTTATGGCCATGCAATTGCACATCAGTCTCCAGCCTCTGGCCCACCGGAGTTTCCTCTGGTAAGTCTTATGGCCAATCCAGCTCTATTTGTGAATGGTCCATCATGTAAACTAATGAAAACTGGAATAATAAATTTACTTACATTTTCAGCCTTTCTATCACAGGTTAGAAAGAATGCTTGTAATGGGTGATTTTTTTTTGTGCTCTGCTCTGAGAAACTCGAAAATGTAAAATCACTACACTTGACAATGCAGAATCACAGAATAGTACATAAAAGCTGCAGAACTTTCTTTCTCTGTCAATAAAACAAAATGAAAATATCTGATTGGCTGAATTTTTTTGTTTCGTTTCCCACTCTCATTTCCCCAATTTCTCCAAGTAACTTTGCAACAAATTTTCCCAAGTGAAAACAGAACAGATACATACACTGAGGGATCACTGAATTATGACTGCCTACCTAATACTTCGTAGGTCCTCCTTGTGCCCACTGTATAGCAGCTATCTGATGTGGCATTGATTCAACAAGATAGCGGAAGTGTTCGGGAGGTATTAGCATTAGTAGAGGCATATGATGCAAGAAAGCAAGCTTATTCAGCATCAGCCAAAAAAAAAAAAAAAAAAAAACAACCACTACTCCCATTTCACCCCTCCGTTCGTTCGAAATACCTGTCCAGCTGAGCCTTAAATTTATTTAGGCTATCAACTTCAACAACAAGCGATGGGAGTCTATTCCACACACCAACTGCCCGCTGGCTAAAGGCAAATTTCCGCACATCTATCCGACATCCGTCCTTCCTCAATTTGAATTTATGCCCTCTCAGGTGATTATTCTGAGCAAGAGGAAGAATCCCATCGGCATTGAGCATGCTCAAGCCATTCAAAGCCTTATACACCTCTATCAGATCACCCCGCCGATGCCTAGTCTCCAGGCTCTGTAATTTGCAAAACTTAAGCCTTTCTTCGTAAGAGCAACCCTTTATTCCATTCACTAATCTTGTTGCCCTTCTCTGTACTCGTTCGAGCAGCTCTACATCCTTCTTGAAATGAGGCCTCCAGACCTGTATACAGTACTCAAGGTGTGGCCTGACCAATGCCTTATACAAGGGAATAATCACATCCTTATCCCTGCTAGAAAAATTCCTGTATATCATTGACAAGACACCATGAGCTACTCTTGCAGCTCGTCTGCACTGCTCGTCTACCACTGTCAGCGTAGTACCACAGAGTTGATACGTTGATCTGGGGTTACTGTTTCCCATATGTAGTACTTTACATTTGTCAATGTTAAACTTCATTTGCCACCTCTCAGCCAATCTGCTCAACCTTTCCAGATCCTGTTGCAGCAGCATAGTATCAGTAGTGTCCTTAACAACCCTGCCAACCTTGGTATCGTCTGCAAACTTGGACATTAAGCCTGATACACCATCATCAATATCATTTATAAATACAGAAGACAACAATGGACCCAACACTGAACCCTGAGGAACTCCACTAATAACATTAGTCCACGTTGAGCAGTGTCCATTGATTACCACTCTGTCTTCTGCCACTCAACCATCCCTTTATCCATAGCAGCAATTTGCCTCCAATGCCACACTTCTCCAATTTGTGCAGCAGTCTTCCATGCGCAACAGTATCAAAAGCCTTTCTAAGATCCAAATATATAATATCAAAGTTATTCCCTGCATCCAGTTCTTTTGTGACTACATCATAGTATCCAATCAAATTGGTCAGACAAGACCTGCCCTTAACAAAACCATGCTGTGTCTGAGCTATAACTGAATTCTTGTCCAGTTGATCCTGCAGTGCTTCTTTAACCAGTGCCTCCATTAATTTTCCTGGAACCGAAGTTAAACTAACAGGTCTATAATTACTTGTGTCAGCCTTTGATCCTCCTTTGTGAATTGGGGTTACATTTGCACATCTCCAGTCCATGGGTACCTCCCCTGAGTCCAAAGAAGCTCTCATAATTATGGCTAGGGGTTTGCTTACTTCCTTTGCTGCCTCCTTTAATATAACTGGATAGATCCCATCCACCCCTGGTGCCTTTTTTATGTTTATCCTCAGCAATTTCTCCTCCACTTTCCTCTCAGTTATTAGAAAATAATCTAGCTCACTGCCAATGTTTACTTCACCTACGACATTCCCCTTCCTGAATAACTCCTCATGTGTGAATGTAGATGCAAAATACTCATTTAGATTGTTAGCCACCTGAGCAGGATCCTCAACTGTTGAACCATCAACATCCAGTGGACCAATCTGATTCATCCCTTTCCTTCTTGAATTTAAATAGGTAAAGAACTCTTTTCTGTTTTTCTTTGCGTCCTTTGCCAAGGATTTCTCATAATCTGCCTTTGCCTGCCTAATCTCCTTTGTGACTTGGTTACAGACCAACTTATATCTATCATAGGCTTCCATGTCACCCATTAATTTGTATGTATCCCATGCATTTTTCTTCTCTGCCATATGTCTCATTAGTTCATCTGACAACCATTTAGGCTTGAACCTTGAACAATATTTCTTGGTTGGTATGTAAAGCCTGGTAGCTTCCAAGATTAGTTCCTTGAATGCTTCCCATTTTGAATTTGCTGTTGGTAACATCATCAGTTGGTCCCACTGTATAGAATTTAAATACTGTCTCAGCCCATCATAGTCGCCTTTACGAAAGCAAAAACCCTTCCCTTTGCCTCTGATGGTAGTTACCTCCTTGAGTAAATCCCACTTCAGCACACTGTGATCACTGCCACCCAGTGGTTCCTTTATCTGCAGATTCCTAATGCATGAAGAATCACTACTGATAATCAGATCAAGAGTATTACTCCCTCTAGTTGCCTCCCGAACATGCTGGTGTAGAAAACAATCATCCAATAAATCCACAAAAGCCCTGCTAGTGTGTGAGTGACCAACCCACAAATTCCAGTCAATATCTGGGAAATTAAAATCCCCCATTATAAGACTCTCTGATTTACTGGCCCATTCTATTTCCCTGTACAGTATCTTATTATACTCATCAGGGTCATTAGGCCTATAGCACACTCCTACTCTCAATTTTGATTTACCTATGCTTATGTCACACCAAACTGACTCGACACTGCCCTGTCCATCAATGTCGACTGGCTTCACTTCCTTGGATTTTATGTGTTTTTTAGCTAATAGCATAACCCCTCCTCCCTTCCTGTCCTGTGTATCCTTTCTATACACATTGTACTCCCCAAATTCCAGTTCTGCATTCCTTATATCTGTGTGACACCACGTCTCTGATATCCCAACAATATCTGCCTTTGATGTTTTGAGCAATACCTCAAATTCATCAAATTTATTTACTAAACTCCTAGCATTGGTGTACACGCAAGTATACCTGCACTTGTTTCTATTCTTAGCTACCCTAACACAACCCATGTGTTTACTTGTATCACAATGACTTCCAGCAGTCTCTGAAATATCCTGCATCTTGTTTTTCAGGCTTCTGCTCATTCCAATAGAAGCAGTGCAAGAATCTCTTTCACCTCTGCCAGTGGCTACTGTTAATCCATTAGTCTTTGTCTCCCCCCAAGCTAGCAGTTTTCCGACCCACCTAACACTGCCTCGATAGCATCAGCAAATATTCTTGCACCCTTTCTATTTAAGTGTATCCCATCCCTGTAGAAGCAATCTCTCCTGTTAACAAGTACATTCCAGGCTGAAAAAAATTCTACCCCTTGAGCCTTGCACAATCTTTCCAGGGCCGAATTGATCGACAAGGCTCTCATCATATACTCCCTCCTATCGTGTCTGGGCAGAATTGCAGACACTTTCAAATTTAACCCTACTTCACGGCTTTTTTTCAACAGTGACCTGTACTTGTTAAGTAATTCCGCTGGTCTCCTACTCTTAATGTCATTAGTGCCAACGTGTACAACTATATCACCTTTTGTGCCCTTAAAAGATGATATCTGCTCTACAACGTCATCAACCCTTGCCCCTGGCAGACATACCCTGGTCCTGTTCCACCTATCCTTTTTACAAAGCATGTTCCCCGTTTCCCTGACAATAGAGTCACCAACAACTACTAGTTCCTGTGGGACCAGCGCATTCTGCCTTGGGGGCTGCCTCTGTGTTGCAAGATGACCAAGTGCAAGCTCTGGCGTTGATGTGGGCAGCTGAGAGCTTGATGGGCCCCTCAATTTATTTCCTTCGAGGGCATCCACCCTCTCCTTCAAGGTCTCATATAGGCCCCTTAACAACGCCGCGTTGTCGCTTAATTTCCTTGCACTCCTTGCATCGTGCACACACACAGACATCCCCCATGGCAGTATCATGTCCCGTACCCGATTGCTCCGCAAACATCAAGCAAACAGTGCATCTTAAAAGGCTGTGATTCAGAGGGCAACTGCCCCCCTGAGTCACAGCACTCCCGTTAGCTTGAGCCTTTTGCTTTGCTGCTCTGGTCAGAGTCATGATTTCGAATTAAATGTCAGTAAAATTACAATTTCAGAACAAAATTAAAACCTTAAACTTGTATCTTAACACAGTTATAACGCTATATTTATTTTTCAGTATCGAGTGTTATCTACGAGTTCCCTTTATATAACTTCCGTATCAAGTATGTATTAATTATTTGTTACGTTTGTACTCTAAGTACAAACGTAACAAACGTAAACTAAGTCGTTATATATATATATAGTTAAAAGAACAATTTAATTGACAATGAAGTTTAACAAGATTAATAGATCTACTGATTAATTGACAATATTATATTATGCACTATACTATATAAAGCTAATGCTATCGAATTCCGGATATGCTGTATCGCGTTTCAGTAACGAGTGTTATCTACGAAGTCCCTTCATATAACTTCCGTATCAAGTTATGTAGTAATTATTTATTTTTACTAATTATTTATGTTCCGTAACCTAAGTGGTTATATGTATAGTTAAAAGTACAATTTAATTGCCAATGAAGTTCGACAAGATTAATAGATTTTACTGATTAATTTTCACGTAACAATGGCGGCTGTTTATGAACGGTAAACACGTGTATTTGATACCCTTTCCGATACTAAGTAATACCTACAAATCTCTATCTAAGTTACTTTAACTTTAAGTACCGTAAATAGGAATATAAAGCTACTCTAGAAATAAGTTAATATGTCAATTTAAACTAATAAAGCAGAAAATAAATCAGAAAAAACTTCTCTGTTCCAGTAGCGGCAGAAAGGCACGTCGGCCAACCAAGCTGTGTGTAACGGCTAGCAATGCAGGCATCGAGTGATTGTTGTATCCAGATGCCTGATATTCCTTTCCGTAGTGTCCCACAAGTGCTCTATGGGATTGATAATATTGGGGGAGTTCGGAGGCCAATCAATATGCTGGAAGTCATAACTCTGTTCCTCAAACCATTCCTGCACATCAAGTGTCTGATGGCTTGGCACATTGTCATCTTGGAAGACACAATTGCCATTCAGGAAAAAGTGTAACATAGCAGGGTATGCACAGTCAGCAAGCATTTGATGATAGTGGAGACCACTTATACATTGTTCCACATGCACCAGGAGTCCAAGTTCCTGCCCGTGAAACATGCCCCACACCATATAACCGCCTCCACCGGCCCACACTTTTGATACCATGCACGATGGATGAAGATCCTCATGTTGTTGATACCAAAACTGTACATGACTCATCCACGGTGTGGAATAAATAACATGACTCATCCGACCAGCACACCTTCTTCCAGTCTTCTAACGTCCAACTTACACACTCTTTGCACCAGGCAAGTCTTTTATGCCGATGAACCTTGGTTAGGAGGGGATGCCGTAGGGGTTGTCTGCTGGTATAGCCCATACATACATACGAGCGAGCGATGCATGTTCATGCCAGATATTTTTCCGGGTTGGCCCATGTTGTATTGGGAAGTCAACTCTTCAGCAGTGCTGCACCTGTACGAGTTGTCGGACCTGGCACTCACCTCTAATGTCAACTTTTCACTGACCTTTGCAGTTTTGCCATCGGGTTGTTGCACATCAAGTGTCTGATGGCTTGGCGCATTTGACCATTTTGACACCAGTCCTGCTACACTTTAACAACAGCAGCTCTTGAACACCCCACCAGTTCAGCCATTTGGGAAATTGAGGCACCAGCTCATCGAGCTCCCACAATCTGTCCTTTATCAAAGTCCGATAAATCCTTCCTTTTACTTCACACTCGGAATTTTACTACCTACTGAACCACTGACACATTATCTATGCTACATAGGTCGACTAACAGTGCACTCTCGTACCTCACATGGTCAATGGGTCGCATTCAGTTTTCATAGGGGTGGTCATAATTCAGTGCTCACTCAGTGTATAAAACAGTTGTAAAATTTATTAAAAGCGGCAAAGTCCAGTCTTGTTGGCTGTATAGAAAGAAAGCAATAGACAAGGTAGAATGTTGTTGTGAAAATAGCAAATGACCTCAAAACCATAAATTTAATGAAACTGGAGTGACATGTTGGACAAACAACTTGTGTGATCGAAACTCGCTAATTTTGGGGTGACTGAAGTAGTTGTTTTACTCTTCTTTGTCATTGTTTAATTAGCTCTCTGAACATGAGATAAATGCTAATTACACGAAGGGTTCCACTCACTGCATCGGTCACTTACGGAACATCAACATAGGTGAGGATCAAAGGATCTGGCAATTTAGATGTCTCTGGTTAGCATAGTAATAACTCATTTGTAGTCCTGTAGTATTTCATTTTAGATAAACAAAAAAAAAAGGAAAGAAAAAAAAAAATCTAAGGCACTAGAACGACAACACAGGCCATAGCTAGACTGTTGTGTGACAAATTTGTGTATTGTAAAATAAAACATGTTGCCGTGCGACAACAATCAGTGTACCCACACAAAAAAAATGTAAAATAAATTCAACGCTAGAATAAAATCAGATGTGATGTACACACTGTGTATATATAAAGGACATTGTTATCAAAACTAAAGAACTAAAATGGTCTTGGGCAGGACACATAGCTCGAAGATATGATGACAGATGGACTAAGAAAATAACAGAATGGTACCCAAGAGGAGCTAGAAGAAAACCTGGAAGACAACGGCAGAGATGGATAGACGAAATTCATGGGTTTGTGGGTAGTAAATGTATGGCTATTGCACAAAGAAGGAACTGGAAAGTTGCTGGAGAGGCCTTCATCCTGTAGTGGATTGAAAATGGCTGATATGTATATTTGGCACTGGTTTTGCAGAATATATCACGACAGTCAAAATAATACTCGGATGGCCAGTCGCTGTGCTGATAACGTGTTACATTTATTTAAAAAAAATAAATAAAATTCTCGTTTGTTAATGAAATTCGTTAATTGTCTTAGAAATTCTAACAGGAGAGATTGCTTCTACAGGGACGGAATTCACTTCAATAGAAAGGGTGCAAGAATATTTGTTGATGCTATCGAGGCAGTGTTAGGTGAGTCGGAAAACTGCTATTTTGGGTGCGGATTCACAGACTAAAAGATTAACAGTAGCCGCAGTCAGAAGTGAAAGTGATTCTTGCACTGCTTCTATTATAATGATCAGCAGCCTAGAGAGCAAGTTGCTGGGGATTTCTAGAGCTGCTGGGAGTTATCATGGAACAACTAAATACATGGGCTGTGTTGGTGTAACTAAGAGTAAGAACAAGTGCATGTATACTTGCATGTACATTAATGCTAGAAGTATAGTAAATAAAATTGATGAATTTGAAGTGCTGATCATCAAAGGCAGATATTGTTGGAATATCAGAGATATGGTGTCACACAGATATAAGCAGTGCAGAATTGGAATTTCGGGAGTACAATGTGTACAGACAGGATAGGAAGGAAGGAGAGGTTATGCTGTTAGTTAAGAAACACATAAAATCTAATAAGTGCATCCAGTTGACATGGGTGGACAGTGCAATGTTGAGTCTGTTTGATGTGACATAAACACTAGGAAAGGAAAAATGAGAGTAGGAGTATGTTATAGGCCTAATGCCTCTGATGAGTACAATGAACAGTTGTGCAGAGAAATAGAATGGGCCAGTAAATCAGAATATCTTGTAATGGGGGATTTTAACTTTCCAGATATTGACTGGAACTTATGGGTTGGTCATTCACTCGCACGCTAGCAAGACTTTTGTGGATTTATTGAAGGATTGTTTTCTACAGCAACATGTTCGAGGGGCAACCAGAGGGAGTAATATCCTTAATTTGATTATCAGCGGTGATGTGGCATGCATTAGGAATTTGCAGATAAAGGAACTACTAGGTGACAGTGATCACAGTGTACTAATGTTGGATTTACTTAAAGATGTAATTATGATCAAGGGTAAAGGGAAGGGTTTGTGTTTTCATAAAGGTGACTACAGTGGTCTCAGTCAGTTTTTAAATTCTATAGAAGGATCAAATGGTGATGTTATCAACGGTGAATTCTAAATGGGAAGCCTTCAGGGACTTCATCTTGGAGGCTACTAAGCTTTTCATACCAAATAAGAAATACTGTTCGAGGTTCAGGCCTAAATGGGTGTCGGATGAATTAATGAGGCTTGTGGCAGAAAAGAAAAATGCATGGGATGCATATAAATTATCATCAAACACAGAAGCCTATGACAGATATAAGCCAGTCTTTAATCAAGTCACAAAGGAGGTTAGGCAGGCGAAGGCAGATTACAAGAAATCTTTGGCAAAGGATGCAAAGAAAAACAGCAGAGCATTCTTTACTTATGTAAACTCTAGAAGGAAGAGTATGAATCAGATTGGTCCACTTAACATAGATGGTTCGACTATTGATGATCCTGCTCAATTGGCTGATAAACTGAATGAGTATTTTGCATCTACATTCACACACGATGAGTTATTCAAGGAGGGGAATGCCAGAAGTTTATCAAACTCTAACAGGGAGATAAGTGATAACTGAGAGCAAAATGGAGGAGAAATTGTTGAGGTTAAACATAAAAAAGCCACCTGGGGCAGTTGGAATCTATCCAGTTATAATGGAGGCAGCAAGGGATCACCACCAAATACGGAGGATGCGGAAAGATCAGGGAATGACCACTGCATATCCCGAAGCAATATGGCCTTAGCTGCTAATGCTCCTAAAAAATAACAATAACAATAGCAGCAAGGGAAGTAAGCAAACCCTTACCCATAATTATGACAGCATCCTTAGGGTCAGGGGAGGTCCCCATGGACTGGAGATGGGCAAATGTATCCCTAATTCACAAAGGGGGTTCAAAGGGTGACACAAATAATTATAGACCTGTTAGTTTAACTAGTTTAATTTCTGTTCCGGGTAAAATAATGGGGTCACTGGTTAAAACGGTGATACAGCATGAGTTTGTTAAAGGGAAGTCTTGTCTGACCAATTTGATTGGATACTACTTTGTGATCCCAAAGGAACTGGATGCTAAAAATAATTTTGATATCATATACTTGGATTTCGGGAAAGCTTTTGATACTGTTGTACATGGGAAGACTGCTGTACAGTTGGAGCGGTATGGCATTAAGGGCAAGTTACTGCAATGGATAAAGGGATGGTTGAGTGGGAGACGGCAGAGAGTGGTAATAAATGGACACTGATCTACATGGACTAATGTTATTACTGGAGTTCCCCATGTTTCGGTGCTGGGTCCATTGTTATTTTTTGTATTTATCGATGAAGGTATATCAGGCTTAATGTCCAAGTTTGCAGTGATACAGAGGTTGGCAGGGTTGTTAATGACACTAAACACAGTATGCTACTGCAACAAGATCTAGAAAAGTTAGGCAGATGGGCTGAGAAATGGCAACTGAAGTTTAATATTGGCAAATGCAAGGTACTGCATATGGGTAGTAGTAACCCAAGAGAAACGTACCAACTCTGGTACTACACTCAGGGAGGTGGAAAGTAAAAAAGACCTGGGGGTAATTGTGCAGTCAAATATGAAGTTCTCTGAGCAGTGCAGACTGGCTGCCAGAGCAGGTCATGGAGTTTTGTCAATGATATATAGGAATTTTTGCTAGCAGAGAGAAGAAGGTGATTATCCCTTTGTATAGCCGACCGGGCTAGCCGAGTGGGTAAAGTACCTGCCCGGCAACCCAAAGGTCGCGACCCACCTCGGGCTTGGATCAAAGTACTGCAAAAACCTTGGGAGGTGCAATATGGCCACAGAAGCCGATGCGCCAACAACTACCAAATCAAAATCAAATCAAATCCCTTTGTATAAGGCAGTGGTCAGGCCACACCTTGAGTACTGTATACAGGTCTGGAGGCCTCATTTTAGGAATGATGTATAGTTGCTAGAATGAGTATAGAGAAGGGCAACAAGATTGGTGAGAGGAACTAAGTGGTGCACTTATGAAAAAAGGCTTAAGTTCTGCAAGTTGCAGCATCTGCAGACTAGGCACCTGCGAGGTGATCTGTTTGAGGTGTTATAAGGCCTTGAATGGTTTGAGCATACTCATTGCTGATGGGTTACTTCCGCTTGCTCATACTGGGAACCAAAGTGGGGGGGGGGCATAGATTCAAATTGAGTAAAGACAGTTGTAGAATAGATGTACAGAAATTTGCCTTTAGCTAACGGGTAGTTGATTGCTGGAACAGCTTCCATCTGTTGTTGTTGAAGTTGATAGCTTAAATAAATTTAAGGCTGAACTAGACAAACATATGGAGTGACTGGATGGGTGAAATGGGAAGGTTTTTTTTTTTTTTTGGCTGATGCTGTATAAGCTTGCTTTCTTGCATTATATGTCTCAACTAATGCTAAATGAATCTGTCTTCTAAATTTAACGGTCCCCTTTCAAGATCGTCCCAAATGCAGCTGCATTGGAATAGTTACGCCACTAAACAAAATCATTGGTTTTTCTGGAGATTGTGTTTCAATTAGCTCTTCGTACACTGAGAACCCCTTGGGTTTTCAGTGTACAAAGATGAAGTGCTCTGAAAATGGAGAAGAAGCTAAACGCCTCCTGCATTCTTTTTCTTTAATTTCAAATTTTTGTTTAAGGGAGGCCATATGTCCTCCCCACCTGAATATGCTCCTGCTACATTAACTGCCCTTTCCCTGCAATAATTTGTCTAGTTCTTTGAATTTATTCAAACTACCCATTTCCACAACAGATGGAAGTTTTTTCCAACAATCAACCACCCTCTGTCTAAAGGCGAACTCTGCTCATCTATTCTGCAACCATCCTTGCTCAATTTGAATTTATGCCCCTTATGTGCATGGGCTGAGCAAGAGGAAAAATCCCATTAGCATTGAACTTGCTCTGTCCATTTAAAGCTTTAAACATCTCAATCAGATCACCTCATAGGTGCGTGTTTTCAGATGCAACAATTTGCAGAACTGAAGCCATTCTTAGTAAAAACACCCTGTTTTTCCCTGTCAATCTCGTTGCTCTTCTCTACACACATTCCAGCAGCTTTACAATCCTCCTAAGATGAGGCCTCCTTATCCCTGCTAGTAAAATTCCTATATGTTATTGACGAGCCCATGAGCTGGCTATCATGGTAGTCTGTCTGCACTGCTCAGAGAACTTCATATATGGCTGCACAATTACCACAAGATCTATTTCACTTAGTCATCTCAGATTAATATACCAGCTGTGTTACATCAATCTAAGATTATCTATATGTAGCACCTTGCAAATTGTCGATGCTAAACTTCAACTGCTATTTCTCAGTCCATCTCAATTTTTCTAGATCTTGTTTCAGTAGCATACCTTGGTTACAGTCATTAAAGAACCTCTGTATCTTCTGCAAATTGAGACAATATGCCATCATCAATAACAATTAATAAATACAGAAAATAACAATGGGCACAACACTGAATAATGGAGGCTCCACTAATAATATTCTTCTGCAAAGAGCAGTATCCATTGACCACTCTGTCTTCTCACACTCAAAAAAAAAAAAAACAATAATAATAAATAAAATAAATAAATATATATAATTTATCTTAAGATACTAACACAACCTGATCTATATACTAACAACGTGAACGCACTGTACTCTTCCCTGGCCTGCATGAAATGCAGCTGAGGCTGCACTGCAACTGAAAAGTACTAGTAAGAGGATTGCAAACCAGTAAGAAAGAAAGTAAAACAAATGAGATTAGCATTAGTAGAGGCATTTGATGCAAGAAAGCAAGCTTATGCAGCATCAGCCAAAAAAAAAAAAAAAATAAATAAATAAAAATAACCACTTCCACTTCACCCCGCTGTTCGTTCGAAATACCTGACCAGCTGAGCCTTAAACTTATTTAGGCTATCAACTTCCACGACGAGGGATGGCAGTCTGTTCCACCAACCAACCACCCACAGGCTAAAGGCAAATTTCCTCACGTCTATCCTACATCCATCTTTCCTCAATTTGAATTTATGCCCTCTCAGGTGATTATTCTGAGCAAGAGGAAGAAACCCATCAGCATTGAGCATGCTCAAACCATTCAAGGCTTTATACACCTCTCTCAGATCACCTCGCTGGTGCCTAGTCTCCAGACACTGTAATTTGCAAAACTTAAGCCTTTCTTTGTAAGAGCACCCCTTTGTTCCATTCACTAATCTTATTGCCCTTCTCTGTACTCGTTCCAGCATCTCTACATCCTTCTTGAAATGAGGCCTCCAGACCTGTATACAGTACTCTAGGTGTGGCCTGACCATTGCCTTATACAAGGCAATAATCACCTCCTTATCCCTGCTAGAAAAAGTCCTATATATTATCGACAATACACCATGAGCTACTCTTGCAGCCCGTCTGCACTGCTCAGAAAACTTCATAACTGCCTGCACAACCACCCCCAGGTCCCTTTCATTCTCTACCACTGTCAGTGTAGTACCACAGAGTTGATACGTTGCTCTGGGATTGCTGTTTCCCATATGTAGTACTTTACATTTGTCAATGTTAAACTTCATTTGCCATCTCTCAGCCCTTCTGCTCAACTATGCTACTGCAACAGGATCTAGAAAGGTTGAGCAGAAGGGCTGAGAGGTGGCAAATGAAGTTTAACATTGACAAAGTCATCTCAGATTAATATACCAGCTGTGTTACATCAATCTAAGATTATCTATATGTAGCACCTTGCAAATTGTCGATGCTAAACTTCAACTGCTATTTCTCAGTCCATCTCAATTTTTCTAGATCTTGTTTCAGTAGCATACCTTGGTTACAGTCATTAAAGAACCTCTGTATCTTCTGCAAATTGAGACAATATGCCATCATCAATAACAATTAATAAATACAGAAAATAACAATGGGCACAACACTGAATAATGGAGGCTCCACTAATAATATTCTTCTGCAAAGAGCAGTATCCATTGACCACTCTGTCAGTAGTGTCCTTTGACAACCCTGCCAACCTTCGTATCGTCTGCAAACTTGGACATTAAGCTTGATATACCATCATCGGTATCATTTATAAATACAGAAAACAATAATGGACCCAATACTGAACCCTGAGGGACTCCACTAATAACATTAGTGGTGCCTCCGTAGCCAGGTGGGAAGGAGCAGCAGTGCGTAGCACACGCTTCTTGATTAGACCGGGGTTCGAGCCAATCACCACCAAATACGGAGGACGAGGAAAGGTAAGGAAATGACCACTACATATCCCAGAGCAATATGGCCTTAGTTGCTAATGCTCCTAAAAACCAAATAACAACAACAACAATAACATTAGTCCACGATGAGCAGTGTCCATTAATTACCACTCTCTGTCTTCTCCCCCTCAACCACCCCTTTATCCATAGCAGCAATTTGCCTCCAATGCCACACTGCTCCAATTTGTGGAGCAGTCTTCCATGTGCAACAGTATCAAAAGCCTTTCTAAAATCCAAGTATATAATATCAAAGTTATTCCCTGCATCCAGTTCTTTTGTGACTGCATCATAGTATCCAATCAAATTGGTCAGACAAGACTTCCCCTTAACAAAACCATGCTGTGTCTGAGCTATAACTGAAGTCTTGTCTAGATGATCCTGCAGTGCTTCTTTAACCAGTGCCTCCATTAATTTTCCAGGAACAGAAGTTAAACTAACAGGTCTATAATTACTTGTGTCGGCCTTTGATCCTCCTTTGTGAATTGGGGTCACATTTGCACATCTTCAGTCCATGGGTACTTCCCCTGAGTCCAAGGAAGCTCTCATAATTATGGCTAGGGGTTTGCTTACTTGCTTTGCTGCCTCCTTTAATATAACTGGATAGATCCCATCCACCCCAGGTGCCTTTCTTGTATTTATCTTCAACAATTTCTTCTCCACTTTACTCTCAGTTATTACAATATTCTCTAGCTTACTGCCAGAGTTGAATACACCTCTGGTATTCCCCTCGCTGAATAACTCCTCATGTGTGAATGTTGATGCAAAATATTCATTTAGTTCGTTAGCTACCTGAGCAGGATCATCAACAGTTGACCCATCGATATCAAGTGGACCAATCTGATTCATCCCCTTCCTTCTAGAGTTTACATAAGTAAAGAACTCTTTGCTGTTTTTTTTGCATCCCTTGCCAAAGATTTTTCGTAATCTCCCTTCGCCTGCCTAACCTCCTTTGTAACTTGGTTACAGATCAACTTGTATCATCATAGGCTTCTGTGTCACGTGTTAATTTGTATGTATCCCATGCATTTTTCTTCTCTGCCATATGTCTCATTTGTTCATCTGACATCCACTTAGGCCTAAACCTTGAACAATATTTCTTAGTTGGTATGTAAAGCCTAGTAGCTTCCAAGATAAGTTCTTTGAATGCTTCCCATTTTGAATTTGCTGTTGGTAACATCATCAGTTGGTCCCACTGTATAGAATTTAAATACTGTCTCAGTCCATCGTAGTTGCCTTTACGAAAGCAATAACCCTTCCCTTTACCCCTAATGGTAGTTACCTCTTTGAATAAATCCCACTTCAGCACACTGTGATCACTGCCACCTAGTGGTTCATTTACCTGCAGATTCTTAATGCATGAAGAATCACTACTGATAATCAAAACAAGAGTATTACTCCCTCTAGTTGCCTTCCGAACATGCTGATGTAGAAAACAATCATCCAATAAATCCACAAAAGCCTTGCTAGTGTGTGAGTGACCAGCCCCCAAATTCCAGTCAATATCTGGGAAATTAAAATCTCCCATTATAAGGCTGTCTGATTTACTGGCCCACTCTATTTCCCTGTACAGTTTATATATACTCATCAGAGTTATTAGGCCTATAGCACACTCCTACTCTCAATTTTGATCTCCCAATGCTTATGTCACACCAAACTGACTCGACACTGCACTGTCCAGCAATGTCAACTGGCTTCACTTCCTTGGATTTTATGTATTTCTTAACTAATAGCATAACCCCTCCTCCCTTCCTATCCTGACTATCCTTTCTGTAGACATTGTACTACCCAAATTCCACTTCTGCATTCCTTATATCTGTGTGACACCACGTCTCTGAAATCCCCACAATATCTGCCTTTGATGTTTTGAGCAATATCTCAAATTCATCAAATTTATTTACTAAACTCCTAGCATTGGTGTACACGCAAGTATACATGCACCTGTTCTTTTTCTTAGCTACCCTAACACCACCCATCTGTTTACTTGTACCCCAATGATTCCCAGCAGTCTCTGAAATATCCTGCATCTTATTTTCCAGGCTGCAGCTCATTCCAATAGAAGCAGTGCAAGAATCACTTTCACCTCTGCCAGTGGCTCCTGTTAATCTATTAGTCCTTGTATCCCCCCAATCTAGCAGTTTTCCGACCCACCTAACACTGCCTCGATAGCATCAGCAAACATTCTTGCACCCTTTCTATTTAAGTGTATCCTGTTAACAAGTACAGACCAGGCTGAAAAAAATTCTACCCCTTGAGCCGTGCACAATCTTTCCAGGGCCGAATTGATCGACAGGGCTCTCATCATATACTCCCTCCTATCGTGTCTAGGCAGAATTGCAGACACTTTCAAATTCAACCCTAATTCACAGCTTTTTTTCAACAGTGACCTGTACTTGTTAAGTAATTCCACCGGTCTCCTACTCTTAATATCATTAGTGCCAACGTGTATAACTATATCACCTTTTGTGCCCTTTAAAGATGATATCCGCTCTACAACATCATCATCAACCTTTGCCCCTGGCAGACATACCCTGGTCCTGTTCCACCTATCCTTTTTACAAAGCATGTTTCCCGTTTCCCTGACAATAGAGTCACCAACAACTACTAGTTCCTTTGGGACCAGCGCATTCTGCCTTGGGGGTTGCCGTTGTGTCGCGTGATGACCAAGTGCAAGCTCTGGCATTGGTGTGGGCAGCTGAGAGCTTGATGGGCCCCTCACTTTTAATCCTTCGAGGGCATTCACCCTGTCCTTCAAGCTCTCATATAGGCCCATAACAACGCTGAGTTGTCACCTGATTTCCTTACACTCCTTGCATCGCGCACACACAATGACATCCCCCATTGCAGTATCATGTCCCGTTCCTGACTGCTCCACAAACATCAAGCAAGTAGTGCATTTTAATAGGCTGTGATTCAGAGGGCAACTGCCCCCCTCAGTTCTCCCCTGAGCCACAGCCCTCCCATTAGCTTGAGCCTTTTGCTTTGCTGCTCTGGTATGAGTAATGATTTCGATTTAATTTCAATAAAATTTCCATTTCAGTACAAAATTAAAACCCTAAACTTATATCCCAACACAGTTATAACGCTATATTTATGTTTCAGTATCGAGTGTTATCTACGAAATCCCTTTATATAACTTCCATATCAAGTTAAGTATTAATTATTTATTTTTTACTAATTATTTATGTTACGTAACCCAAGTCGTTATATGTATAGTTAAAAGTACAATCTAATTGACTATGAAGTTCAACAAGATTAATAATTGACAATATTATGTACTATACTATACTATATTAAGTTATGCTATCTATTTCGAGATATTTTGTATCGCGTAACAATGGCGGCAATTACGAACGGTAAACACGTGGATTTGATACACTTTCCGATACTGAGTAATACCTACAAAATCTCTATCTAAGTTACTTTAATCTAAGTATCGTAAATAGGAATATTAAGTTACTCTAGAAAATAAGTTAATATACCAATTTAAGCTAATAAAACAGAAAATAAATCAGAAAAAACTTCTCTGTTCCAGATGAATGCCAGAAGAATGAATGAGAATATGCCTGTGTGTATGAAAGAATAAAATACAAATAAAATTTTAGTACTTATCTTACTTTTTGTTCTACACCCGTTTAAATTACTTAAATTTAGTTATTAGTCATCTAGCACATTAAGATACACCACACACCATTGCATTCTCCCCTTGTTTGAGAAAGAAGGATAAATGAGAAAAAAAAAAATTCATAACTGAAAATGTAAGAAAAAAGCACAAAATCATAATGGGAAAAAAAAAAAAAGGAAAAACCCAGAATGAGAGCAGAGAGTGAATGACCATTGAATGGAAAAAATTTGCCTGTCACCTCTTTTTCCCACCTTGGTCTGAGTGGTGGGCAGATGGACTAGCATGGCTCACTGCCTACTGAAGCAGACACCACTCTGTAGCTAATTAGCCAGCATGCTGCAGGACACAGACACTGATCAGCAGGACTTATCCCTGACCAGTGCTGGAATGAGCAGAAACAGGTGCTCCAACATAGGATTCCCTTTCCCTATGGGCTTTTTCTCCTACCACCTGGGTTGGTTGTTTGCTCATTTCCTTCCCTTTCCCACAACCTGCAGTAGTGAAGGCAGGTGCCTACACTACTGCCCTCCTCTTTTTCTCTAACACTTTAATTCCCTCCCACTAATACTTTCCATTTTCACTTTTTTTTTTTTTTTTTTTTTTTTTTACTGGCCACTCCCTATCTGTAGCCTTGCTACCACAGATTTCTACCCGCCAGTGCTTTACACTCCCTACTGACTGGCTTACTTCCTTGTGTCGTTGGACGGTAATTAGAGATTTTTGTGTGAAAACACAGGCCCCCTAGGCTGAGGCCAGATGAATAACAAATTCCCCACACTAATGCTACATGAACACTCACTAACCTATATAAATCTAGCCTTTACAACATTAATGCTAGTATTCATCACATTGCCTTGATGCAGAATTGAGGGGACACCCCTCTGGAGCTGCATTACAAATAACACTATACACTATTAATCCATTAATCCATAGCAGTAACCTGCTCTTAATTCTACATTGCTCCAATTTGTATAGCAGTCTTTTATGTGCAACAGTATCAGAAGCTTTCTTGAAGTCCAAGTATATGATATCGAAATTATTTTTCACATCCAATCAGATTGTTAAGGCAAGGTTGCCCCTTAACAAATCCATGCTGTGGCTGAAGTATAACTGCACTCCTGTCTAGGTTGTCCTGCATTATTTAATAATGCAGGACAACCTAGACAGAAAATAGAGTGACTGGTTTTCCCTCGAACAGAGGTTAAGTTAATGGGTCCTTAATTACTTGTGTCACCCTTTGATCCCACTTTCTGAATTGGGAATGTATTCACACATCTCCAGTTTATAGAGGCCTCCCCTGAATCCAAAGATACTCTCATAATTATGTGTTTGCTTACCTCCTTTGCTGCCTCCCTTAATATAATTGGATTGATCTTATCAGCACTGGGTGCCTATTTTATGTTTAGCTTCAACAATATCGATTTTCCTTCAGTTATCACAAAATCATTTATCTCTCAGTTAAAACTTTATTAATTCCTTGCATCCCCTTCCCTAAAAATTCCTCATGTAATAATGTAGATGCAAAATACCTATTTAGTTTGTCATCAACCTAAACAGATAAACCATTGATAATCAAGTGGACAATATGATTCATCCCCTTCCTTCTAGTGTTTACAGAAAATGCTGTTTTCTTTTCTATCATATCCTCCTTTGTGAAGTGATTGCTTACTAGTATATATCTACCCAGGCTTCTGTTACCTGATAATGTATATGCATTCCATGCATTTTTCTTCTCTGCCTCATATTTTCATATGACATCCATTTAGGTCTAAGCTTTGAACAGTATTTCTTAGTTGGTATGAAAAGCCCAGTAGCTTCTATGCTTACCTCTACGAATATCACCTATTTAGAATTTGCCTTTGGAATATCATCAGTTGGTCCCGCTGTATAAAATTTAAAAACTTTTTGGCACCACTGTAGCTACCTTTATGAAAGCAAAAGCTCTTCCCTTTACTTTTGATGCTAGTTAAATCTTTATGTAAATCCCACACCAATGCACTGTCACTGCTACTTAGTGGGGTTTTTTTTATCTGTAGATTCTATGAAGAATCACTGTTGATAATCAGATCAACACTGTTGCTGCCTATACTTGCCTCTCTAACATGCTAGTAAGACCAGGGTATGTCTGCCAGGGGCCAAAAGTTGGACATTGTAGAGCAGATATCATCTTTTAAGGGCACAAAATGTGATGTACACATCGGCACTAACGACAACAAGAGTAGGAGAACTGCGAATTTACTTAACAAGTAAAGGTCAGTGTTGAAAAGAGTTGCGAGTTAGGGTTGAATTTGGGTGTCTGCAATTCTGCCCAAACACGATAGGAGGGAGTATGCGATGAGAGCCTTGTCAATCAGTTTGGCCCTGGAGAGACTGTACGAGGCTCATGCCGTAGAATTTTTCTCAGTGTCGTCTGTTTTTGTTGACAGGAGAGACTGCTTCTGCCTGGATAGGATACATTTAAATTCAAAGGGTGCAAGAATATTTGCTGATGCTATCTAGGCAGCATTAGGTGGGTCAAAAAACTGCTAGCTTGTGAAGATTCACAGAGTAATAGATTAACAGCATCAGCCTGGAAAGCAAGGTGCTGGGGATTTCAAGAACTGCTGGGAGTCATCGTCAAAGAAGTAAATACAAAGGCTATGTTAGGATAACTAAGAGTAAAAACAGGTGCTTGCATGCACACCAGAGCAAGGAGTGTAGTAAATCAATTTGATGAATTTTAAGTGTTGGTCAAGAAGGCAGATATTGTTGGGATATTAGAAGTCGTGGTGTCATACAGATAAAAGGAATGCAGAATTTGAATTTGGGAAGTAAAATGAGTACAGAAAGGATAGACAAGATATGAAAGGAGGAAGGGTTATGCTGTTAGTTTAGAACCACACAAAATCTAAGGTGCATCCAGGAGACATCGGTGGGCAGTGCAATGTTGAGTCAGTTTGGTGTGACATAAACACTAGGAGAGCAAAATTAGGATTAGAAGTGTGTTATAGGCCTAATGACTCTGAGTACAACAAAAAGCTGTACAGAGAAATAGTGGACCAGTAAATCAGAATGTCTTATAATGGCCGATATTAACTTCCCTGATATTGACTGGAACTTGTGAATTGGTCACTCGCCATTAGCAAGACTTTTGTGGATTTATGGGATGATTGTTTTCTACAGCGGCATGTTCAAGAGGCAACTGGAGAGAGTAATACTCTTGATCTGATTACCAGCAGTGATTATTCATGCATCGATGATCTGCAAATAAAGTGATCACAGTGTAATGATGTGGATTTACTTTAAAGATGTAACTACCATCAAGGGTAAAGGAAAGGGGTTTTTCTTTTGTAAAGATGACTACTGTGGTCTCAGACAGTTTTTAAATTCTATACGGTGTGGCCAACTGATAATGTTACCAACAGAAAATTCTAAATGATACTACACTGCAGGTAGTGGACAATAAAAAAGACCTGGGGATAATTGTGCAGTCAGATATGGAGTTTTCTGTGGTGCAGACAGCTTGCCAGAGCAGCTTATAGGGTCTTGTCAATGATATAGAGGAATTTTGCTAGCAGGGATAAGGAGATGATTATCCCTTTGTATAAGGCAATGGTCAGGCCACACCTTGAGTACTGCATACAGGTCTGGAGGCCTCAGTTTAGGAAGGAAGTAGGTGCTGGAACAAGTGCAGAGAAGGGCAACGAGATTGGTGAGGGAAATAAAGGGTTGCTCTTACCAAGAAAGGCTTAACTTTTGCAAATTGCGGATCTAGGATCTGATTGAGGTGTATATTGCTGATGGAATTTTTCCTCTTGCTCAGATTACGCACCTGAAGGGGCACAGCCACACTGAGAAAAATTCTCCCCAATAAGTTTCTCCGACTTGTTAATTAAATTCAAATTCAGGAAAGACTGTTGCAGAATAGATGTGTGGAAATTTTCCTTTGCTGTTTGATTGCTGGAACTCTCTTCCATCTATTGTGGAAGTTGATAGCTAAAATAAATTCAAGGAAGAAGTGGACAAACGTTTAGAGCAATTAGGGTACATGCAAATATACATGCACCTGTTCATACTCTTAGTTAACCTAACATAGCCCACGTATTTGCCTTTTTCCATGAAGACCCCTCAACAGGCCTTGAAATCCCTGACTTGCTTTCCTGTTTATTTTGCTTGTTCTAATAGAAGCACTGCAAGAATCAAATTTGCAACTGCCTGTAGCTGTTGTTTATCCTTTAGCCTGTGTATCACACAGACTAGCAGTTTTCCAACCCACCTAAAACTGCCTCAATAGCATCAGCAGATATTCTTGCATCCCTTCTATATATAGAAGTGTATCCCATCTCTGTATAAATAGTCCTCCTCTTAACAAGCACAGCCACACTGAGAAAAATTCTCCCCAATAAGTCTCTCCGACTTGTTCATTAGGATTCATTTAGTATCTTTGCTGTGTATTGAACTCACACAAACAGTCTTACAGAATAATATCACAAATAGTATTAATGATTTCTGTGTTTTGACACATTCACAAGTCATCGAGACCCGAATTTTATTATTTTTTTTGATGCTGCAATTTATTTTGAATTCTGCAACTTGGTTCTTTATGTTAACATGTGAAAGACAGTCACTGTGTAATGTCTCAGGATTTTCTTCTATCATATACTCAGGATTTGCTTGCATGACAATCCTTTCATTGAAAGTTATTTTCATCACTCAGTATTCATTTTGACAGACCTGACTTCTTTAAACCTAAAACAATAATAATAAGATACAAGGCTGTGACCAGCTGCATAACTTAGAAGATATTAGACCACCTGGAGAGTGGTCTGATATCTTCTTAGAAGGGATGCGATTTGCCCTGTGGTTACGATGAAAAACCACCAATATCATATACCCGGGTTCGAATCCCATCTCACCCAAGGTCAAAGTGATGGCTGGGGCAGAGAGTGGCACCATATGGTGTTGCTCCTCTAACCTTCCACCCACCACTGGATGTCAGCACTAAACAAGTAAACCTCCATAGGTGAATGAAGATGAGTTGTAGAAATATTGAACATACTGCATAAAGTGTGGCACAGGATAAAGTCACTCGCGTTAAGAACTTAGTCAGAGGGATCGGTTCAAAAAATAAGAAACTGTCTCCCATGATTGACAGTGGAGTGAGCGGTGCTGTATCTCGTATGACTAACATAACTGAAGGCTGACCATCCAGTTCAACCAACTTCGTGTGCAACTGCACTAGTGACCAACCAAGTATGAAATAATTGATGCTCCACTACACATGAAGTGGAGTATCAATATGAATACGTTCAACATGTGAGCATACTACAAATTAACAAAGTTAGAGATGGACATGACAATGTACAGGATGAAACTACACACCAAGTGTTTGGAACCGTTCCTAATTGTCTGTGTCACTGAACAGCGAATAGCAGACCAGAGATGGACCATCGTCAAGAACCTAATAGCTCCTGCAATCTTGGAAAAAATCAAGTAGGATGTGAGCAACCAACTGCAAACGACAATGAATATGGACACGATGGAACCAGAACTGAAGGAGGAATTACAAGTTGGAGCAGCTCAAGTGGAAACAGATGAGATTGCGATATTCAGGATAGAAGAAGAGTGGAAGAAAGCTCTAACAGAATTCGAGGGAAGGACCCCATGAACACCCACACCATATTGAAGGAAAAAACCCAACAAAATCCTGTGGTGAGTCTTAGACGCCTGAATAAGCAAATTATACCCAATTATCAAAACAACAACAAAATAACACTTGACACCATCCACACACCCATTTACTGTGATGTTGTAGCAGCCACTAAGATTAACAGAAGGGAAATCAGAGACCAACATAACACAATGCAAAAACAAGGAACTACCAACCTGGGAAAGAAGGCTACAGCAGAAGATATAAGAGAGAAGATAGGCCAACTGACCCCAATACCAACGGGATAACAGAAGAAGCTTATCAGAAAAGTGAAGGCTATCCTCAAGAAAGACAATACCCACAGCAAATACGAGACCTATAACACTGGTTGGCAAAAATAAAATTTTTTTACTCCCTGTTAAAATTCAAGTTGATTCTTGCAGATTTGATGTTGCTGAATTCAAATATCATAACCATATTGCTGTAACAAACTCCAATTTTAACAGAGAAGGGATTAAATTCAAACTAAGTTTCTAGTAAAAATAAAGATTTAATATGTTTTAAGAAAATGTTATATACAGTAGTAAATATTGAACAGTGGGTCTGTTAACTTCAGGCGCCTCCATAGCCAGGTGGGCAGGAGCAGCAGTGCATAGCACACGCTCCTTGATTAGACCAGGGTTTGAGCCCGTGACCACCAAATACGGAGGATGCGGAAAGGTCAGGGAATGACCACCGCATATCCCCGGAGCAATATGGCCTTAGTTGCTAATGCTCCTAAAAACCAAATAACAACAACAACTGTTAATTTCAATTTACAAAAATGTTTGTCTGATAACAAAACACTTATTTTGTTGGTTTTTTTTAATTGTCTTTTTATAATTGTCCATTACTGTCTCCCGTATGAGATTCCAACAGTAGTTTGCCAACATATTTGGACTTCATTTTCCCTGGTATCTTTTTTTCCATTTGAGAAATATCTTGTTGAAACCTTTCACAGTATTCATTGGAGGAAGCGGCGGCAGCTCCGAAATTTCCAGGAAAAAAGTCTAAATGGGAATGTAGAAAATGAAGCTTTAATGACAAGTTGCATCCTAACTCTCTTTACTCTGCAATTAACTCATCTACAGCTGAACCTACATAATTAGCCATCTTGAGGGCCCTACCATGCTCCCCCAGGCGATCACGCAGCCTACGTTTCGTCTCCCCCCCACATAACATTCCCCACAATCCGGACACTCAATTTCGTTCGAGCCCGATAATACACCAAATATAGAGGATGCGGAAAGGTCGGGAAATGACCACCGCATATATCCCCAGAGCAATATAGCCTTAGTTGCTAATGCTCCTAAAAACCAAATAACAACAACAACAACTCAATTTTGTATACAACCCCACTAGTGTCATTAGTCGCAATAGGATCTTTAATTGCAGACATTACCATGTGCAATCTCCAGCCCGGAAGCTGCACACAGCGTGTCTGACACGAGCGATGGGTTCCGAGATGCCCGGATAGTAGGGGATGTATGCGGAGGCAACAGGTGTAAAAACATCCCTACGACTGCTACTCATATCTCTTAAACATCCCTCAATAATGCTCTGGGGGTAACTGCACGTTACTAGGTCAGCCGTAACCCATTTGGTGCTGTCGTCCCTCTCCTCAGATGAAGTGCAATGGGACCCCACCCAACCCATTAAGGCCTTGACCACACAAATTTTGTGGCAACTGACTTGGGTAGTTTTAAAGAAGTGTGTGTATTGGCCATGATACATTGGTTTTCTATAGACTTTGGCTCTCAAGTGTCGGCCTTCTCTATACACGTACACATCTAGGAATGGAAGGGGGCTACCCAGCTCAACCTCTGAGGTAAACTGAATGTAGAGTGAACCATTATTTAACCAATTAAGTTTCTCCCCTTTATATTATGGTTTTAGTGGTTTTTAGTAATTTTAAACATCTTTTTAGCACTTTTATTTTTCAATCTTGTTATAATATCATCTTATTTTATTTTAATATACAGTTTATACAGTCAGTATATTTATTTAATAAAGGTAATTTATTGATAATAGTCAGTGTTTTAGTAGCATTGTAGATAAATTCTTGGACATAGTTACAATAAACCAATGCACCCATGGAGTAATAGATTGTTATATTAGATTACCTCTTCTTATAAAAAGACACCTTTTCAAGAAGATTCTGATGCTGTGATCCTAGTAATTGAGTCATGGTTTTGAAGAGATCCAAATCTCTGACTAAATTGTTCAATTCTGCCTGAATGATTAGACGTGACTTTGTAGTATCAAGAGCTGAAAAGATTTGATCTGTTCTGGGTTCTGCATCTTCTGGAGACTCCTTTTTCAATCTTAAATCACAGTCAAGTCCATAAGTTTAAGGTGGCTTTGGAACTGACATTGTATCATCGTGAGGTACTGGCCTTAGAGCAGAAGGCATGTTGGGATAATGTCAAATGCAATACTATGACAGCCAAATTCTCTACTTGAACTTCAGAAGGGTGGGACTGTTAGTAATCCTGGGTATAACCTCCATGCACAAGCACACTGTGGGTGACCACCAAGGTGTGAACTAATGTAAGCAGGGGTCGAGGTGTGGTGCCCACACCACATGGAGAAATGCAGCCCCGCTGTGTTACCAAGCAATATAGGTGGTAGATGACTCTCATCAACCGGTGCAATACCACCACTTTGCTTATTGGAGGCTTGAAGTAGGGGAAACCAAGTTTAGTCTCCAGAGCTAAGTTCCAGTCAACCCTTACCCATCTCTTCTATCATGCATTATGACTGATGGCTTTTGAGATTATGATGAACATCATGGCGAGATCCAATCTTCCTTACATTTTGAGGGTACAACTCTAAAATGGTGTTCGCAGTCTGGCCGCTAGTTATTACACCGGACCAAACCATTTGGTAACTCTTTAAGAGGCTTCCGGATCAGCTACCTCTACTCTGCCAGATAGTGACTGGAGGGAGTCTGAGTAGCGTGTATGTGGGGGGGCATTGTCGAGGCTATGTTATGTCAAGGATCTGGGTATATTCTTACCATGTGTACGCCATATCCAAAAATTTCATTACTTCGTACAGCATGTCCCCCCCCCACACTTTTTCTTACTATTAAATACACCATGAATTGTCAAGCTAATAGAGTAAGCTTATCTGCGAAAAGATCTAAACCTCCCAAATGCTTCCTAGTTCATTTCACAAATATACACTGGCGCCTCCGTAGCCAGGTGGGAAGGAGCAGCAGTGCGTAGCACCCACTTCTTGATTAGACCGGGATTCGAGCCTGTCACCACCAAATACGGAGGATGCGGGAAGGTCAGGGAATGGCTACTGCATATTCCCGGAGCAATATGGCCTTAGTTGCTAATGCTCCTAAAAACCAAAATAATCAATCACAAATATACATGGTCTCAATTCTAATCTCAATGATGTCCGTTTCCACTTACAGTCTGCCAAACCCTGTGTATTTTTTCTAACAGAATCTCAGTTATCGGTTGATTTAACTACTGCTCATCTCAGTCGCCCAAATTATTCGCTGTATGATTCTTTTTGTCTCAAAGGTGGAACTTGTGCATGTGTCCGATATTCCCTGTAAGAGACTTGGTAATTTGGAATCTCCTCTTTTCGATCTTCTCTAGCTTAAAATCTCTGTACCTCATTGTGTCAAATTCATCTGTTGTCTCTATCGTTCTCTCAACTCCACTGATCACTTGGAGCTAGCTCTTTGACTTCCTCTCCTTGCAACTTTACTTTCTCCAGTCCAACTTTCCTAATAGTGAGGTAATTTTTCTTGGTGATTTTAATGTTCACAACTCCAGCTGGCTTCCGTTTTCTAGTCATACTGACCCAGCTGGTCAAGATGCTGAGGCTTTTGTGATTACTAATGACCTTGCACAGATTGTTCATTTACTTACAAGAATACTGGATAATTCTAACTGTACAGCCAATATGCTTGATCTTTTTCTCACAAACAATCCTTCTAAGTACATGGTCGAAGTGAATGGTCCTTTATGCACTTGAGATCACAACTTGGTGATTGTCTCTTCTCCAATGGAGCCTTTATCTCATGGCTATTCCCAGCCTCGTATTGTTTGGCATTACAAGAATGCAAAATGGGATAACCTGCGCGATTTCTTATCTTTTCTTTTCCTTCGTCTGATTACTGTTTCAAAACTTCTGATGCTGATGTCAACATTTTCTCAGATCGTGTCAGTGAAATTATTTTATAGGAATGGAATCCTTTTTTCCACACTCCACTTTAAAATCTCGTCCTTTATCTAGAACTTTGTTTTTCCAATAAATGTGCTAAGGCTGTTCAAGAGAAGAACGTTGCATATTGTAATTGGCCTATTTCCAATTCCTTAGTTTCATTTTCTGCCTATACCAAAGCTCGCAACAATTGTAAAGCTGTTATCAATCAGTCCAAACTAGAATTCGAACAGGCTAAGAGTAGAAAACTTGCTTCTTGCCCTAATGGTAGCCGAGCATTCTGGTCTCTTGCCAAACCTATTGGCCGCAACGTTTGCCCAGCTCTGCTCGCACTCTGTCCAAACCAGATGGTTCTGTTGTCACTTCAGCCAAAGATAAAGCTGTCCTGCCAGCATCCCATTTTTCTTCCAAATCATGTATTAGTGACCTTGGTAAAACACCTCCCACCATTCCCAACATGCTCCATTCAATACCTCCTGTGGTCTTCCGTCAAAAGGATATCAGAAGGATTTTGATGAATCTTGAAGGTAAGAAAGCTCCAGGCCCTGATGGTATTTCTCCACTTGTTCTCGAAACCTGTGCTCCTGAACTTATTCCTATTCTTTGCCGCCTTTTTTCACTTTCTTATTCCAAAGGTGTTTTTCCTTCTGCTTGGAAATTTGCTCATATCCAGCCAGTTCCTAAAAAGGGTGACAAATCCCTCCCACCCAATTATCGTCCCATTGCAATTATTTCTACTCTTTCTAAAGTAATGGAGAAATCAATTAACCGCCAACTCTTAAACTATCTAGAAATCTTCGGTCTGATCACCAATGGATTCCATCAGTGTCGATCCACTGGTGATATTCTGGCTTATGTTACCCATTTATGGACAAATTCAATGGAAAAGTTTGGCAAAGCACAAGCAGTTGCTCTTGTCATCTCAAGGTTTTTTGATCGTGTTGGCATAAAGGTCTTCTAAAGAAGCTTCCATCTTATGATTTGCCAACTGTTTTTTGTAATTTGTTGTCCAGTTTTCTCTCTGATTGCTCACTGAGGGTGATGGTAGATGGCTTTCTGTCTTCTAACTTCTCCACTAATGCTGGTGTCCCCCCAAGGTTCAGTTCTTTCCTCCACTCTTTTCCTCTTGTATATTAATGACCTTCTTCCATCAACTGGAATTCCTATCCATAGTTTTGCTGATGATAGCACATTGCATTTCACTTTTCATTTTGGGAAACCTTGCCCTGCTCAATCAGCCTCAACTTCTCGAATATCCGCTACCAATTCCTTAAATACTGATCTCCAGGTAATTCTCCAGTGGGGCAAAGACAACTTAGTTGATTTCAACCCTTCTAAAACTCAGTCTTCTGCTCCTACGCTTATCTTTTTTGGCACTCCGATTTCTAGGCAAAATGATATATCTCTTTTGGGGATTACCCTGACTTCTAATCTCTCTTGGCACAAGCACATTACAAATATTGCTTCCTCTACATCTAAAAAACTTGGTTTTCTCTTTCGATCTTGGCATTACTTTTCTTACAAACAGCTGTTCACTCTACAAATCACAAATCCTCCCTACCATGAAATATTGTTATAACATCTGGGGCGGTGCCCTAAAAGCCTCTGCCTCTCTCTCCCTCTCTCTCTCTCTCTCTCTCTGGCTTCTAGATTCCATTCAGAAAAGGGCAGTTTGGTTAATTAATCACTTGTCTAACAGAGTCTCTCCGCTCGCTGTCTCCTTGATGTACTATTTCTTTTGTATGCCTTTTCTATAGATACTTCCATAGACCCTGTTCTTCTGGATTGGCTTCTATAATTCCAACTCTCTCTTTCAAAACAGTCCGAATATGTGCCACCAGCAGCCAACATCCATTTACTGTCCAGACTTCAAACTCACAGAACGAACTTTTCATCTTCCTCGTTTATTCATTCAACTGCCGTTTTCTGGAACAATCTTCTTTCATCTTCTCAACCTCCAACCGAAGCATGGTACTAAGTACTATAGGTTCTAATTCCTCTCGTGTTTGGGGTTTTCATAAAAAAAAAAAAAAAAAAAAATTCAGTCATTGTAATAGTGAAGATGACTACAGTTGGGCTTGTGTAAGAGGAATTGCAGATCAAATTGTGATTAATTATGTCTGGTGGCTGAGTTTTATTACATTTTTGGTAGAGGATTTCAAAAGTAAGCACTTTTGGTAAAGGATTTAAAATTATGATTAATTATGTCTGGTCACTGAGTTTTTTTACATTTTTGGTAGAGGATTTCAAAAATAGTCAAAAGGAAGCATATGGATATATATGTGTGGCGCCTCCGTAGCCAGGTGGGAAGGAGCAGCAGTGTGTAACACACGCTTCTTAATTAGACTGGGGTGCGAGCCCATCACGGCCAAATACGGGGAATGCGAAAAGGTCAGGGAATGACCACCGCATATTCCCGGAGCAATATGGTCTTAGTTGCTAATGCTCCTAAAAAAAAAAAAAAAAAAATCCAGCAGAAGGATATAAAAGCAAATATAGTTCATCAAAAATTCCAAAAAGTTTATTTTGCCAACTGCCAAATTCATATGGTCATCTTACATTTATGACTAGCTTAAGTATAGTAGGGAAGTTTAATTGCATTTGTGGTTAGCTTAAAATACAGTAGTGAAGCTTAATTACATTTGTGGTTAGCTTAGAGTACAGTAGTGAAATCAAATGCAGTACTGGTAATTATAACCCTTCGAGGACTTACTGTGTTAATTGTGTTATTGTTTTTACAGATTAGATTACCTTCCATCTCCACTTCTAAAATACAAATATCCTGAACCAACACCTTCGATTATTGCTAATATTGCACATGCTTTGGCTTCTGTTCCCAAATTTTATACTCAGGTAAGACTATAGTTCAGTTTTAAATTTTACATTGGTTTTGAAGATATGTAAGTCTGTTGTTTAAAAAAAAAAAAAAAAATGAAAATTTGAATATCTTTGTACTGCAATAATTAGATTCAAACACCAGCCAAGCAATTAAAAATTTTACTATAAAATACAAAAATAAAATATAATAAAATACTATGATACAATATCAGGAGACTAAACTATTACAATAAAATAAAATAAATTACGATAAAACAATTAAAAACAATACTAAAATCGTTAAAATTTGCTAAAATACCAGCGCTTTCGGAGACTGCTGTCTCCTTCTTCAACAGTGTACTATTACTGCAGTGACACATCCTTATGTAGCAGGCCCACGGCACTCAAACACGTGATTCACCAGGCACATGGTCGGCATTTCCCACATGCGCATCGGAAACAGAAGTGGCTCGGGAGTGTGTCAAACGGAACCAGGCATCCCGTCTGAGGACAACCGCCTCAAACAGGGGGTTAAGCGCATACCCCCCTATTAATAGTATTATGAGTGGATGAACCGTTTCGCAAGCTCTCGAGCCACTTGCGTTCCCAAAATCCATGGGCATGGTCAGTAATGATTGTAATGTGATAGTCATTACAATAATATAATTATAAAAATTACGTTTCATAATACAAATTATATGTATACAGTATATAATAATTTTATTTTTTATATGGAGGTACTAAGTGAACATCAATTATAGATCACCACAAAATTAAAAAGATACCGTACACCTTTTTATAATGAAATAAACATATAAATTTTAAAAAATAATAATAAGTTTAGTAACTTAAACCCAAATTACGTGGCACTCCTGGAATGTTGTTGCGGCACCCCGGTTGAAAACCACTGACTTACGGTAAAGTGTAGGAGAAATTGTTGAAGAGAAACACAAGAAAGGTACTGGGGTGAATGGAATCTATCCAGTTATATTAAAGGACGTGGCAAAGGAAGTAAGCAAACCCTTAGCCATAATTATGAGAGCTTCCCTGGACTCAGGGGAGGTAACCATGGACTGGAGATGTGCAAATGTGACCCCAATCCACAAAGGAGGATCAAAGGGAGACACAGGTAATTACAGACCTGTTAGTTTAACTTATGTTCCAGGGAAATTAATGGAGACACTGGTTAAAGAAGCACTGCCGGATCATCTAGACAAGACTTCAGTTATAGCTCGGACACAGCATGGGTTTGTTAAAGGGAAGTCTTGTCTGACTAATTTGATTGGATACTATGATGTAGTCACAAAGGAACTGGATGCAAAGAATAACTTTGATATCATATATTTGGATCTTAGAAAAGCCTTTGATACTGTTGCACATGGAAGACTGCTGCACAAATTGGAGCAGTGTGGCATTGGAGGCAAATTGCTGCTATGGCTAAAGGGATGGTTTAGTGGGAGAAGACAGAGTGGTAATCAATGGACACTCTCTTCGTGGACTAATGTTATTAGTGGAGTCCCTCAGGGTTCAGTGTTGGGTCCATTGTTGTTTTCTATATTTATAAATGATATTGATGATGGTATATCAGGTTAATGCCCAAGTTTGCAGACGATACAAAGGTTGGCAGGGTTGTTAATGACACTAATGACAGTACACTGCTGCAACAGGAGCAGTGTACTGTTGTACAAATGAAGTTTAACATTGACAAACATAAAGTACTACATATGGGAAGCAGTAATCGCAGAGTAATGTATCAATTCTGTGGTACCACACTGTCAGTGGTAGAGAATGAAAAGGACCTGGGGGTAATTGTGCAAGCAGATATGAAGTTTTCTGAGCAGTGCAGACGGTCTGCAAGAGTAGCTCATGTTGTCTTGTCAATGATATACAGGAATTTTTCTAGCAGGGATAAGGAGGTGATTATCCCCTTGTATAAGGCAATGGTTAGGCCACATCTTTGAGTACTGTATACAGGTCTGGAGGCCTCATTTTAAGAAGGATGTAGAGCTGTTGGAACGAGTACAAAGAAGGGCAACAAGATTAGTGAATGGAACAAACGGTTGCTCTTATGAAGAAAGGCTTAAATTTTGCAAATTACAGTGTCTGGAGACTAGGCACCTGCGAGGTGATCTGATTGAGGTGTATAAAGCCTTGAATGGTTTGAGCAATCTCAATGCTGATGGGATTCTATCCCTTTATCAGAATAATCGCCTGAGAGGGCATAAATTCAAATTGAGGAAAGACGGTTGTAGGATAGATGTTCAGAAGTTTGTCTTTAGACAGTGGGCAGTTGATTTGTGGAACAAACTTACATTTGTTGTTGTAGAAGCTGATAGCTTAAATAGATTCAAGGCAGAACTTGACAAACATTTGGAGCGAGTGGATGGGTGAAATAAAGTGGTTTTTTTTTTTTTTTTTTTTTGGCTGATGCTATATAAGCTTGCTTTCTTGCATCATGTGCCTATGCTAATGCTAAAAATATATATATATATTGTCAATCCATGACCGAAACGAAGTGATTCCGTGACCATTATTGGCCTCATCTGTTGTTACAGGGCATAATGATCAGTCTATTTTTATTTTATTTTGTTTTAGTAGTTTGATTAGTCTCTGTTGGTGATATTTCACATTTCTCGGCACTGGTACCTTTTCTAGAGGGGGGTGCCGCTAAATTGTTATATAATTGGTTGTATATTTTAAATTTTAAAAGGGATTTATTTGAATTGGATTTAAATTATATTATAAATTATTTGGAGGCTTTCAGCTACAGTTTCTCTCTTGTTACTCCCTCTCTACCCTCCCGATTACGATTAATTGTTCGGTTTATGTTAAATTTTAGCTCTACTGTTTTGCTGTACTGCGGATATTTGTATTAATTTTTCAATATGTAATTTCAGTAATATATTGGGTATTGTGTGGAGGATTTGTATTTTACTGCCTCTGACTACTTCATTTTTATTTATTTTCTATTTATCTATTTTATTTTTTAATGTCATTACTTATATATATGTAAATCAGATTGTAGTAGTGGGTTTGACGTGCTTAAGCTGCGCTTATACTGCCATCTATAAATATATTTACATTTTCTGTATCTATATTAGCTGGTTAAGCTTTCAGTATGTCTGTGATGTGGCTTTACTCTGGAGTGCTAGCCTGTTCTATTGTTTATTTTTTGCTGCATTAGGTCCACCGCTATGAAAATCCTCTGCATTTATGGCTCGATCAGAGGAAGGAGGGATGTATAGGTCCTTCGATCGGCTTGCCTATGCGACGATTTGTCTAACGATTGAAATGCAGTGATTCCATGACCATTATTGGCCTTGTGGTCCTCTGTCGATATAGGGCATAATGGTCAGTCTATTTTTATTTTATTTTGTTTTAGTAGTGTGATTTGTCTTTTTGGTGATATTTCATGTTTCTCGGAACTCTTACCTTACTGGGGGGTTCACTAAATTGTTATATAATTGGTTCTATATTTTAAACTTTAAAATGAATTTATTTGAATTAGATTTAAATTATATTCTAAATTATTTGGAGGCTTTCGGCTACAGTTTCTGTCTTGTTACCCCTTCTCTACCCTCCCAATTCGCACCTCCGTAGCCAAGTGGGGAGGAGCAGAAGTGCATAGCACATGCTTCTTGATTAGACCGGGGTTCGAGCCCGTGCCCACCAAATATGAAGGATGTGGAAAAGTTAGCCCCGAGTGCCAAGCAATCTTTCTAGTGTGATTTTCTAGCGATTTTTCTAGGGCGAGTACTAGTGCTTAAATAATCCCTCCACCACTCGCAACGTTACTGCTGACCGCTCACAATGTTACTGCTTCCCTTGCTGAGCAACATCACTGCTTCACCTCTAGCAATGTTACTACTATCGCTAGCAATGTACTGCTTTCCTGTTCTGCTGATCGCTTGGTCACTGGTTGGCACCGCTCCTGCCTCCACTTGTCGGGGTCGGTAACCTGGGAGCATGAATTCTGTCTTCCAGGGCTAACGATCCTTGAGGTTGTCACAGACATTCTCTCAGATATGCCAGACAAGCTGTACTTGCTACCTGGGAGTCTAAAACCCTGATGGAACTGATATTCGGGTGACACTCAAGTCAAGTGGACCCAATTTCGGCGAAGTCCGAACGGTCCATGAGAGCCAAATCCTCTGCTTACACCTTCACGATGGTGGGGCTGTTAGTAATCCTGGGTATAACTTCCATGCACAACTACATGGTGGGTGACCACCCAGGTGTGAACCAACGTAAGCAGGGGTCGAGGTATGGCGCCCACACCACATGGAGGAACGCCGCCCCCCCCCCCCTATGTTACCAGGCAGTACTAGGTGGTAGATGACTCTCATCAACCGGTGCAATACCACCACTTTGCTTATTGGAGGCTTGAGGTTTTTTTTTTTTTTTTTTTTTTTGGTAGTTGTTGGCGCATTGGCTTCTGTGGCCATAATGCACCTTTGCAGTACTTTGATCCAAGCCCGAGGCGGGATTTGAACCCACGACCTTTGGGTTGCTAGGCAGGCACTTTACCCACCCGGCTAGCCCGTTCGGCGAGGCTTGAAGTAGTGGAACCCGTGTTTAGTCTCTAAAGCTAAGTTCCAGTCAACCCTTCCCTATCTCTTCCATCATGCAGTATGATTGATGACCTTTGAGGTTATGATGAACATCGTGGATAGATTCAATATTCCTTACATTTCGAGGTGAAAAGGTGTTCGCAGGCCGGCCGCTAGTTAGTACACTGGATCGAACCTATTGGTAACTCTCTAGGAGGCTTCCAGATCAGCTAGTGTATAATCTTGCTACCTCTACTCTGCCAGATAGTGACTGGAGGGAGTCCGAGTAATGTGTATGCGGGGAGCATTGCTGAGGCCACGTTATGTCAAGGATCTGGGTATATTCTTACCATGTGTATCATATCCAAAAATTTCATTACTTCATACAGCATGTCCCACCCACTTTTTCTTACTATTGAATACACCATCAATTATCAAACTAATAGAGCAAGCTCATCTGCAAAAAGATCTAAATCTCCAATCCACTTCCTAATTCATTTCACAAATATACTTGGTCTAAATTGTAATCTCAATGATGTCCATTTCCACTTGCAATCTGCCAAACCCCATGTACTTTTTCTGACAGAATCTCAGTTATCGGTTGATTCAACTACTGCTCATCTCAGATGACAAAATTATTCGCTGTATGATTCCTTTTGCCTCAAAGGTGATATTTGTGCATATGTCCATTCTGATAGTCCCTGTCAGAGACTTGGCAATTTGGAATCTCCTCTCTTTGATCTTCTCTGGCTTAAAATCTCTCTACCTCATTGTGTCAAATTCATCTGTTGTCTCTACCGTTCTCCCAATTCCACTAATCACTCAGTGCTCTTTGACTTCCTCTCTTTACAACTTGACTTTTTCCAGTCCAACTTTCCTAACAGTGAGGTAATTTTCCTTGGTGATTTTAATGTTCACAACTCCAGCTGGGTTCCGTTTTCTAGTCATGCCGACCCAGCTGGTCGAGATGCTGAGGCTTTTGCAATTACTAATGACCTTGCCCAGATTGTTCATTTACCTACAAGAATACTGGACAATCCTAATCATACAGCCAATATGCTTGATCTTTTTCTCACAAACAACCCTTCTAAGTACATGGCCGAAGTGAGAGGTCCTTTAGGCACTTCAGATCACAACTTGGGGATTGTCTCTTCTCCAATAGAACCTTTATCTCATGGCTATTCCCAACCTCATGTTGTTTGGCATTACAAGAATGCAAAATGGGATGACCTGCGAGACTTCTTTTCTTCTTTTCCTTGGTCGGATTACTGTTTCAAAACTTCTGATGTCAACGTTTGCTCAGATCGTGTCAGTGAAATTATTCTTGCAGGAATGGAATCCTTTATCCCTCACTCCACTTTAAAATCTCGTCTTTTATCTAAACCTTGGTTTTCCAATAAATGTGCTAAGGCTGTTCAAGAGAAGAATGTTGCATATCGTAATTGGCTTGTTTCTAATTCTCCAGTTTCATTTTCTCCAGTTTCACAATCTGGAGACCTAATTGAAGCTTCTAAGCCAAGCCACTCAGAAAAATTGTTAAAATTGACAACATTTAACAGCATTCCAGTGTCAGTTTTGCCACATAACTCTCTGAGCACCTCTAAAGGCGTTATCAGCAAATGAGACTTACTGTCTCTGAACAAGAAATAATAGAAGAGCTTAGTGAACAAAAAGTGACTCATGCACGCAGAATCATGACCAAAAAAGATGGCAACCTACTATCAACCAGGTCTATCATTTTAACATTCAGTACTCTGACTCTTCCATCTTCTGTTAAAGCAGGTTACCTAAATTTCAAGATTTGTCCTTACATCCCAAACCCCATTTGCTACTTTAAATGTCAGAAGTATGGTCATTCTCAAGCAGCATGCCGAGGCGATGCTATGTGTCCTCTTTGTGGTTCCAAGGAGCATTCTCAAGAAGACTGTACAGCTTCCACTCCTATTTGTCCAAACTGTAAGGAGAACCACCCTTCATTTTCTAAAGCATGTGACCTTTGGAAAACAGGCAAAAAAATCCAGAAATATGAAGTGGAACATGAAGTCCCTGAAGCAAGAAAGCAAGTGCTACTAACCATGCCTAGCCGATCATACGCATCTGTCACCAGAACCAGCCGCTCAGCTGCAACTCAAACAGATGGTTCCATAGAACCGAGTATTTCCTTTGCCACCTGGGCCAAAACTGTGTTATCATGCAATAAGAAATCTACAGTCAACGAAACCAGCAATACGCTGATCAGCATCCCAACTGATGCTATCTCAACCTTGCCCGAAACAACAAAATCAACTACTGTTGAAAATCAGAAAAGGGTGAAGCCACAAAATAGCAACATGGAAACAAATGTTCAATCAGAGGATGATGACACAGTACTAGAGTTACGTGCTAGTGATATCATGGATACAGGATACCCAATCTTTCCCAGAAATGAAAAACCAAAACCAAGCAGCTAAATCTTCTCAGAAAAAACAGCCAGATCAATCTTCCTCAAACCAACCCAACCAATGAATAAATTAATACAATGGAACTGTAGAGGATTACACAGTAATATAGACAACCTCGGTGATTTACTAACTCAAACTAATGCGGTAGGTGTGTGCTTACAGGAAACATTTTTATCACCACAAGCTTCTGTCAAGGCGCCTCCGTAGCCAGGTGAGCAGGAGCAGCAGTGCATAGCACACGCTTTTTGATTAGACGGGTTCGAACTCGTGATCACCAAATACGGAGGATGCGGAAAGGTCAGGGAATGACCACCGCATATCTCTGGAGCAATATGGCCTTAGTTGCTGATGCTCCTAAAAAAAAAACCAAACAACAACAGCTTCTGTCAAATTCAAAAATTATACTATGTTTAGGCGAGACAGGGTTTCTAACTCTCCTGCTCATGGTGGGGTAGCTATACTTGTGAAATCTACAATTCCCTCAAGACATCTCCAACTACAAACCTCTTTTGAAGTTGAATGTCGTTATCACTTGCATCCATTTATATTTCACCGAATTATCCTTTGCTCCCAAACTGAACAACTGGACAGTCTTATTACACAACTTCCACCTCCTGTCTGTTTACTTGGCGATTTCAATGGTCACCATCCATTGTGGGGATCCTCCACCATGGATAGTAGAGGCAAATTAATCGAAACATTCCTGGATAACCATAACCTGACTTTTTTAAATTCTGGCTCTCCAACTCATGTTCAACTACCTGCTGGTGCTACATCTGCCATAGACCTATCATCTATTCAGTATCTCTTTTTCCAAGCATGGAATAGTTAGTGGTAAATGATCCATTCCACAGTGACCATATCCCTATCAGTTCAATACAAACACAGGTCGTGTCATACCCTAAAGGCTGTACTTCTTGGAACTTCCACAAAGCAGACATAACTGACCACATTACCAGCCATGTATTATCTGCAATAGAAATTTCCATTCTAAAATCTAACCAGTGCAAGAGTGTACACCAAAATCAGTGGTGGAATGAAGAATGCTCCAAAGCAAAATGTGATAAAAACCGAGCTTGGAACCACTTTCGTAAATTCCCAACTACAGCCAACGTAATTGCTTACAAAAACCTCAGAGCTAAAGCGAGACAAATTATAAAAAAAGCAAAACGTGAATCCTGGATTAACTTCGCCTCATCCATTAACAAAAATAATGACACTCGAATTATTTGGAAAAAAATATAAGCACTCAATGGGAAATTTCTACCGCTGCAATCACCAATAATACAATTGAAAGGGCAGGAATTATCTTCCCCTACTGATATTGCAAATGCGCTATCAGAGTCTTTTTATAACGTTTCCAACTCATCCTCTTATGTGACATCCTTTCAACGCATTAAAGCTAATGAAGAACGTCTAAAATTGAATTTTCAAACTAGACTCTCACTTCCTTATAACCAGCCTTTTACTCTAGTTGAGCTCAAGGAATGCTTAAGCAAATCGTCAAATAGTGCAGCAGGACCAGAGGGTATTCACTACAGTATGCTGCAGCATCTATGTGAAGCTGACCTTGACATATTATTACTATTCTATAACCGTATCTTTTCAGAAAATACTTATCCTCTGCCCTGGCGGCATTCCTATATCTATGCTGTTCCAAAACCAGGCAAAGATCCCACTCTGGTCCAGAACTACAGACCGATATCATTAACAAGCTGTTTAGGCAAAATATTTGAAAGGATGGTGCATAAGAGGCTCACCTGGTTTCTAGATTCTCAAAATCTTCTTTCTGTTCACCAATATGGCTTCCGTAAAAACAGATCTACCCTAGATTTACTTGTAAAACTTGAATGCAACATACGAAATGCCTTCGTTATGAAACAGCATCTAGTGATGGTCAACCTAGATATTCACAAAGCATTCGATACCACCTGGCGTCATGGCATTATTAAAGATATGCATCAGTTGGGGCTGAGAGGCTATCTTCCTCAAATCATCCAGAACTTTTAAAATTACGCACCTTTCAAGTCCGATATCAAAACGTGCTGTCAGCATCTCAAATTCAAGAAGAGGCTGTCCCACAGGGTTCAATACTGAGTGCTACCCTATTTGCGATTCTGGTCAACAAAATATTGGAAGATCTTCCAAAAACCATTCAAATTTATGTGCAGATGACCTCACTATATCCTGCCAATCACAAAGTATGAATACTGAATACTGCAAATTGCTCTATTCAAAATAGAAGCCCGGACCTTACGCACTGGATATCGTCTTGCTGAACAGAAATCCACCACTACTCATTTCTGCAAACTATGATCACTTCATCCTGATCCTGAGCTAAAAATCAATAACATGCCAATACCTCTTGCTCACACTGTCCATTTTCTTGGCCTGGTGCTAGATAGGAAACTAAACTTTCAAGTACATGTGACCTACCTTCGGACCATCTGCTTGAAGAAATTGAATATCCTCCGGTGTGCGTCATCTATGTCATGGGGCGCTGATTGACATACTCTTATCCATCTTTATCGAGCTCTCATCGGGTCCCGTTTAGACTATGGCTTCCCAGTGTATGACTGCTAGGAAAACTACTTTAGTGCAATTGAACACGATCCAGCATAGTGCTCTGAGAGGTTCTCTAGGAGCTTTCAGAACGTCCCCAGTTCAGAGCCTTTATATTGAAGCCCAGGAACCTCCCTTGCATCTTCGGAGGAAAACATTGCTTTTTTATGTATGCCGCAAAAATCTGCAGTCTTCCCTCTCACCCGAATTGGAGATGTCTATATAATACCGAATGGGAGTCATTTTTCAACAGTAAACCAAATGAAAACAGACCTGCTGCACTTAGACTTAAAGAACTAACTCAATCGTGGAATATAGAAATCGGCAATATATATAAGGACATGACATCGCCTGATCCACCGTGGACAAATATCCCTGCAATTTACGATGACTATTTCCAACAGTGGGGAAAGAACACCTCGTCTCCCTTCAATATCGCACAGTTACATGAAATTGACTCTGCTTCTAATTCACAGGCCTGTAAGATCTATACAGATGGATCAAAAACTGAGACCCAAGTAGGCGCTGCGGCAACCTTCCCGTCATTCACCACTTCTGTCTCATTACCTGTAGAATGCAGTATCTTCACTGCTGAGCTTTATGCTATTAACTTGGCTCTAGATCACATTACTCAACTTCTAATTTCGTCTGCCTTAATATACACTGACTCGCTCAGTGCTGTCTCTGCCATAAATAGTAATACCACCTCCTCTCACTCTGTTATCAAACAAATCCATTCTAAATTGCTTGTGTGTAATGAGTCAAACCAAACTGTGACATTCTGCTGGATACCAGGGCATTCTGGTATAGAGCAGATCTTGTAGCCAAACAACCAGAAACCTCTATTTTACAGAATTGTCAAGTTCCTTATTCCAGTTTCAAACATATCATCTGTAAAGTGTGTTACAATAGCTGGTCACTAATCTGGAGAGGTTATCCAGGAAACAAACTATACCAAAGCTGTGGCTGTCCAGTTTCCAGAAAAATAGACGAGAATAAACAATTTTAGAAAGGCTTAGGATTGGGCATACTCACCTCATTATCTATTAACTAATGACTATTAACTATTAGTTAGTGTATCTATTAACTAATGACAGCGCTCCCCAGTGTACATCATGCCAAGCTCAACTGACCATTCGCCATTTGCTAGTGGATTGTCCCCACTTTCAAACCATCTGCTTTAGACATCTTTAAGTCAATTGCTAATACGCAGTCATCAATAAATTTAATGCAGATTCTGGGAGATGTTCCTAATAAGAAAGGAACTATTTACTTTCCTAAATCAGATAGGAATATATCATAAAATATAGTTATTGTTTCATATTCACCATTAGAAAGACACAATATGGCCCCAGCAGCCCATGTGTCATTAAACTCAACAACAACAGTGGAAAGGTCAGGGAATGACCACCGCATATCCCCGGAGCAATGTGGCCTTAGTTGCTAATGCTCCTAAAAACCAAATAACAAACAAACCCTCGCAATTACAATTAATTGTTAGGTTTATGTTAAATTTTCGCTCTACTGTTTCGCCATACTATGGGCATTTATATTAATTTTCCAATACGTAATTTCACTAATATTAGCATTAGAATTAGCATTAGTAGAGGCATATGATGCAAGAAAGCAAGCTTATGCAGCATCAGCCAAAAAAAAAAAAAAAAAACCCTTCCACTTCACCCCTCTGTTTGTTCGAAATACCTGTCCAGCTGAGTCTTAAATTTATTTAGGCTATCAACTTCCACAACAAGGGATGGAAGTCTGTTCCACCAACCAACTACCCACTGGCTAAAGGCAAATTTCCGCACATCTATCCTACATCTGTCTTTCCTGAATTTGAATTTATGCCCTCTCAGGTGATTATTCTGAGCAAGACGCAGTATCCCATCAGCATTGAGCATGCTCAAACCATTCAAGGCTTTGTACACCTCTATCAGATCACCTCGCCGGTGCCTAGTCTCCAGACACTGTAATTTGCAAAACTTAAGCCTTTCTTCATAAGGGCAACCCTTCTTTCCATTCACTAACCTTGTTGCCCTTCTCTGTACTCATATTAGCAGCTCTACATCCTTCTTGAAATGAGGCCTCCAGACCTGTATACAGTACTCAAGGTGCGGCCTGACCTTTGCCTTATACAAAGGAATAATCACCTCCCTATCCCTGCTAGAAAAATTCCTATATATCATTGATAATACACCATGAGCTACTCTTGCAGCCCGTCTGCACTGCTCAGAGAACTTCATATCTGCTTGCACAATTACCCCCAGTTCCTTTTCATTCTCTACCACTGTCAGTATAGTACCACAGAGTTGATACGTTGCTCTGGGGTTGCTATTTCCCATATGTAGTACTTTATATTTGTCAATGTTAAACTTCATTTGCCACCTCTCAGCCCATCTGCTCAACCTTTCCAGATCATGTTGCAGCAGCATAGCATCAGTAGCATCCTTAACACCCTGCCAACCTTTGTATTGTCTGCAAACTTGGACATTAAGCTTGATATACCATCATTAATATTATTTATAAATACAGAAAACAACAGTGGACCCAATATTGAACCCTGAGGGACTCCACTAATCCATTAATTACCACTCTCTGTCTTCTGCTACTCAACCATCCCTTTATCCATAGCAAAAATTTGCCACCAATGCCACACTGCTCCAATTTGTGCAGCAGTCTTCCATGTGCAACAGTATCAAAAGCCTTTCTAAGATCCAAATATATAATATCAAAGTTATTCCCTGCATCCAATTCTTTTGTGACTACATCATAGCATCCAATCAAATTGGTCAGGCAAGACCTTCCCTTAACAAAACCATGCTGTGTCTGAGCTATAACTGAATTCTTGTCAAAATGATCCTGCAGTGCTTCTTTAACCAGTGCTTCCATTAATTTTCCTGGAACAGAAGTTAAACTCAGGTCTATAATTACTTGTGTCAGCCTTCGATCCTCCTTTGTGAATTGGCATTACATTTGCACATCTCCAGTCTGTGAGTACCTCCCCTGAGTCCAAGGAAGCTCTCATAATTATGGCTAATGGATTGCTTACTTCCTTTGCTGCCTCCTTTAATATAACTGGATAGATCCCATCCACCCCAGGTACCTTTCTTGTATTTATCTTCAATTTCTCCTCCACTTTACTCTCAATATTACAAGATCATCTAACTCACTGTCAGTGTTTACTTCATCTATGGCATTCCCCTTCCTGAATAACTTCTCATGTGTGAATGTCAATGCAAAATATTGATTTAGTTTGTTAGCTACCTGAGCAGGATCATGAACAGTTGAACCATCGATATCAAGTGGACTAATCAGATTCATCCCCTTCCTTCTAGAGTTTACATAAGTAAAGAACTCCTTGCTGTTTTTCTTTGCATCCCTTGCCAAAGATTTCTCGTAATCTGTCTTCGTCTGCCTAACCTCCTTTGTAACTTGATTACAGATCAACTTATATCTATCATAGGCTTCTGTGTCAACCATTAATTTATATGTATCCCATGCATTTTTCTTCTCTGTCATATGTCTCATTAATTTATCTAACATCCATTTATTCCTAAACCTTGAACAATATTTCTTAGTTGATATGTAAAGCCTAGTAGCTTCCAAGATAAGTTCTTTGAATGCTTCCCATTTTGAATTTGCTGTTGGTAACATCATCATCAGTGAGTCCCACTGTATAGAATTTAAATACTGTCTCAGACCATCGTAGTTGCCTTTGTGAAAGCAAAAACCCTTCCCTTTACCCCTCTTTGAGTAAATCCCACTTCAGCACTGTGATCACTGTCACCTAGTGGTTCCTTTATATGCAGATTCTTAATGCATGAAGAATCACTACTGATAATCAGATCAAGAGTATTACTCCCTCTAGTTGCCTCCCGAACATGCTGATGTAGAAAACAATCATCCAATAAATCCACAAAAGCCTTGCTAGTGTGTGATTGACCAACGCACAAATTCCAGTCAATATCTGGGAAATTAAAATCCCCCATTATAAGGCTCTCTGATTTACTGGCCCACTCTATTTCCCTGTACAGTTTCTTATTATACTCATCAGAGTCATTAGGCATATAGTTGCCGACCGGGCTAGCCGAGTGGGTAAAGTACCTGCCCGGCAACCCAAAGGTCGCGGGTTCGATTCCCGCCTCGGGCTTGGATCAAAGTACTGCAAAAACCTTGGGAGGTGCAATATGGCCACAGAAGCCGATGCGCCAACAACTACCAAATCAAAAAAAAAAAAAAAAAATAGGCATATAGCACACTCCTACTCTCAATTTTGATCTCCCTATGCTTATGTCACACCAAACTGACTCGACACTGCACTGTCCTGCAATGTCGACTGGCTTCTCTTACTTGGATTTTATGTGTTTCTTAACTAATAGCATAACCCCTCCTCCCTTCTTATACTGTCTATCCTTTCTGTAGATATTGTACTCCCCAAATTCCAGTTCTGCATTCCTTATATCTATGAGACGCTTTCAAATTCAACCCTAATTCATGGCTTTGTGCCCTTAAAAGATGATATCCGCTCTACAACATCATCAACCTTTGCCCCTGGCAAACGTACCCTAGTCCTGTTCCACCTATCCTTTTTACAAAGCATGTTCCCCGTTTCCCTGACAATAGAGTCACCAACAACTACTGGTTCCTGTGGGACCAACGCATTCTGCCTTGGTGGTTGTTGCTGTGTTGCGTGAAGACCAAGTGCAAGCTCTGGCATTGATGTGGGCAGATGAGAGCTTGATGGGCCCCTCAATTTAGATCTTTCGAGGGCATCCACCCTGTCCTTGAAACTCTCATATAGACCCATAACAACACTGAGTTGTCGCCTGATTTCCTTACACTCGTTACATCGCGCACACACAAAGACATCCTCCATGGTAATATCATGTCCCATACCACAATTGCTCCACAATTATCAAGCAAGCAGTGCATTTGAAAAGGCTGTGATTCAGAGGGCAACTGCCTCCCCCCCCCCTCAGTTCTCCCCTGAGCCACAGCACTCCCATTAGCTTGAGCCTTTTGCTTTGCTGATCTGGTCTGAGTCATGATTTCGATTTAATTTTAGTAAAATTTCAATTTCAGTACAAAATTATAATCCTAAACTTGTATCCCAACATAGTTATAATGCTATATATATTTTTATCGAGTATTATCTACGAGATCCGTTTATAAAACTTCTGTATCAAGTTATGTATTGATTAATTATGTGACATTTGTAATCTAAGTAATTATATGTATTTAGTTAAAAAGTACAATTTAATTGACAGTGAAGTTTAACAAGATTAATAGATTTAATGATTAATTGACAATATTATATTATATCCTATCCTATACTATACTAAGCTTAAGCTGTCTAGTTCGGGATATAACTTTGTATCGTATAACAATGGCAGCAAGTTACGAACGGTAAATCTACTGACACTTAAGTATTAATTAACTTCCAAATCTCGCTGTCTCAACTAAGGATCCTGACTAGGTCTATAAGCTACTTATAGAAAATAATTTAATATAACAATTGGTCTGTAAAATTTATGGCCTCAGTTGTCTATAATATAAATAGAATTTTATTATTTATTTATATACTTTGCAGGTATACTTTGCTTAATAACATTTTAATGACTTTTATTATAACACTTGAAAATTAGTTTGTGATATTGCCCATCTTTTTATAATGACATCTTAAAAATAATATCCAGAATATTAAAAAATGTGCACCAGTGGATAATAGCACTCCAAGCTGATTGAAAGTAAATTACCATTGTGGCATTTCCCACCAAACTAAAGCATTACTTAGTAAGTAGGAAGTTCTGCATATGCTATATTTACTGCTATTGTGTTTACTTGATTCATGTATTTGTTTTTCCTTAGTAGCTCCTTTAAAATTATTTTAGAATGCTCGTGAATGGAAGAAGCTACACAGAAAAAAAATCTATATAAAAAAAAGGCATTAAATGTTTAATGGAAATTGAAGAGAACTATCGCTTGCTTTTTCCAAAATTATCTTAAGAATAGCCAGTGCAATCTATACCAAGAAATATATCAGATACTGAAAAAGGCTAGCATGGATAATGTTGTGGAGGCTGATGAGTTTACATAACATAGTGAAGATTTGATTACTCCCTTCACTTAAAAAATACAAAGCAAAATTGAAGCATTACAAAGCATTATATTGAAATATTGAAAATTCACTGCTTGATTTTTTTTTTTTTTTTTTTCATAATGCACCTACTATCATAACATGTGAGAGTATGTGATTAATTGCAATTCACTTAATGATCCCCATTAGGCTTGATATCCTATTTCAGTACACAATTTTTTTTATATTGGGCTTGTTAGGTACTGCATTTAATGAACAAAATGAACCTGCCTGCTCCTTTTGGTCCAATAACTCCAGCACCTCCACTTCAGCCAGATATCCCAATAGAAACTTCATTAATTTCAGAAGTGGCTATACAGGATAATGCTAATCAGGATATAATAGAAGAAGAGATGGATGTGACCAGTCCTGAAGAATCTGAGTTAGAAAGTGAAGAAGATAGTCAAAGGTAAGTACAACATGTTTATAAAATATACCTTGCATTTTTTGTAAATAAGAAATTGCTTAGATGGTTAATAAAAAATTAAAATTGTTTTATATAAAGTAACACCTCACCACATTTCACTTGGCTTTATTTTCACCACCCATCCATCCCTCTCTGGGATTGATATGGGTGGTGAAAAAAACCAACAATCCATGAAGTTTCAGTCCTGTATTTTATTACCATGCTGTCATCTAGCTAAACTGTTGTAGTAGTTTATGCAAAAAAGTGTCGTCTTCTTTATGCCTACCGAATTCTAGCAGATCTAGAATTCAGTGGACATGAATAAAATTGAAATAATAGAGTTCTTCAGTGCATTAAAAAAAAAAAGAAAAAAAATAATGACAAAGAAAAAATGGTAATGGTGGTAGATTTAAATAGAAGGGCGAAAGAACAGTCAATTAGGCAGATATGCTGAAAGTGGCAGTTGGGGTTTTACATTGATAAATGAAGAATACTGCATATGGGTGGCAGTAATCCCAGAATAATATACCAGTTAAGTGGTACCACATTCAAGGTGGTGGAGAACCAAAGAAACCTAGGAGTAATTGTATAGTCTGACATGAAGTTTTCTGAGCAGTGCAGACATGCTGCTAGGGTGGCACACAGGTCTCTTTAGTGACATATGGGCATTTTTCCAGCAGGGACAAGGAGGTGATATCCCATTGTATAAGGCAGTGGTTAGACTCCATTTTAAGAAGGATGTGAATCTCTTGGAACAGGTACAAAGAAGAACAAATACATTAGTCATGGAAACAATGGGTACTCTTACTACAAAAGACTTCATTTCTGCAAATTTTAGCATTTGGATACTAGGTACTTGTGAGGAGACTTAAACTTGGTGATTAAGGCATTAAATGGATTGAGTAAACTAAACGCTATGGCATCCTTATTCTTTCTCAGACAGCATGTTGATATTTTAATATTTTCTTGGCGCAGTATAACTTTAGTCGTTTTTGCGCCAATAAAATCAAAATCAAACTCAAACTCTCAGACAGCACATGTAAGGGATCATAAACTTAAATTGAAAAGGATGATTGTAAGATAGATGTGTGAAAATTTGCTTTCATACAGAGAGTAATTGATTTGTTTGAAACAATCTACCATCATCAGACAAATTATTAGACAAACGTCAAACAAATTATTAAAGTAATTGGGACACCAGACATCTTGGGAAAGAAGAAGTCCAATGGTGGTAGATTGGGAGAGTAGGGTGGATGGTTGATCTGTATAATGCCATGTTTATGTTTCATCAGAAATGTCTTCACAACAAGTGCAGAATGGCAGGGACATTGTTGTGCAACAAGAATCAGCTTCTTTTCTCTTGAAATTGCAACCTCACACCCGGGAAATGCACTTCAGTTGTCTTTGAAGAACCTGTATATAGAATGCAGCATTGACTCTCTCTCTCTTTCCCTCCCTCCCCTTTAACTATACATTTGATGATTATGAAGTCCATTGCATGCACTGACACTTCATCTCTGGGTCATACTGAAACACCCAATACTCATCTTTAGTGACAATACAGTTGAGGAAATTAGGATTGTCCTTTCAAGTCTAGATGAAGTCATTGCAAGATGGCACTTTTCGTTGCTGATGCTCATCTGAGGCTGTGCAGCACAAATTTTACATAGCCCTTCCTTTTCCTTAATTCTTCAGAAATTGATGAAGTGTCTCCTTATTCATATACAATTCATCAGCCATCATTCTGAGGGTCAAATGAAAATCTCTTGCCACAATTTCTCAAACTTTGGGAACTCTCTCCTCATTTTGAGAGGGTGGTAGATGCCCACTTCGTGGATCATTGCAAAGAGCCTCGTGTCTATCTTTGAACCACTTATACCATTCAAACACTGGTATGACTTAATGTTTCATCACTATAAACTTTTTGTAACATTTCATATGTTTCTGTTGTAGATTTTCCCAGTTTAAAGCAAAATTTTATATTTGTTTGTTGTTCCATTGCAAAATCATGACATGGAACATTAATTGCTATTAACAAAACTTCTTGTTCCTTGCAGCCCGTCGGACATTTTCTGTATCACCATCTGTTGGAACTACAATGTACCATTTCCGTTTATTTTAAAATTCATTGAACATGACCACAACAGCAGCACCATTCTCGGAACTTTATTGCCACACCTCATATATCACATTACTATATTCCAATAATAGGCACATGCCTATTATTGGAATACTCCTCCTCAACCCTTTCATCTGCCATAGTGACATGCCTGAGATTAATCCAATCTACAAAGAACACAGAAATGCTCTCCGACACTCCTTTACAGGACCTTTAGTAAAACACTAAATATAATATAAAATTTCAAAACTATAAAACTCGCAAAATCACAAATCCACCTCAGCTACTAGGATCACCTATTCACTTCTGTCCTCTCAGTCACACACACACACACACACACACACACACACACACACACACACACACACACACACACACACACACACACACACACACACACAAGAACACAGTGGTGGAAAAATTGTCATTGCATTTGTATTATGGTATTACGTGATAATTTGTACGTTGGTCAATGCTTGTTATTTAAAGGCATTTTGTGTGCTGTACATTTTAAAAGTTTATAAAGAGGCTCTTCATCTCAAAAGCTGCCTATTGAGTTTTAGCACTTTTATCTCATTTCATTTTATCAGTTTATAGCTGGTTTTACTATTTTATAATCCTTAGTTCCTTTTATATTTTATTTTATATAATATTTAGGCAGAGTCAGTTGTTGCAAGAACTGATTTATAATGCTTTTCTCAATTATCCAGATTTTTTCTCAAATTTCACATGTGTTATCGCTTGTTATTATAGCTGTTCCACACAGACCCATTACCGAACTATATTTTGCATAGTTCTTCTTTACTCTTCCATTTCCTGACTATTAGCTAGTCAGGGTGATATGCCATTTTAAAACCACCTACAGACCTTCAAAGTGAAAGACTAAAGACCCTCAAAATGCAGCTTAATTATAGCTACCCTGTATATCAAAATTACTTTTAAAAAATGAGCCTTTTATTGCAAAAGGAAAATACAGCCACTCCCTGAATTACGTAAGGGTTGCGTTCCTTGGCACTTTACGTAAGTCAGTATTCCCCTAAATCTTATGAAGCACTCACAACTGTGCACACTGAATTTGATTGAAGCAAAAAAGAAATGTTCGATGAATATGTAAATAGAATTATTCGTTAAATTTTTTTCTCACGCGCAGGAGAAATTATGAAAGTTCTTCGAAATGTACAATAAAAAGATTAAGATAAGTGTAGTACAAACACATAATCAAAAATAATATCAGAAATGCAAGATAGATGGCATAATTGCATTGACAGAGCGTTGAACAAGGCCTAGGGGCCGTGGAACTACAGCAACTGGCTGGTGCTGACCACCAGTAGTAGCTGTATTGGCAACGTTAGTAGTCAAGATGCTTCACTAATTTCAAAAGAGAATATAATTAAACATCCCTTGCTATCTAATTTGATTAGAAATTATAAATGGATACAAAAGATCACTTTTAGGGAGCAAAATACACTTACATTGCCAAAATTGTACTGTGTTTCATTTCAGCATTTCATTTAAAATAGAGATGAATTACAATATAAACGCAATGAATGTTGTATGTACTTTTTTAAGGCACTTGGCTTATGGAGTTATGCCATTTACATATTTTTGCCATCTTAGTTGGGTCCTCCATTTATTTCCTATGGGATGCAAAATACAGGTGGGCCTTGATTAACGCAATTAATTCGTCCCGCGAGCGCATCACGCAAAACGGAAACCGTTAATCGAATATAATAACCAATAAGAAAAATTATAATTGGTCCTTGACCTTCTGGAATGTCCATAAAGAATTTTAAAAATACCTTTTAAATAACTTTTTAACTGTATATAATGTAAAAGATAATGAATAATGTAAAAGATAATGAATATAATTATGGAATTAAATGTTTATTGCATAAAACAGCGGTTCTTAAACTGTGCGCCACAGAATATTTTAAATTTTCGAGGGAAACAGCGATACTCGACATCTGTCGGACACTGTGGAACTACTAGCTCGAGGTAGTTCACAGTTTCGGCATTTCTTATTAAGTTGTTTGGACCTAACTACTAAACAAAACTATTAGGTATTTCTTTTGGTCTGGGTGCGCCTTGAAAAAATTACTGAGACATTAAAGGCACCATGAACAGAGAAACTTTGGGAACCTCTGACATAAAATAAACAATGAAGAAATTACTGTTGCAGAAATATTTGAACAGTGTTGACTTTCTCTTTTCATCAATCAATTTCTGATAGCCGACAACAATCTTCTCTGGCCCTGGCGAAATAAATATCGCAGAGAACATCAAACCTTTTGTTTGAGTTTCTATGCGATACGAAAGATTTCATCTAATTCTTTTACCGTTATCTCCTTTACGGTAACATTTTCATCCGGCTCATTTAAAAATTTGAATTTGTAAATGCAAGTCTGCACTGACTTTATTAGCAGGAGACAAACACGTCTTCTTCCAATGGTTGATGGAACATACCGAGGCGGGCAGCAGGCAAACATTTGTTTATTGACTGTACGACTCGCGGTAAGCTTAACGCTCGATTCAAATCTTTTTCAACTATCGCATAAAAAAAAAAAGCTTGCGTTAACTGGAAATTTGCATCGTGTAAAGGGAAAAGTGGTATAATTTTTAAAATAGCGTTAACTGAATATCGCGTTAATCGAACTCGCGTTATGCGAGGCCTAGCTGTATGTTTCCACAGTTGTTTTTTTAAGTTTGCACCGGCCGGCAACAATTTACGTAAAGTTGAATTTACGCAAGTAGAGTATTAAATAAGTTTCACCTCGTGGTTATTTTGTGATATAGCATGATTCTGAGCTTGAAAGCAGTACATCTGGTTTCTCATCCTTACATGGAGCTGAAATTTGGTCTGAAGCAACACATGCAATATTAAAACATTTCTAGCCCTTGAGGTATTGGACCCTCAGATGGCTGAATGTTAAGATCGGATATCTATATACAATCTCCAGAACCCAGGCATATGGCACCCTAAAAATTAAATCTCAAAATTTCTCCCGATTAAGGTGTGAAGAGATCTGTAGGATAGATTGTAGCTTTCAGTATGGTGTGCTCTGTCCTGATTAAAACATGGAGAAAGCATTTCAGAATTGCTGACTTAAAGGCAACCTACTCTAAACAAGGTCCTGTTCCAGTTCTTTCTAAGAGTGAGTGTCTGGTATTTTCCACTTGGTATGTAGAAATACTTCTATAAAACCACAGGTGTAAATTGCAACATAAAACAAACAAACAAAAAACTCCTTCATATAGTCATCTTTTTAAATAGCTTTAAAATACTAAAAGAACAATCAGAATATTGACTGTATCATTTTTTTTTTTTTGTTTCTTTCTGCTCCTAGCCATATGACCATGATGGGCTGCTTATACACCAATGAACCAAAACATTATGACCACCTACCTAATATGATGTTGGTCCTCCACATGCAGCCGAAACAGCTCGTGCCCGGCGAGGCATGGACGCTACAAGATTTCTAAATGCGTCTTGTGCTATCTGGTACCAACACGTAACCAGCAGATCCTTTAACTCCTGTAAGGTCCATGGTTGAGATGCCACAGATCAGAGTTGCTGTTCCAACACAAACCACAGATGCTCGATGGGATTGATGTCTGGGGAATTTTGAGGCCAGGGCAATACCTGGAAGTCTTCCTCATGTTCCGTGAACCAGACTCGAACAATCCGGGCAGTGTCTGGCATGGCACATTATCCTGCTGAAAGATGGCACTGCCAGAGGGGAAGACCATTGTCATGAAAGGTGTATCTGGTCAGCAATGATGTTTAGGTAGGCTGTAGACGTCAGAGTGCCGGGCACTCTGATGTCTACACGTCTAACTGGACCCGTGGTATCCCAGCAGAACATTGCCCAAAGCACGACACTGCTGCCACTGGCTTGTTTTCGTCCCATGATGCATCCAGGCGCCATCACTTCCTCAGGTAAACAATGCACATGTACCCGGCCATCCACATGGTGCAACAGGAAATGTGATTCGTCGAACCAGACAACCTTCTTCCAATCACTCAAAGTCCAGTTTCTTGCTTACCCACTGTAGGCACTGTTGCTGGTGAACTGTGGTTAGTATGGGCACTCAGAACAACATACGACTACACAGCCCCATTTTCAGCAGGGTTTGATGTACTGTGTGTTGTGACACATTACTCCCATTTCAATTACCAGCAAGTTGCACCACAGTCACCCTTCTGTTGCCATGTACCATCCGGGAGAGCTTTCACTCACCTCGAGCATCGATCAGCTGTGGTTTTTCAACATCTCGCTGGCGGTTAGTAGGTTCCCCCTCCTCAGACTACTTTTGGTAGGTACAAACCACTGCTGACTGTGAGCACCCCACTACCATGCTGTTTCAGATATGCTCTGGCTCAGTCGTTTGGCCATTACAATTTGGCCTTTGTCAAACTTACTTAAGTCTGCTGTCTTTCCCATCTGAAGAACAAGGGTAACACTGATTAATGGAGCTCAGTATCAGGTGTTTTTTATACCCATGCATGTGCTATAGTTCACTGCAGTTATTATTTTTATTATTATTATTAGCCATATGGTGCAAGGAAGCCTGAGGCTTATGCTACACCAAGCAAATAAAAAAAATTCTGAATTACCCTGAGAGAGAGAGAGAGAGAGAGAGAGAGAGAGAGAGAGAGAGAGAGAGAGAGAGAGAAAGAGAGAGAGAGAGAGAGAGAAAGGAATCATCAAGAAAGGGAAGAATGATGATATCCAACTCAGGACCCTGGGTGTGCCAAGCCCATACTCACCAGATGTGAGCCCCTGTGCTTCAGTTTGCATAACGACTTGCTGGTCATGATGTTTTGGCTCATCAGTGTATTCCTGACAGTAAAATTTCTATAATTTTGGAATTATGTATATGATTTGTTTTAGTTCTTTATATTCTCTTCCCCCCCCCCCCCAAATTTTTTTTTGTGATTTGTTTCAACTTTTGTAGTTGTTGTTTTCATGGCTACTGAAACTGAAAAAAATCAGATTCAGTAAATCTGATTCAGTAAATTCAGTTCAATATAAAATTGAACACAGTCACATACCCTGAGGCACGCAGACAGGTTATGTTGACCATGCCCACTCGTTCATATGCATCTCACACTCGAAACTTTACTTCAACAGCAGTACAAACAGATGTATCAATACCCCCCAGCACATCTATGGCTAATTGGGTTAAAAATACATTATCTAATTCAGGAAAAGACACACATCAAACTAAAACCAGTGAATTGACCAATACTCCAATCAGCATCCCAACTGATACTCTGACAGTCTCGCATGATAAAGAAAAATTAAAAACTACCAAAGACAACAAGAAACCTGAATCATCCACCAATAGTATGGAAGTAGATGTACACTCAGATCTTGAAGAACCCATACTAGAACTTCATGCGAATGACACTATGGATACTGGGTGCCCCAGCTTCCCAAAAAAAGACCGGAAAAAGTGCTCAAACAAAAAACAGTCTGATGAATCATCCTCAACTAAACCTAAATGAACCACAGTATCTTACAATGGAATTGCAGAGGTTTTCGTTGCAACACTGACGATATTCAATACCTAATTAACCAATATTCTCCAGGTGCCTTCTGTCTACAGGAAACTTACCTGACCTCATAAATTTCTCCTTCGATAAAGAACTATTGCCTTTATCGAAGAGATCGAAATACTGCTAATGCTGCCCATGGTGGTGTAGCAATCCTAGTAAACTCAAAGATCCCAACTAGACATATCCCACTCCAAACTGAAATAGAAGCTGTTGCTGTTCGCATAACTCTCCATAGTGCAATAACACTTGTCTCAATCTACCCCACCAAATCGTACTTACTCTTTAAAAGATCTTGAAGACCTCTTTATACCTCCACCTCTCTGTATATTAGGAGACTTTAACGGGCACCACCCATTATGGGGCTCTCCTAAATTGGATAGACGGAACTGACTAATTGAAAACTTTTTTAGAGGCACTAAAGTTCAGTATACTCAATACTGGTGCACCGACACACGTACAGCTCCCAGCAGGACACACTTCAGCAATAGATCTCTCAATTTGTTCACCAGTACTAGTCCCAACCATAGAGTGGTATGTAATAAATGATCCCATGGGCAGTGACCACTTCCCAATAGTATGCAACCTTCTGAAAGCAAAGACTCCTTCAATTCAACCCTGCAGAAAGTGGAAATTTTTCCGAGCAGACTGGGCAAAATTTCAATCATCAATCGACCTTGATGAGGAAAAAATCTGCCTCCAGCATATTGATGATGTGACAGATTACATCACGTCGCATCTTCTAAATGTGGCTAAAGACACAATACCAGTATCAAATCCCCCAGGCCGAAAGCATTATAATTACTGGTGGAATGACAAATGCACCACAGCAAAGAGAGCAAAAACTAAAGCCTGGAATTTGTTTCGGCAACGTCCGAGCACAGTCAATCTCATTAATTATAAGAAATTAAGGGCAAAAGCATGCTTCATATAAAAGCAATCAAAGAAAGAATCCTGGACCGTTTTGCCTCCAGTTTTCACAGAAATACTGATCCCAAAATAATATGGGAAAAAATTAGACAGCTGTCTGGTAAGTTTCCTACCATACCTTCTCCAATCCTTTCTTGGAATGGGAAAGATCTCTCTAATCCAGTAGATATAGCTAATGCTTTGGGCAATACCTTTGCCGAAATCTCAGCAGCAACAGCCTATCCTACCTCATTCCAAAGAATTAAAAACACTAAAGAAAAGCATGCTATTCATTTTCAAACTGCGCGTCTTCTCCCATATAACAAACTTCTGCAATATTCTGAACTACATGTCATTAAAACCGCCCGCAATGGTGCTGCCGGGCCAGATGGGATTTATTATGTCATGCTACAACATCTTGATGACAAAGCTTTCCGCTGCCTCCTGGTCTTTTACAATCGCATATTTTTAGAAAATATTTTTCTATCTTCTTGGCATCAATCTACAGTTTTGGCATTCCTGAAACCTGGAAAAGATCCATCCAACCCCAATAGCTATAGACCCATATCTCTCTCAAGCTGCCTCAGCAAAATTCTTGAGAAAATTATCCACAGAAGACTCGTCTGGATCATTGAGTCGGAACAGCTAATGAGCCATAGTCAGTATGGCCTTCGTCAAAACAGGTCATGCTTAGATCTTATGGTCAAGGCTGAATTTGCCATCCGTAATGCTTTTGCCAAACATGAACATCTAGTAATGATTTCAATAGACATAGAGAAGGCTTTTGATGCCACCTGCCTGTATGGTATACTTAGTGATCTTTACCTTCTCAGACTACGAGGCAACCTTCCTATATTTGTTCAGAACTTCTTACATACTAGATCATTTCAAGTTCAATACCAACATGCCCTTTCCACAACTTTCATCCAGGAAGACGGTGTTCCACAGGGATCAGTACTGAGTGCCACTCTTTTTGCTCTGAGAATAGATTCTATCACTAAGCAGCTTCCAAATACAGTTGAGACTTACCTTTATGCAGATGACCTTTCCATCTCCTGTCATTCTCAAAACATGAGGTCTATTGAAAGACAGCTTCAGATATCACTTAATAAAATTCAACAATGGGCGAGCAAACTTCATCCAGATCCTGAACTTCAAATTTCTAACATCTTTGTCCCGGTCACCAGCAACATCAGATTTCTTGGATTAATCCTTGACAACAAGTTAAATTTCCTAGATCATATTAAAAATGTACGGACTTCATGTCTAAAAAAGTTAAACATACTCAGAGCTTTATCTGCCTAAACGTGGGGTGCAGATCGTACCTCGCTTCTTCGTTTATACAGGGCATTAATCAGATCCCGTCTTGATTATGATGCTCCAATCTATGATTCTGCCAGAAAGAGTGCATTACGCTGGCTTGATCCAATTCAGCACAGTGCTTTGAGGATTGCAATTGGTGCATTCAGAACGTCGCCAGCACATAGTCTCTACATTGATGCTCACAAGCCCCCACTAACTTTACACAGGAAAACACTGTTACTCAAATATGCTGTCAAGATACAAAGTTGTGCTTCTCATCCCGTTCAGTCATACCTTTTCAACCCACCGTTAGAAATCCTATACAGAAACAAACCTAGCATAGTAAAGCCAGCTGGTCTTCGCCTTCTTGAATTGGTGCAAGTTTGGAATATTTCCGTCCATTCCGTAAAGCAGGTAGCAACCTATACTCAGCCACCATGGGCTCCTCCTCCTCTTCCAACCTGTGACACTTACCTCTGTCAATGGAGAAAGAATACTTTGCAAGCATCAAATGTCAACCAAATTCATGCAGTTCACACTCAAAGATATACTGATTTCTCCCCAATTTATACAGATGGCTCTAAATCTAATTCAAATGTTGGAGCAGCTGCAATGTTTCCGAATACAGTTGTATCAGTTTCCCTTCCATCAGAATTTAGTATATTTTCTGCTGAATTATATGCAATTAAACTAGCTTTAGAAAATCTCTATTCTGACAGTTCCTTAAAATCAGTTATTTACACTGATTCCCTGAGCTCAATCATGTCGTTATGTAATTCTTCAGATAAAGTTCACCCTGTTCTAGATGAAATCAGAAGCTTATTACTGCAAATTAAAGAACGCAACCAACTGGTCACTTTTTGCTGGATTCCAGCCCATTCAGGTATTTTAGGCAATGAACTGGCCGATAAAGCTGCAAAAAGTCCAACTACCTTTGATTTAACCAATATTCCTGTTCCAGCATCAGATTGTGCACTAACCGTTCATGCTGCTTGCCTATCACAATGGACAGCACTCTGGCACTCTCAGACTAATAATAAACTCTTTCAGTTTAAACATGATCCGAAAATTTGGCGCTCCAGTATCCGTACATCGAGACAAAAAGAAGTAGTCCTTTCAAGGGCAAGAATAGGACGTACCCATCTGACCCACCTTCATTTACTCACAGGAGATGATCCACCACAATGTACACATTGTTCTAATAATTTGACTGTAAAACATATTCTTATTGGCTGCCCCTATTATAAACAAGCCAGAACTTCATCCTTGATCTCACTGGTTAATCTTCATAAACAATAACTCTTGAAAATCTCATTGGTGATAAGGCAAATATTTCTGAATTTTTTGACTTTCTCAGTCAAACTGGGCTTTTCAGTTATTTCTGATTTCAGATTTTCTTTTGATTTAGGGAAAACTCATGTTTTAATATAATAAGTGAATAGACAAATTATAGCCTTAGCAGTTTATGTGCCATTAAGCCTCCAGAACAACAACCATGTCACAAATGGTGCCCCTCCTGTCATTTTTTTCTGAATCCGCCACTGAGCTGTTTCATCTTCGATATAGCACCTGAACACTTTTGTGATCACTGTTGATTTCAAATGCGTTGATCCTTTGACATGTTCTTTTATACATGCACTGTTCTTTAAAATAGTATTCACTGTTGAAGCAGTGAGACCTAATTCTGTGCAATAGATGAAAAACTTTACCTTGCTTCATACTTCTTAATCATTTTCATCTTCGTTTCTAAATCAATTTTGTTTTGTTTCCTGGCATTGCCAGCACTTGCACTTTTTGTTGGTCACTTTCCCTTCATCATTGTAATATGTAAATAGGAATGAAGAGAAGTTTCTGAAAATTTGTGTTTTATATGATTGAAGATTTCAGTGAAGGGGAACTCATTTCACCATAATACCGTAACTTAAAAATCCACATAATTCCAGTTGTCGGGATTATTGCAAATGCAATAAGATCGAGTTTACTACCCATTTATAATAGATTGCACTAACAGAAAAGCCCAATAAACTGGAAAGTGCAAATTGTTTTTGTTGTTTTTTGGTCGTTACCTCCAGAAATGTGCTTTAGATAAATATCACAAAGACGTTCAAAATTGATTCTTATAACAAACCATATAACGATGAAAGGGTAGTGTAATTTCCATTATAAATATGACCTTTTAGAGAGATAAATAGCTTAGTAGTATTGCGAAATTTTCAACTTCCAAGCACTTGGAATGAATTACAAAAGAAAAAAAAAAAGTGTTATTGGGTTCACATTACGATATTTTCACAATACCTCCATTTATCCCTACAGATGCAAAATACGTTTCCATATTTTTTTCAGTTTGCACTGTCCGGCAAAAACTTAAGTAAAGTCAAATTTGTGTAAGTTGACTATTACATAAGTGGGGATTTCCTGTACTTTGTTTTTAACTAAGTGCAGAACTGAACTATTTGCTAGTATTTTAATATTTTGACATAGTTGAACATTTCCTGTTGAGACTTAACCTCTTCAAATTCCAGAGATTTTTAATTCTGTAATGCAGAATTGGATCATAGGCTGTGATTATTAGTTTATTTTTTTTCCCAGTGATTAATTTGAATAGGAATACATTCTTTAGATAATTAAATCTTGTGGTTTTTATACACTGAGTCGTTAGTTTATTACATCACTCACCTAGTAGTGAGTAGCAACTGCAGGATCAGTTATCACTCAGAACAGCATGGGATAAATGAACGAGATTGTTGTGAAGTTGCAAAAAGCATTCAACAGGGCTACTACTTGCTTGTGCAGACTATCTCATCGTGCAGTTACCTCAGATTAGACAGTGGTGGATCCTTGCCATGATCACCTCATTCCAACTTTTCCTCCAGTTGCCCATTTGGATTGATATAAAGACTGAATGGGCCAATAAAGTATGGTAAAGCCTCTTCTCATGCTTCTGGAACCATTCTAAAATGATCCATGCCCTGTGACATAACACAGAGGGCACTGACTCTCTTTAAAAATTACAGCTGTGAATTACAGGCTCTGAAAAAGCGATAGGTGTTTGCCTTTTTATTTACCTAACTGTTATTTTATATTGTACTTTATACGTAGTCTTATAGTTATAGTTACGCTGGTTATTTTTAATTTAGATAAAGAGTTTTTGTAGATTACTACTTGATATACGTAAAACCGTTATTTCGTTCGAATCTTTCAGCCATTGTTTTTGTATAGAGTAGTAGGGAATTCAAACTTTTTATTGTGGTAACTAGGCAGCTCTAACGCAGTAATATGCATCACTGCATTTAGGATTCTATTAGATAGCGTAGTATTGACAATTAATTAATTAAATTTATTGATCTTATTAATTTAAAATATCATGCCCCAGACTAGAGCAGCAAAGCAACGGGCACAAAGTGACAGGAGTGCTGTGACTCGGGGAAGAACTGAGGGGGGCAATTCTCCAATGCATCACAGCCTAAAAAATGTACAACTTGTGAAATGTTTGCTGAACTCTCTGGAACAGAACATGATCTAGCCAAGGATGATGTCTTTGTGTGTGTGTGTGCCAGGTGCAGAGAATGTCTAGAAATTAGGCATCAGCTCAGCGTTCTACTGGGCATCTATGAGAGCTTGTGGTGTAGGGTAAATGCCCTTTAAGAAATTAATATGAGGGGCCTGTCAAGCTCTCAGCTGCCCAACTGAACACCAGAGCTCACTCCTGGGCATCAGGCAACACAGCGGCAATCTCCAAGGCAGAATGTGCTGGTCCCAAAGGAACCACTTATTGTTGGTGACTCTATTGTCAGGGAGACGGGGAATATATTGTGTAAAAAGGATATACGGAACAGGACCAGTGTATGCCTGTCAGGGGCAGAAGTTGATGTTGTAAAGCATATATCTTCTTTTAAGGGCACAAAAGGTGATATTGTTGTACACGTTGGCATCAATGACATTAAGAGTCAGAGATCTGCAGATTTACTTAACAAATACAGGTCAATGTTTCAAAAAAGTCATGAGTCAGGGTTAAATTTGAAAGTGTCTGCAATTCTACCGAGACACGATAGGAGGGAATACATGATGAGAGTCTTGTCAATCAATTCGGCCCTGGAGGGAATATGCAAGGCTCAAGGGATAGAATTTTTTTCAGCATGGTCTGTGCTTGTTAAAAGGAGAGACTGCTTCTACAGGGATGGGATACACTTAAATAGAAAGGTGCAAGAATATTTGCTGATGCTATCGAGGCAGTGTTAGGTGGGTCAGAAAACTGCTAGCTTGGGGGGGGGATTCACAGACTAAAAGTAGCCGCAGGCAGAGGTGAAGGTGATTCTTGCACAACTTCTATTAGAATAAGTAGCGACCTGGAGCGAGGTGTTGGGGGTTTCAGGGACTGATGGCAGTCATCGTGAAACAGGTGAGTATATGGGATGTGTTAGGGTAACTAATAATAAGGATAGGTACATGTTTACTTGCATGTATACCAATGCTAGAAGTATAATAAATAAATTTGATGAATTCGAAGCGTTGGTCAAGACATCAAAGGCGGATATTGTTGGGATAGCAGAGACTTGGTGTCACACAGATATAAGGAATGCAGAACTGGAATTTGGGGAGTACAATGTGTACAGAAAGGATAGATAGGAAGAGAGGAGGTGTTATGCTGTTAATTAAGAAAAACATAAAATCAAAATAAGTGCATCCAGTTGATATATATGAACAGTGCACTGTTGAGTCAGTTTGGTGTGACATAAGACTGCGAAAGCAAAAATAAGAGGAGGAGTGTGTTATGACTCGAATGAGTACAATGAACAATTGTACAGAGAAATAGAGTGGGCTAGTAAATCAGAATGTCTTATAATGGGGGATTTTAACTTCCCAGATATTGACTGGAACTTTGTGGGTTGGTCACTCACACACTAGTAAGACTTTTGTGGATTTATTGGATGATTGTTTTTTGCAGCAGCATGTTCGAGAGGCAACCGGAGAGGGTAATACTCTTGATCTGGTTATCAGCAGTGAACATTCATGTATTAAGAATTTGCAGATAAAAAGAACCACTAGGTGGCAGTGATCACAGTGTACTGATGTGGGATTTACTTAAAGATATAATTACCATCAGGGATTTTGCTTCCGTAAAGGTGAGAACAGTGGTCTCAGATAGTTTTTAAATTCTGTACAGTGGGATCAACTGACGATGTTACCAACAGTAAATTCTAAGTGGGAAGCATTCAAGAAATTAATCGTGGATGCTACTAAAAGTTTCATACCTATTAAGAAATATTAGTATTAGCAATGGCCGCATGGTGCAAGAAAGCCTATGGCTTATGCTGCACCAGCCAAAAAAAAAAAAATCCGAACAAAACAATGATAAAAACAAAAAAAAAAAAAAAAATAATAATAATAATAATAATTAATAAAAAAAAAAGGAAATTAAACCTATCATCCTATGTGCTTCCCTTACTGGAAAGTACTATCCAGACTACCTTTGAATTTCCCCAAACTGTCGGCCTCTACTACCCATGAAGGCAACTTATTCCAGTAATTTATAACTCGCTGGCTAAAATAAAACTTCCTGCAGTCCAATCTAAACATTTCCCCCTGTAACTTGAATTTATATCCCCTAGTTCTAGCATCATTTATAATCTTGAAAATTTCGTCCTCATTCATTTTACTGATGCCTCTCAGAGCTTTAAACATCTCAATCAAATCTCCTCTAAGGTGTCTAGTTTCCAAACTCTGCAACCCACATATTCGAAATCTTTCTTCATAAGGACGCCCTTTTGCCGATCTCACCAGGTGAATTACCCGTCTTTGCACCCGTTCAAGAAGCTCGATGTCTTCCTTTAGGTGTGGTCTCCATACTTGAACACAGTATTCCAAGTGTGGTCTAACAAAAGCCTTATATAATGGGATTATCATGTCCCTATCTCTACTTGTAAAAGTTCGATAGATCACCATGGGCCTTCCTTGCAACCTGTTTACAATGCTCAGAGAATTTCATGTCTGACCGTATCATAACACCCAAGTCCCTTTCCTCCAGTACTGGGTTTAGTTGAGCTCCACCAAGTGAATAAGTTATTTTGGGATTACTGTTTTCCAGGTGTAATACCTTACACTTTGTTGGATTAAAGCATAGTTGCCATTTTTCTGACCATTCCTGAAGTCTATCTAGGTCTCTCTGAAGAAGCTCAGCTTGACAGTGATCATTAACTACTCTACCAATTTTAACATCTGCAAATTTAGATATCATGCCCTCTATCCCTTCATCAATGTCGTTTATGAAAATTAAAAACAACAGTGGTCCTAATACTGATCCTTGGGGAACTCCGCTTCTTACATCAACCCAATCTGAGGAATAGCCATTTATCACAACCCTCTGCCTCCTGCCCTGAAGCCATCCTTCTATCCATCTAAGGATTTTCCCAGTGATTCCAACCTGTTCCAGCTTATAAAGCAACCGCTCATGTGGGACTGAGTCAAAAGCTTTGCTGAAATCTAAATAAACAATGTCGATATTATTCCCTAAATCCAGCTCGTGAGTGACCCTTTCGAAATAGCAAACCAGATTTGTTAAACATGATTTTTCCTTTACAAAACCATGCTGAGTATCTTTGAGAATTTCAATTCGATCCAAATGATCCTGAATTCCACCCTTGATCATTGCCTCCATGATTTTCCCTACTACTGAAGTCAGACTGACAGGTCGATAATTTCCAACTTTACTTTTAGAGCCACCCTTATGTATGGGAGATACATTTGCACTTTTCCAATCCAAGGGAACCTCCCCAGAGTCTAGTGATGCTCAGATAATTAGCCTCAATGGTTCAATGCACTCGCTTGCGCCTCCCTTAAGATTATAGGGTATATTCTATCAACTCCAGGAGCCTTACTGGTCTGTAGGCTCGAATGTTTTTTCATTAAATAATCTTGCAAAATTTCAATTTCATTAATTACATATTTTTTAACTTCGCTCCCACAATTTCCCATTGCCACAAAAGGCTTTTCATTTGTAAATATCGATGCAAAATAACTGTTGAGTTCATCTGCAATGGCAGCTGGTGTATTTAATACTATCCCGTTTCCCTTACGTAAAGGTCCGATCTGGTTTGTCCTGCTCTTCTTGGCATTTATATATGTGAAGAATTCTTTATCCCCCCTCTTTGCTCTGTTTGCTAGTGATTTCTCATAAACTGCCTTTGCCTGTCGAACCTTTTCTGTGGCTCTATTACACATCACCTTCTAGCTGTTATAGGCTTCAGTACTTTTTATTGCTCTGTAACCTTTCCATGCCACCTTTTTCTGCTCAAGTAATGTGGCAACTTCACTATTCATCCAACTTGGAACCCTCCTCGTAGAGTATTTTTTTTTCAATTCCTACTATTAGTTCACACTCTCCCTATATATATTTATATATCTTGTTCAAATTTTCAGTTGTTAATAAAATACTTTTTATTCATCCACTCAAGTTCAAGTAAATTTTTTTAAACTTGTAGTGGATGACACTTGATGTTAATACAGTTTTTTCAAATATTAATTCATTAATTTAATTTAATTAATTAATTTTAGTTTTATATGGGAGAAAAAAATTTCTCTTATATAAGATATTTAGCAGGCTATAAATTTAGGAATAAAATTGAAATCAACAGGCAGTAGCTCAATCGGTAAAATGCAAGGATTCCAGTATTTTTCACGTGAAGGTGAAGAATGCGAGTTCAGTTCTTGCGAAAATCAATAATTTTTTGATAAATTTTTGTTATTCATCCACTCAAGTTCAAATACATTTTTTTAAACTTGTAGTGGATGACACTTGATGTTAATACAGTTTTTTCAAATATTAATTCATTAATTAAATTTAATTAATTAATTTTAGTTTTATATGGGAGAAAAAAATTTCTCTTATATAAGATATTTAGCAGGATATAAATTTAGGAATAAATACCGTCAGTGGCGAAGCGTGTAGATCGCTGGAAAAAAATTTCTTTTTCAGATTCTTTTTTCATTCTCGGTTCTAGTCTGAGTCAAGGAGGGAACAAAATGGAAAATGAAATATGTGAATAAAAAAAAAATAATAGTCCAACACCATATATAGAAAGGAAAATGGAAAATTGCAAGGAAATTCGCTTTCTATTTTGCCACTTAATATTGTGATTCTGTCATATTTATATACATATTTATATTAATTGTAATTATTTAATAAAAAGTAACTAAAATAAAATTTTTCTTTGTTGACCTAAGTAGGAATTGACTTTAAAAATTTTTTTTTATATTACTTGTTAATGGTATATACGCATTCAAGGCATCTGTGATTAATGTTTTAAAAGCGTACCACAGTTCAAATGTATTCATTTTCTGCACGATATCTACCCAGTTAATAGAGGCCATGTAGTTTCCTTTTCTGAAATTAAAACCCATTCCTTTGCCTTTTACTTCTGCTACCTCTCTCATCATCATCCACCGTAGAATTCTGTGATCGCTTCCTGCTACTGGTTCCTCTACTGTCAGCCCTGTTATGTCATCTGATTCATATGTGATGATGAGGACTAGGATATTCTTTTCTCTAGTACTTTCCCTGACATGTTGATACAAATAACTGTCATCTAGTTGATTTAAAAATTTTGTTCTCCATGTCGAGTTTCCTTCCCATTTACTCCAATCAATTAGAGGCAAATTGAAATCACCCATAATAAGGCATTGACGCTTACTTGCCCATTCCATTTGCATGTAGAAGCTTTTGTCATAATGTTCACAATCACCTGGTCTGTAGCTTACTCCTACTTGCATTATACCTTTGTTTCCAACTATCTCACACCATACAGACTCTATATTAGCATGTGAAATGTCTGAATCCGGGAAAGCTATCGTCGCACTCAGGCTGCTTCTGATAAGAAGCATTACCCCACCACCCCTTCTATCTAACCTATCCTTCCTAAGTACATTATACAAGCCGTACTTAAACTCATCATCCCCAATTTCCGGGTGGCACCACGTCTCTGCAAGCCCTATTATGTCCGCGTTACTTGTTTTAACCAGCAGTTCGAATTCGCTCATTTTATTGACGACACTTCTAATGTTACTGTATAAACAATTAAGATTTACTGTTCTTGTATATTTAACAACCCTAACATAACCCTTGAAGTTTTTTAGGCTCTCTTCCCTGATATTAGTGAAACGTTTCTGCCCCAGAACATCTAGATAATACGTCCAGTTGGGGTAACAGATAAGAACTCTTAAGGTATGTGCAAGAGTTACTTTGACCAATATTATCAGATAAACGCGTGTCAGTATTACCCACATCCCCCCTAACTAGCAGTTTCCCTGAACCTTTAAGGTATCCTCAATAATACTGGCAAAAACTTTTGCACCACCTTTAAGTGTATCCCGTCTCTACAAAACAAATTACTTCTACCTACAAGTGTGGGCCATGCTGATAGAAATTTCCCCCCTAAAGCCTTGCAGGTTCCTTCAAGTCTTGAGTTAATCCACAAGGCTCTTAACATATAATCCCTCCTATCGTGTCAGGGCAGAATTGCAGACACATAGACATTATGGCTTAGCTCGCGACGTTTCCTCAGCATGGTCCTGTATTTTTCCAACAAATCGTCAGATCGTGTACGTTTAATATCATTAGTTCCCACATGAATAATAATATTTTCTTTACCCCCTTTAAAATCTGACAATCTGTTGGTGACATCATCAATAGTTGCTCCCGGTAGACATACCCTGGTTCTGCTCCACATATCCTTATTACAAAAAATATTCCCCGTTTCCCTGACAATGGAGTCTTCTAATAAAACAATGTCTTTTTTAACCAGAGTAGTTTGCACTTGGTTTTTTCTGTTTTGAGGCTCGAATCGGGTGTGCATCACTTGGTGGATTGCTGGAGTTTTGAGTCCCTGACCAGCTACCAGATGCATTATTCTCGAGGGCAAGCACCCGTTTTTTCAGGGACTCAAATTGTTCCATCAGTGCACCAAATTGTAATTTAAGATCGGTGCACTCCTTACATCGATCACAAAGAAAAGAATCCCCAAGTGAGGTAGGATTAGTCACCAGGTCGACCTTGAAAAACATTCCACAGATTCCACAATGGATTAAATCATGACTCACCTGTAAATCGCCATCAGCTATTTCCGTGTGAGTCACAATACCCTGTGACATGTTTAAGGCAGATCGCGTAACTACCATTATAAAATTAAATAAATATCAATGAAAGTTAACTTTATAAAATTATATCTATAATATTATTAAAATCAAACTGTTACAGGAAAACCTATAACAAAATAAATAAAGGCGCCTCCGTAGCCAGGTGGGAAGCAGCAGTAGTGCGTCGCACACGCTTCTTGATTAGACCGGGGTTCGAGCCCGTCACCACCAAATATGGAGGATGCGGAAAGGTCAGGGAATGACCACCGCATATCCCGGAGCAATATGGCCTTAGTTGCTAATGCTCCTAAAAACCAAATAACAACAAATAACATAACAAAATAATCCAACAATATCTAAATAAATCAAATATTCAAAAGCACTATCCAAAAGTAAACCAAGTTTGTTCAAGGTTTAGGCCTAAATGGTTATCAAATGAACTAATGAGACTCATGACAGAGAATAAAAATGCATGGGATGCATATAAATTATCAAGCGACTCAGAAGCCTATGGCAGATATAAGCTAGTCTGTAATCAGGTCACAAAGGAGGTTAGGCAGGCGAAGGCAGATTACGAGAAATCTTTGGCAAAAGATGCTAAGAAAAACAGCAAGGATTTCTTTACTTATATAAACTCTAAAAGGAAGGGGATGAATCTGATTCGTCCACTTGATATCGATGGTTCGACTGTTGATGATCCTGCTCAGATAGCAAACAAACTGAATGAGTATTTTGCATCTACATTCACACATGAGGAATTATTAAGGTTGAAAATGGCAGAAGGTTATCAAATTGTAGCAGGGTGCTTAATGATTTTGTAATAACTGAGAGCAAAGTGGAGGAGAAATTGTTGAAGTTAAACAGCAACCTGGGGTGGATGGAATCTATCCAGTTATATTAAAGGAGGTGACAAAGCAACTAAGCAAACCCTTAGCCATAATTAAGAAAACATCCTTGGACTCAGGGGAGGTCCCCACGGACTGGAAATGTGCAAATGTATCCCCAATTCACAAAGGAGGATCGAAGGGTGACACGAGTAATTACAGACCAGTTAGTTTAACTTCTGTTTCGGGTAAAATAATGGAATCACTGGTTAAAGATGCATTGCAGGATCATCTAGACAAGACTGCATCAATAATTCAGACAGCATGGGTTTGTTAAGGGAAAATCTTGTCTGACAAATTTGATAGGATATTATGATGTGGTTACAAAGGATCTGGATGCAATAAATAATTTTGATATCATATATTTGGATTTCAGGAAAGCTTTTGATACTGTTGTGCATGGAAGACTATTGTACAAATTGGAGCAGAATGGTATTAAGGGTAAGTTGCTACAATGGATAAAAGGATGGTTGAGTGGGAGAAGATAGAGGACTGTAATTAATGGGTGCTGCTCTTTGTGGACTAATGTTACTAGTGGAGTCCCACAGGGTTCGGTGTTGGGTCCTCTGTTGTTTTGTATATTTATCAATGATATTGATGAAGGTATATCAGGCATAGTGTCAAAGTTTGCAGATGATACAAAGGTTGGCAGGGTTGTTAATGACAGTAATGGCAGTGTGCTACTGCAACAGGATCTAGATAATTTGGGCAGATGGGCTAAGAAGTGGCAACTGAAGTTTAACCTTGACAAATGCAAAGTACTGCATATGGGTAGAAGTAACCCCAGAGAAACATACCAAATGTGTGGTACTGCACTTAAGGTGGTAGAAAATGAAAAAGACCTGGGAGTAATTGGGCAGTCAGATATGAAGTTTTCTGAGCACTGCAGACAGGCTGCCAGGGCAGGTCATGGGGTTTTGCCAATAATATATAGGAATTTTGTTAACAGGGAAAAGGAAGTGATTGTCCCTCTGTATAAGGTAATGGTCAGGCCACACCTTAAGTACTACGGTACAGGTCTGGAGGCCTCATTTTAGGAAGGATGTAGATTTGCTTGAGCGTGTACAAAGTAGGGCAACAAGATTGGTGAGGGGAATGAAGGGATCCTCTTACCAAGAGAGGCTTAAGTTCTGCAAATTGCAGTAGCTGGAGACAAGGCACCTGCGCTGATAGTCAACGTGATCTGATTGTGGTGTATAAGGCCTTGAGTGGATTGAGCACGCTGAATTCTGATGGGATCCTTCCACTTGTTCAGATTACGAACCTAAGGAGCCATAAATTCAAATTAAGAAAAGACAGATATAGAATAGATGTGCAGAAATTTGCCTTTAGCCAGCGGGTAGTTAATTGCTGAAACAAACTTCCATCTGTCGTTGCGGAAGTTGATAGGTTAAATAAATTTAAGGAGGAACTGGACAGGCATTTGGAGGGAAAGGTGTGGATTTTTTTTTTTTTTTTTGGCTGATGATTCATAAGCTCATACACTTGCTTTCTTGCATCACGTGCCACTACTACTACTACATTATCTGGCTGGAAGTAACTGTTACTAGATGGATAAATTGTCAGCATGAAGGGATGTACCTAGCTGGCAAATCAGATGTTGATTCCTTACACCATTACACATCTATCACCAGCCTGCAACGTTAACATCTAGTATGACAGGTCGATTCATCAAATGGGCCACTCTGTACATATGCAGAGTGATGTGTTCATTCACACTGCTATCATTCATATCCTCCTGCCAACAATATGGAACAATGGGAGCTGGTTCATTGGAGCCAAGTAACATTTTTCTGCTTCTCAAATGTCCAGTGTCAGTGTTCCTGTGCTTATATACTGGTAGCTGCTTGTTTTTAACTGACAAGAGTAGATATCGTTGAAGTTGCATGCTGTTATATCCCATATCTGAGAGGACTCAAACATTGTGCATTCTGATATATATATATATAAATAATGTGTGGTTTGTAGAATAAATAAAGTGTCTGTGAAAATGTAAATGAAAAGTTCATAAGGTGCCAGAACTAAGAGAAGTTTAAGGGATAGTAGAAAGTGGAAGTGAAGTAGTGGTTAAACAGGTGAAAAAATTTGAAAAACCTAGTGTAAAAATGAACTGGGACTGAGGGGGAAAAAAAAAAGGAATATATATTCAGATATGGGAGGGCAATTTTAGCAAGACCCGAATATAGTAGATGAAAATATGATACATTGCCAGGAAATTCATCAGGGGACTAATCCTGACCATGTATCAGGTACTGCATTTCCAAACTTGGCTGTAGTATTAGAAAAAGGGGGGCAAATATGCGGCCTTTTATCGTAATACTAGTAGATAAGGTCATTATGCAGTATCATATTTTCATTTACTATATTTAGATACTGCATATTTGCCATCCCCTGATTCGACCTCTTGCTAAAATTGCTCTCCCATATATGAATATAGTGTTATTTATTTACTTGTATATTCGTTTTTTTTTTTTTTTTTTCCTCAGTCCCAGTTCATTTTTTCACATTCTTTCACCTGTTTAACCATTACTTCACTTCCACTTTCTACTATCCCTTAAACTTCTCTTAATTCTGGCACCTTGTGTACTTTTCTTTTCCATTTTCACAGACACTTTATTTATTCTATAAACCACACATTATATCCCTTTGCTTCCTCTACTGCTGCACTGCTCGTTTTGGAGCATTAGACATACTATAACTTTTGTTATTTTCCTTTTTCTGCTTATTTTGCTTCTTAACTGTTATATATTCTTACTATATATATAGTGTGTGTGCGCGCGTGTGCACCTTTTTAACCTCATTGCTCTACTGTACTCATTTGACCATTTGTGGTCTCTAGATAACCTCATTCATCCTCTGTTGGCCTTTCACATCAACAAGCTGTCTTCAGTTTTTTTTTTTTTTTAAATTGTGCGTGTGTACATATATATATATATATATATATATAAGATAAATGTTGAATAAATATTCTTACATTTTTAGGAAATCAGATTCTGTAGTATCAATTAAAAGGCCTGCTAAAAAATTAAAAAAGAAAATCAAAAAGCCAAAATTACAGCAGCTACTTGGTCCCGCCACTTCAATATCTGTGACGAGTGGTAGTCAACGTGCTGATCCTAAAGATGTGTTTGAAGCTTCACAACCAGTGGAGGGAAGCAAAAAAATTCACTTTAATATTAAACCTTCCTTAGGAACAGATACAACAGAAAAAATTGGTAAGTCTCTGACTTGCATTTGAACTGCTTGTGATTGTAATGATGAGAAAAGAAATGAACAGTTGCTGTGTCATGATGCATTAGAAATTAAGCAAACTTTTCATTCTCATAATTATTATACTTCTTCAGTGGTTAATAATATTTTATTTTTTTTAGTATGTTTAATATCTAGGTATTAATAATGTAAGAGTTGAAGTTCATCCTGCAGGAAATCAAATAATTAAACTAAGAACATTTGTAGAGTGCTCTCAGTTTCATTATAATTATTTTTATATGGATGCAAGGGCTTGCCTCTCTTCCTTTTTTTTTTTTTCAAAAGTTCTACTAAAATTAACCATACAGTTAAACATCTTATGGTATTATGAATTTTAGTGCTCCCAGAAACATCTCACATCCTACACCACCAGTTTAAAAAACAAATGGACATACTTTTGCTTCAAACATGAGAATAAGAAATGCAATACAAATTCAAATAGAGCCACCAAAAGACAAGTTGATAATTTAAAATCTACTGCCTAGCCTGAAGTCAGACCTGACATTTTGGTACTACACTGTTCTGTAGGGCTAGCTAACCTTGTGAATGCAGAGGGGAACTTTAACTAGGGTATATTTTATCAGGTGAGGTATTATCACACAAGCGTTCATATCACCAAAAGTCTGAAATTAAATATCAATGGCTTACATTAATAGAATTATGATTTTCATTTTAAAAGGTCCTGAAATTAATATCATGGTTAAAACTGTTTATCTTTGTTAGCCAATCTTAGAGAACAATGTGTTATCAAAAAGTCAGATCCGACTTTAGGCTAGGCAGTAAAATTTTAAGTAATTGACTTATCTTGTGGTGGCTATATTTGAATTTGTATTATATTTCTTATTCCTGTGCTTATAGCAATAGACTGCCCATTTATTCTTCGGGCTGAGGATGTAGGATGCAACATGTTTCTAGGAGCACTAAAATTCAAAATACTATGGGATTTTTATTAACTATGTGTTTAATTTTAGCAGTAATTCGGGAAAAAAAAAAAAAAAAAAAAAATAGAGTGATAAGTCTTTATACAAAAATATTCTTAATTCCAAAGTATATTGGACTAACATTGTCCTTTTATCAAAAACAATGTAGTCCCATATAATATCCAGGAACTACCAGTAATAATTAAGGAGTGAGGAGTAGTAGTAATAAGGAAAGTAAAGGAAAACTGCCTGAAAGAAGAAAGAGAAATATACATTATTTGCCAAAATTTAAAATATGGAAACATCACTCTTAACATTTTTTGGATTCTGTATGCATGTGAACCTGAGCAAAACTGTGTGCATAAATATTATTATTTTTTTTTTTTTTGACTTTAGAGATTGAATGTTAAAGTGAAATTATTGTCAAAAATAAAATAAAAATTGCTTAACTCTGCAGTGGTGGTACCCCATAAAGTAATAAAGCAAGTATCAGAGAATTTGACATGTTACAAACCTTCATTTTAATTTCTGGGAAAAACAACTTTTGAGTTTTTTGAATTCTGCTTGGGGTATAGCAATAGTTTTATTGCAATCTATTAACAGATGGCAATACATATTGTATGTGATTTTTTAGTCTTTAATAAAAAATTATATATTTAAAAAAGTAACCCTTTTATTACAAAAAAAAATAAGAATATAAAATCTGCTGAAAATTTTAAAATAAAACATTATATGCATAAAATATGAAGAAAAATGTGTTTTCTCTCATTTTCATGATCAGAAAACCATTAAACGCACAAAATTTCAAGAATGCCTGTGTGTGCACGTGCGTGCGTGCATGTGAGAGAGAGAGAGATACTGTTATTTGCTTCAATTTTTTTTTTTTTTTTTTTTTTTGACGCCTCCATAGCCAGGTGGGCAGGAGCAACAGTGCGTAGCACATGCTTCTTGATTAGACCGGGGTTCGAGCCCATGATCACGAAATACGGAGGATGCGGAAAGGTCAAGGAATGACCACCGCATATCCCCGGAGCAATATGGCCTTAGTTGCTAATGCTCCTAAAAACCAAATAAACAACAAACAACAGCTTCAATTTTTAAAAATTTTCTAAATTTATTTCATAATAACTTGCATATTATTCAATTATGCAATTGTGCATGCCTCTCACAGAACACAATTCACATGTTCTGTGAGATGCATACATGAAAAAAATTTTTTCATATTACACAGAATTCAGCAGTGATTATTCATACACAAAGAATCTGAAGGTAACAGAACCACTTGGTGTTAGTGATCATAGTGTGTTGATGGGATTTACTTAAAGATGTAACTACCATCAAAGGTAAAGGGTAGGGTTTTGCTTTCATAAAGGTGACAGTTTTTTAAATTCTATTCAGTGGGACAAACTGATGATGTTACCATCAGCAAATTCTAAATGGGAAACATTCAAGGAAATAATCATCGAAGCTACTAGGCTTTTCATACCAACTAAGAAATACTGTTCCAGGCCTAGACCTAAATGGATGAGACTCATGGCAGGGAAGAAAAATAGATGGAATGCATATAAATTGTTAGGTGGATATAGACAAGTCTATGGTAGATATAGACAAGTCTGTTATCAAGGAGGTTAGGTAAACTAAGGCAGATTATGAGAAATCTGTGCAAAGGAAGCAAAGAATAAAGCAAAGATTTTTTATTTATGCAAACACCAGAAGGAAGGGGATGAATCATATTTGTCCACTTGACTTCAATGGTTCAACTGTTAATGCTCCTGCAAAATTTGCTGACTAACTGAATAAATATTTTGCATCTACATTCACACCTGACAGATTCTTAAGGGATGTGGATGCCAGAAGTTTATCAAACTCTAACAGGGAGCTAAATGATTTTATAATAACTGAGAGGAAAGTGGAATAGAAATTGTTGAAGTTAAACATAAGAAAGGCACCTGGGATGAATGGGATTGGATCTATCCAATTATATTAAGGGAGGCAGCAAAGGAGGTAAGAAAATTCTTAGCCATAATTATGAGAGTATCCTTGAATTCAGTGGAACTTCCCTTGGCTGGGAGATGTGCAAATATATCCACAATTCACAAAGGGGATCGAAGGGTGACATGAGTAATTACAGACCTGTTAGCTTAACTTCTGTTCTATGGAAAATAATGGAGTCAGTGGTTAAAGAAGTAATGCAGTACCATCTAAATAGGAGTGCAGTTATACTTCACTCACAGCATGGGTTTGTTAAGGGGAGATCATTTCTGACTAATTTGATTGGATACTATAATGCAGTCACAAAGAAACTGGATACAAAAAATAATTTTGATATCACGTACTTGGGTTTCAAGAAAGCTTTTGATACTGTTGCACATAAGACTGCTGTACAAGTTGGAGCAATGTGGCATTAAGGGCAAGTTACTGATAAAGTACGCCTCTGTAGCCGAGCGGACAGGAGTGGAAGTGCAGTAGCACACGCTCTTTGAGTAGACCGGGGTTCAAGCCCCTGACTGCTGAATACAATCTGCCAACCCGCACTGGACCAGTGTGGCAGATTATGGTCCATTTCCCTCAGCATGAATTGTTGAGGCTTCCATCCTGCAGTGGGTTGATAATGGCTGCACTTCACTTTACTTTTTTACTGATAAAGGGATGGTTGAATGGAAAAGGACAGAGAGTGGTTATCAATGGATAACATTGCTCTTCATGGACTAATGTTATTAGTGGAGTCCACCCCCAGAGTTCAGCGTCGGGTCCATTGTTGTTTTCTACATTTATTAATGATATTGAGGAAGGTACAGTTGGACCTCTCTTTAATGAACTTCCATATAGTGAATTTTTCTATTTAGCGAATATTTTTGATTTCCATTTGGTTGTTACATTGAAAATAGTTTCCGTATAATGAACGAAGAAAATTTCCATATAATGAACTAATTTCGAGAAACCTGAATATGCATTGTTCGCACCTCTGGCTTTCAGGCAATAGAGCTGATGCTGTAGAAAGCATGAATTAATAGCTAAAAGGATTAAGATTTAATCTCTTTAGCTTTTAAGAGCTAAAGGGATTAATTCTTAAGAGCATGAATTAAGAGCTGAAATATTCCACAATTGACTGTTGTCCTTAAAACCTATACAACCGAAACCTCTACTGTACTGAAATGCCACACTGATCAACTGCTATCTATGTATCCACAGCCATTGGCAAAGATTATGGCATATTTGCATAGATCGGGCATTAAAAAAAAAATCGCTTTAAAATTTGGTATCTATGCCAGTAGTGTATCAACCATTCTAAAAAACCATGTTTCGATTCTCAAACTGTTTGAGGAAACAGGACCCAGTCAGAAGCTTGCGAAATTATTCCTGTATAATTATTATATTGATTATTATATGTAAATGAAGCTGTTTTTTTAAGTGGGCGAAGTTGATTCGAGACCAAAACAGGCTGGTATCAGGGCTACTAATAAAAGAAAAGGATTATGCATTATGCATCTTTCCTGGGGCATAAAACATTCCAAGCCACTTCTGGTTGGCTAGACAAATTTAAAAAGTGCTGTGGCTTACTCAAAAAAGTTATTTCTGGTGAAAGTGGAGTTGTAATCAAAGAAGACTATACCTATTGGAAAGAAACAGTTTTGAAAAAAATTATGGAGGGCTACGAGCCCAAAGACATTCAACAATGATGAAACAGTTCTGTTTTTTTAAATGTTTGCCGAACAAGACACTGACTTTTAAAGGTGATAAATGTTCAGATGGTAAAATAGTAAGAAGAGAATTACAGTCTTGGTTGTTGCAAATATGGCTAATAATTAAAAACTGAAGCTTTTGGTAATAGGCAAAAGTAAACAACCCCGATTTTTCAAAGAAGTAAAGCCATTAGAGTTGGACTACAACAAAAAAAGCTCAGATGACAAGTAAAATTTTTGAACAGTGGATTTTAAATTTCGATAGAAAGTTGATGAAAGAAAACAGAAAAATCGCATTGATTGTTGACAACTGCCCTGCACACCTTCACTCGGTAATTTCGAAACTTACAAGTGTGAGGTTTGTTTTCTTCCCTCTGAATACCTCATCTAAACTGCAACCAATGGACCAAGGCATTATCAAGAATTTGAAAATGCTCTACTGGAGGCAGCGCCTCCATAGCCAGGTGGGCAGGAGCAGCAGTGCATAGCACACGCTTCTTGATTAGACCTGGGTTTGAGCACGTGACCACCAAATATGGAGGATGCGGAAAGGTCAGGGAATGACCACCACATATTCCCATAGCAATATGGCCTTAGTTGCTAATGCTCCTAAAAACCAAACAACAACAACTACCGAAGGCACATATTTAAAAAAAATTAAACTGAGAATAGAAACCAACTAACCAACCTATAGATTCTGTTATAGATTTGCAAATGTGCATATCAGAGTTGGCAAAAGTGTTGGAGTCAGGATGTGATGGAAACAATGATTAAGAATTGACTCAAAAGCAGGTTTTGCTAAAACACCAATTGACAGTGCTGAGATGGATGAACTACTAGAAGATATTGAGCAATATTGGGAAGAACTCCAAGCAAGAGGTTTGATCAGCGGAGAAATTGTTCTTGATGAATTTTTAGGAGTTGATAATGATGTCATAGTAGCTAAATATCCGAGTGACTCCAACATTTTAGAGAGTGTTCAAAGAACTAGTGACAATATCAGTAATGATTTGGATGAAAATGAGGACATTATCAAACCTACCAAACATCAATGTTGGCAGCATTTGAAATTTGCATCAAGGTCTTCAATGATTAGAAAATGTGCCAGAAAATTTGAGTGTTTAACATTTTTATAAATAATGTACAGTAAAATCCAGTGTACAACAAAAAATAACCAAATATTTTACGAAATAATTCTTAAAAGTGTACTAATATATTTTGTGTTATCATGTACATAGTCATTTCTTAATATGTATGTATTAATAAATTAATTGTTTAAAATGTTAGAAAATTTATTCATTCCAACTTAGTTCTGATTTATTTCCCATCTTTTACTGGCACCTCCATAGCCAGGTGGGCAGGAATAGCAGTGCGTAGCACATGCTTCTTGATTAGACCAGGGTTCGAACCCGTGACCACCAAATACGGAGGGTGCGGAAAGGTCAGGGAATGACCACTGCATATCCCCGGAGCAATATGGCCTTAGTTGCTAATGCTCCTAAAAACCAAATAACAACAACAACCATTTTTTACTATATTTCTGAACATTGACAGTATTTTTCATTGTTGAAAAGGTCATATTTCTCTTTAACGAAATTTCTGTTTAACAAATTTTTTCAAGCGAATGATCAATTTTGTTTTAGAGAGGTTCGACTGTATATCAGTATTAATGTCTAAGTTTACAGATGATACAAAAGTTGACAGGGTGGTGGTTAATAACAGTAAGGATGGTATATTACTGTAACAAGCTCTAGAAAAAATGAGGCAGATTGGCTGAGAAATATAGCAATTGAAGTTTAACATTGACAAATGTAAAGTACTGCATTTGGGTAGCAGTAATCCCAGAGTAACGTACTGACTCTGTGGTACTGAACTTATGATAGTCAAACATGAAAAAGACACTGATGTAATTGTGTAATGATATATGAAGTTCTCTGAGCAGTGCAGACAGTCTGCCAGGAAGCTCATGGGGGTTTTGCCAATGATATACAGGAATTTCGCTAGCAGGGATAAAGAGTTGTTTATGCTATTGTATAAAGCCATGGTTAGACCACATCTTTAGTACTGCATACTCAATTTGTGGTCTCAAGATGTCATCCCTCCTAAAATGAGGTCTCCAAACTCGATATCTGGAGGCCTCATTTTAGGAAGCACATAGAGATTCTGAAACAGGTACAGAGAAGGTGAACAAGATTGGTGAAGGGGACAAAGGGGTACTCTTACCAAGAAAGGCTTCAGTTCTGCAAATTGCAGCATCTGGAAACTACACACCTGCTAGGTGATTTGACTGATGTATTTAAGGTTTTGAATGGATTCAGTAAGCTCACTGCTGATGGGATTCTTCCTCTTACTCAGAATACACACATGGGGAGACGTAAATTCAAATTGAGGATGTGCAGAAGTTTGTCTTTAGCCAGTGGGTGATTGATCGTTGAAACAAACCTTCATCTGTTGTTGTTGTTGTTGTGGAAGTGGGTAGCAGGAATAAATTCAAGGATGAACATAATAAACTATTGGATGGGATGGATAGGTGAGATGGGAAGACATGGGGATAAAAATGAAATGGTGACATGGGGTGGCAAATTCAAATTGAGGAAGATGTGTATTTGATGGTTGAAACAAACTTCCATCTGTTGTTGTGGAAGTGGATAGCATGAATAAATTCAAGGGCGAACTTAAACTATTGGAGGGGATGAAGGTGAAATGGGGAGGTGGTTTTTTTTTGTTTTTTTTTTGGGTGATGCTCTATAAGCTTGCTTTCTTACGTCATTTGCCAATTCTAATACCAAGTTGGTAACTCTACCAGGATTGAATATCAGCTTCCTTGTTTGAATGATAACACATTTTTTTTTATTAAAAAATAATAATGAACCTTTCAAATAAATCATCTAAAAATACCTCATGTAAGACCACATAAATGATAGATCTGTTGGAGACATTTATGCATAACATGAACTAGAAAGAAACATAATTTAAAGCTCCATAAGTGTCAGTACACTTATGGAGCTTTAACGGGCTTAGAGGGAAATAGGTATTCGGTGTTGGCCTGCCTCCCTAAAATCCACTCATGCACACCTTCTCGATGGTAAGTCCTGTTACGTCACTTAGGTGGCAACGAACATGAAGAGTGGTTCTCTTCAAGATGCCTGGTCAGCGTGAAGAGGAAAAGACCAAAAGACAAAACAAATGGCCCTCAGTCCCCAGCGGCTTTCACTCCCCCTCTTACAGCAGCAAGAGGATCAGAGTGGAAGCAGAGGGTGCTAAGAATCTCTGGGTATGACCAGGCTGCCATGCACAGAAACTGAACTTGGCCTGTTACAACGTAAGATCGCTCATCGGTGAAGACAGGATATTAGAGCTGGAAAAGGAATTAGAAAATGTGAATTGGAATATCATCGGTTTGGCTGAAACAAGAAGAAGAAATGAATCACTTATAAGTTTATCAAGTGGAAATCTGCTGTACACCAATGGAAACAGTGAAAGGAGTGAAGGCGGAGTTGGCTTTCTGGTCCATAAAGATATAAAAAACGACATTTTGGAATTCAAAAGTACATCACCAATGGTGTCAAGACTGCTACTCAGGATTTCTAAGAGGTATAAGCTAAAGATTATAAAGAATTATGCACCAACATCGATCCATGATGATGAAGAGGTTGAAGAAACGTACAGCGAAATTGAGAGTCTTCTAGATGAACAGAAAACTCACTACACTATCATTATGGGGGACTTCAGTGCTAATTGGAAAGAAACAAAACAGCACAGAAAGGGGAACTATAGGAAAATTTGGAATTGGTGAAAGAAATGAAAGAGGGGAAAGATTTGTGGAATTTGCAGAATTTCGAGACATGCCAGTAATGAATGCTTTTTTCAAGAAAAGAGTGAACAGAAAGTGGACATAGAAGAGCCCAAATGGATTAACAACTAATGAAATCAACTTCATCCTCATTAACAGAAGATATATCGTGAATGATGTTACTGTCCTGAACAAGGTAAATGTAGGAAGCGATCACAGAATGGTAAGATGCACACTTGATATAGATGTAAGAAAAAAAAGGAAAAAACTGACTAGAGTAAATAATATGAAGGTCTTTGAGATAACAGAAGGCGCCTCTGTAGCCAGGTGGGAAGGAGCAGCAGTGCGTAGCACATGCTTCTTGATTAGACTGGGGTTCGAGCCTGTCACCACCAAATACGGAGGATGTGGAAAGGTCAGGGAATGACCACCGCATATCCCGGAGTAATATGGCCTTAGTTGCTAATGCTCCTAAAAACCAAATAACAAACAAACAAACAGATAACAGAAGAGGAGAAAAAGCAATATGTACTGGAACTTAAGAACAAGTTTGTGCTTCTGCAGACTGCTCAGGACCAAGATATCAACGAGGAATATTACAACTTTTTGAAAGTGATAAAGCCCAAGAAACCTATAGGTAAAAAGAAATCCAAAAAAGAAAAAATTAGTCAAGAAACACTTGTCATGATGAAATGAAGATGACAAATGAAGAAAAACACTGACAATGAGAAAATTGAATATACTGAGTTATGCAAAGCCATTAAAAAGAGACTCAGAGAGGAAATAAGAAAATTTAACACAAGAAAAGTAGAACAAGCATTAAGGGAAAACAAAGGATTTAAATCAGCAGCCATGAGCAGTAATACAGAAAGACAAATGATACTGAAACTGAAGAATAGTGATGGTTTACTTATAAATAGCAGAGAAGGCATAATTCAAATAGCAGAGATACAAGGAGCAACGGAATGATGCCAGCAGTGGAGAAGATGGATCGCAAATTAGCAACACATACAATATACCTGATATCCTTCTTGATGAGGTAGAACATGCATTGAAGAAAATGAAGAATAACAAAGCCCTGGAGGAAGATGAAGTTACTGCAGAGTTGTTAAAATTGGGAGGAAGAGACATGACACAAAAACTGGCAAGACTCTTCACAAAATGCATTAGAAAAGGTGTGATGCCTAAGGAGTGGAATAATTCAATCACAGTTTTGCTGCATAAGAAAGGAGATAAATCAGAAATTGGAAATTATAGACCAATTAGTTTGTTATCCCACATCTACAAGTTGTTCACAAGGGTCATTACTAACGGATTAGAAAGAATACTTGATGAGAATCAACCGAAAGAGCAAGCTGGGTTTAGGATAGGATTCTGAACTATGGATCACCTTACTTCTAGAGTTTACATAAGTAAACTCTAGAAGGAAGGGGATGAATCAGATTGGTCCACTTGATAACTATGGTTCAACTGTTAATACACCTGCTCAGGTAGCTAAAAAATAATTCAATATTTTGCATCTAATTCACACATGAGGAGTTATTCTGGGAGGGGAATGCTACAGGTGTATTCAACTATGGCAGTAAGCTAGATAATCTTGTAATAAATGAGAGTAAAGTGGAGGAGAAATTGTTGAAGATAAACATAAGAAAGGCACCTGGAGTGGATGGAATCTGTCCAGTTATATTAAAGGAGGCGGCAAAGGAAGTAAGCAAACCCTTAGCCATAATTATGAGAGCTTCCCTGGACTCAGGGGAAGTACCCATGGACTGGAGATGTGCAAATGTGACCCCAATCCACAAAGGAGGATCAAAGGGAGACATGGGTAATTACAGACCTGTTAGTTTAACTTCTGTTCCAGAGAAATGAATGGAGGCACTGGTTAAAGAAGCATTGCAGAATTATCTAGACAAGACTTCAGTTATAGCTCGGACACAGCGTGGGTTTGTTAAGGGGAAGTCTTGTCTGACTAATTTGATTGGATACTATGATGTAGTCACAAAGGAACTGGATCCAAAGAATGACTTTGATATCATATATTTGGATCTTAGAAAGGCTTTTGATACTGTTGCATATGGAAGACTGCTGCACAAATTGGAAAAGTGTGGCATTGGAGACAAATTGCTGCTATGGATAAAGGGATGGTTGAGTGGGAGAAGACAGAGGAGTGGTAATCAATGGACACTGCTCTTCGTGGACTAATGTTATTAGTAGAGTCCCTCAGCGTTCAGTGTTGGGTCCATTGTTGTTTTCTGTATTTATAAATGATACTGATGATGGTATATCAGGCATAATGTCCAAGTTTTCAGACGATACAAAGGTTGGCAGGGTTTTTAATGACACTAATGACAGTACACTGCTGCAACAGGATCTAGAAAAGTAGAGCAGATGAGCTGAGAAGTGGCAAATGAAGTTTAACATTGACAAATGTAAAGTACTACATATGGGAAGCAGTAATCCCAGAGTAATGTATCAACTCTGTGGAACCACACTGACAGTGGTAGAGAAAGAAAAGGACCTGGGGGTAATTGTGCAGGCAGATATGAAGTTTTCTGAGCAGTGGAGACGGTCTGCAAGAGTAGCTCATCATGTCTTGTCAGAGATGTACAGGACTTTTACTAGCAGGGATAAGGAGGTGATTATCCCTTTGTATAAGGCAATGGTCAGGCCACAACTTGAGTACTGTATACACGTCTGGAGGCCTCATTTTAAGAAGGATGTAGAGCTGTTGAAACGAGTACAGAGAAGGGCAACAAGATTGGTGAACAGAACAAAGGGTTGCTCTTATGAAGAAAGGCTTAAGTTTTGCAAATTACAATGTCTGGAGACTAGGTACCTGCAAGGCGATCTGATTGAGGTGTATAAACCCTTGGATGGTTTGAGCATGCTCAATGCTGATGGGATTTTTCCTCTTGCTCAGAATAATCACCTGAGAGGGCATAAATTCAAATTGAGGAAAGAAGGTTGTAGAATAGATGTGCCGAAGTTTGCCTTTAGCCAGTGGGTGGTTGATTGCTCATCAGAGTGAGTGAATGGGTGAAATAAAGGTGGGGTTTTTTTTTTTTTTTTTGGCTGATTCTACGTAAGCTTACTTTCTTGCATCATGTGCCCTTGCTAATGCTAATATCACAGCTAATGGAGAAAGCAAATGAATATAAAACACCATTATACCTGGCATTTGTGGATAATGAAAAGGTATTTGACTCCATACAGCAGAAGGCAATATTTCGATCACTGGAAAGAAAAGGCATAGATACTCCATATATTATGATTTTGAAGAAAATATATGAGAATGCTACCTCCTTTATTAGATTAGACAAAGACAGTAGTAAATTTAAAATTGAGAAAGGAGTTCGACAGTGAGACACAATATCTCCGAAGTTGTTTACTGCTGCCCTTGAGGAAGCTTTCAGAAGATTAGACTGGTCACTGAAAAGAATCAGTGTGAATGGAGATTACCTAAACCATTTAAAATTTGCCAATGACATTGTGGTCATAAGCGACGATCCCAAAGAATTAGAGGAAAATCTTAATCTGTTACACAGAGTTAGTAAGAATTTTGGACTAAAGATGAATATGGCTAAAACAAAAGTAATGATGAACAAGTATGCCACAGAAAGGGATATAATGATTGAAGGAGCGGTAATTGAAAAGGTGGAGTCATATACTTATCTGGGATAAGTCATCGACTGTAATAATGATAAATGGCTGGAAGTCAAGAGAAGAATAAATTTTGATGGATAGCATTCAGGAAATATAGTCACATACCGAGGAGCAATATCCCAGTTAGCCTGAAACGTAAAATAATAAACCAATGTGAAACTTGGGCACTCTCCAAAAGAATGAAATAGAAGCTGAGAACTACACAGCGAAGAATTGAACGAATTATATTGGGAATCAGACTGTTAGATAAGAAGAGAAACACATGGATTATGCAGCAAACTCAAGTAAAGGACATTCTTATCAAAACTAAAGAACTAAAATGGTCTTGGGCAGGACGTATAGCTCTAAGATATGATGATAGATGGACTAAGAAAATAACAGAATGGTACCCAAGAGGAGCTAGAAGGGGAGAGGGCGCTGACTCTTTAAAAATTACAGCTGTGAATTACAGGTTCCGAAAAAGTGATAAGTGTTTGCCTTTTTATTTACCTAATTGTTATTTTATATTGTACTTTATACGTAGTCTTGTAGCTATAGTTATGCTGGTTATTTTTATTTTTAATTTAGATAAAGTGTTTTGTAGATTACTACTTAATATATGTAAAACCATTATTTCATTCGAATCTTGCAGCCATTGTTTTTGTATAGCGTAGTAGGGAATTCAAATTTTTAATTGTAGTAACTAGGCAGCTCAAGCGTATAATTATAATGCATAATATGCATCACTGCATTTAGGGTTCTGTTATTAATATTGACAATTAATATTGACAATTAATTAATTAAATTTATTGATCTAATTAATTTAAAATATCATGCCCCAGACTAGAGCAGCAAAGCAACGGGCACAAAGTGGCAGGAGTGGTGACTCGGGGGAGAACTGAGGGGGGCAATTCTCCAATGCATCACAGCCTAAAAAAATGTGCAACTTGTGAATGTTTGCCGAACTCTCTGGAATAGAACATGATCTAGCCAAGGAGAATGTCTTTGTGTGTGCCAGGTGCAGAGAGTGTCTAGAAATTAGGCATCAACTCAGCATTCTACTGGGCGTCTATGAGAGCTTGAGGTGTGGGTAGATGCCCCCAAAGAAATTAATATGAGGGGCCCGTCAAGCCCTCAGCTGCCCAACTCAATGCCAGAGCTCACTCCTGGGCATCAGGCAACATAGTGGCAATCTCCAAGGCAGAATGCGCTGGTCCCAAAGGGACTAGTTATTGTTGGTGACTCTATCGTCAGGGAGACGGGGAATATATTGTGTAAAAAGGATAGATGGAACAGCACAAGGGTATGTCTGCAGGGGCAAAATTTGATGATGTTGTAAAGAATATACATTATCATTTAAGGGCACAAAAGGTGATATTGTTGTACATGTTGGCACCAATGACATTAAGAGTAGGAGATCTGCAGATTTACTTAAGTACAAGTCAATGTTGCAAAAAAGTCGTGAATTAGGGTTAAATTTGAAAGTGTCTGCAATTCTGCCCAGACACGATAGCAGGGAGTATATGATGAGAGCCTTGTCAATCAATTCGACCCTGGAGGGAATGTGCAAGGCTCAAAGGAGTAGAATTTTTTTCAGCGTAGTCTGTGCTTGTTAAGAGGAGAGACTGCTTCTACAGGGATGGGATACACTTAAATAGAAAGGGTGCAAGAATATTTGCTGATGCTATCGAGGCAGTGTTAGGTGGGTCGGCAAACTGCTATCTTGGGGGGGATTCACAGACTAAAAGGTTAAAAGTAGCTGAAGGCAGAGGTGAAGGTGATTCTTGCACAACTTCTATTAGAATAAGAAGCGACCTGGAGCGAGGGGTGCTGGGGGTTTCAGGAACTGATGGCAGTCATCGTGAAACATGTGAGTATATGGGATGTGTTAGGGTAACTAATAATAAGGATAAGTACATGTATACTTGCATGTATACCAATGCTAGAAGTATAGTAAAAAATTTTATGAATTTGAGGTGTTGGTCAAAACATCAAAGGCAGATATTGTTGGGATATCAGAGACGTGGTGTCACACAGATATAAGGAATGCAGAACTGGAATTTGGGGAGTACAATGTGTACAGAAAGGATAGACAGGGTAGGAAGGGAGGAGGTGTTATGCCTGTTAATTAAGGAAAACATAAAATCAAAAGAAGTGCATCCAGTTGGTATAGATGAACAGTGCACTGTTGAGTTAGTTTGGTGTGACATAAGCACTGCGAAAGCAAAAATAAGAGTAGGAGTGTGTTATAGGTTTAATGACTCGAATGAGTACAATGAACAATTGTACAGAGAAATAGAGTGGGCTAGCAAATCAGAATGTCTTATAATGGGGGATTTTAACTTCCCAGATATTGACTGGAACTTGTGGGTTGGTCACTCACACACTAGTAAGACTTTTGTGGATTTATTGGATGACTGTTTTTTGCAGCAGCATGTTCGAGAGGCAACCGGAGAGAGTAATACTCTTGATCTGGTTATCAGCAGTGAACATTCATGTATTAAGAATTTGCAGATAAAGGAACGACTAGGTGGCAGTGATCACAGTGTACTGATGTGGGATAAGATATAATTACCATCAGGGGTAAAGTAAAGGGTTTTTGCTTCCGTAAAGGTGAGTACAATGGTCTCAGACAGTGTTTAAATTCTGTACTGTGGGATCAACTGACGATATTACCAACAGTAAATTCTAAGCGGGAAGCATTCAAGGAATTAATCATGGATGCTACTAAAAGTTTCATACCTATTAAGAAATATTGTTCAAGGTTTAGGCCTAAATGGTTATCAAATGAACTAATGAGACTAGTGACAGAAGAAAAATGCGTGGGATGCATATAAATTATCAAGCGACTCATAAGCCTATGGCAGATATAAGCTAGTCTGTAATCAGGTCACAAAGAAGGTTAGGCAGGTGAAGGAAGATTACGAGAAATCTTTGGCAAAAGATGCTAAGAAAAACAGCAAGGATTTCATTACTTATATAAACTCTAAAAGGAAGGGGATGAATCTGATTGGTCCAATACGATATCGATGTTTCGACTGTTGATGAACCTGCTCAGATAGCAGACAAACTGAATGAGTATTTTGTATATACATTCACACATGAGAAGTTATTAAGGTTTGAAAATGGAAGAATTATCAAATTGTAGCACGCTGCTTAATGATTTTGTAATAAATGAGAGCAAAGTGGAGGAGAAATTGTTGAAGTTAAACATAAGAAAGCCATCTGGGGTGGATGGGATCTATCCAGTTATATTAAAGGAGGCAGAAAAGCAACTAAACAAACGATGCTAAGCAAAACAGCAAGGATTTCTTTACTTATATAAACACTAAAAGGAAGGGGATGAATCTTATTGGTCCAATACGATATCGATGGTTCGACTGTTGATGATCCTGCTCAGATAGCAAACAAACTGAATGAGTATTTTGTATCTACATTCACACATGAGGAGTTATTAAGGTTTGAAAATGGCAGAAGGTTATCAAATTGTAGCAGGGTGCTTAATGATTCTGTAATAAATGAGAGCAAAGTGGAGGAGAAATTGTTGAAGTTAAACATAAGAAAGGCACCTAGGGTGAATGGAATCTATCCAGTTATATTAAAGGAGGCAGCAAAGCAACTAAGCAAACCCTTAGCCATAATTATGAGAGCATCTTTGGACTCAGGGGAAGTCCCCACGGACTGGAGATGTGCAAATGTATACCCAATTCACAAAGGGTGATCGAAGGGTGACACAAGTAATTACAGACCAGTTACTTTGACTTCTGTTTCGGGTAAAATAATGGAGTCACTGGTTAAGGATGCATTGCAGGATCATCTAGACAAGACTGCAGCAATAATTCAGACACAGCATGGGTTTGTTAAGGGAAAGTCTTGTCTGACAAATTTGATAGAATATTATGATGTGGTTACAAAGGGAAATGGATGCAAAAAATAATTTTGATATCATATATTTGGATTTCAGGAAAGCTTTTGACACTGTTAAGCATGGAAGACTATTGTACAAATTGAAGCAGAATGGTATTAAGGATAAGTTGCTACAATGGATAAAAGGATGGGTGAGTGGGAGAAGACAGAGGGTGGTAATTAATGGGTGCTGCTCTTCGTGGACTAATGTTATTAGCGGAGTCCCATAAGGTTCTGTGTTGGGTCCTCTGTTGTTTTGTATATTTATGAATGATATTGATGAAGGTATATCAGGCTTAGTGTCGAAGGATCATGATGATTCCCAGCATTCCTTGAAATCCCCAGCACCTTGGTTTCAAGGCTGCTGCTCATTCGAATAGAAGCAGTGCAAGAATCAGTTTCACCTCTGCCTTCACCTATTGTTAATCTTTTAGTCTGTTCCCACAAAGCTAGCAGTTTTCCAACCCACCTAACATTGCTTCAGTAGCATCAGCAAATATTTCTGCACCCTTTGTATTTAAGTGTATCCCAACCCTGTAGAAGCAGTCTCTTCTGTTAATAAGCACAGATGACGCAGAGAAAAATTCTACCCTGTGAGCCTTGTACAATCTCTCCAGGGCAAAATTGATTGACAATGCTCTTGTCATATGTTCCCTCTTATCATGTCTGGGCAGAATTGCAGACACATTCAAATTTCACCCTATCAACTTTTTTTTAACGTTAAATAAGCTTGCAGGTCTCCTGCTCGTAATGTCATTAGTGCCAAAATGTATAACAGTATCACCTTTTGTGCCCTTAAAAGATGATATCTGCTCTGTGACATCATCAACCTTTGCCCCTGGTCCTATTCCGCCTATCCTTTTTTCACAATATATTTCCCATTTCCCTGACAATAGAATCACTATCAGCAACTTGCTCCTGTGGGATCAAGTTGCTGCAATACATTCTCCCTTGAGGTTTGCTGCTGCGTTGCCTGATGATCAAGTACAAGCTCTGGTATTGATGTGTGCAGCTGAGAGCTTGTTTGGTAACCCCACAGTTTAAATCCTTCAAGGGCATCCCACTGTTTTCTTCAAGCTCTCATAAAGGTTCATAACAGCATTGAGTTGGTGCCTAATACCCTCACACTCTTCACTTCGAGTACACACAAAGATGTCCCTCTTTGCTGTATCTCTTGTTCCAGAGAGATCTGTAAACATAAAACGTGCCATACATTTCATAAGACCATGAGTCAGAGGACAACGACTCCCACTATCTTGAGCTCTTTGTTTTGCTGCTCTTGTCTGAAGCACAATTTTCATTCAAATTCAATCTCATTAATGTGATGCCTTTTCACTATAACCCATTCCCTAAAATAATGGTGGACATTGATAAATGCATGCCATATAGGGTGTCACCTTGTTGAAAAATGTTACTGGTATTCGGTGGCTGCAGCAACTGCATTTCCTTCACTTACACCATACACAAAGTGAATGTCTACCTATTCTGGTAACCTTGATGCTCTTCTACTTGCCATACACATAATGAAGTTACTTACCACAGCAGCAATCCGTTCATGCAGCCTTACATTTTCTTCACATTTCATAAAAAATACAGTACAACAATCTGATTTGCTTACATACTTCATGATGTTCACAAAATGCTATAAGTGGAAATGACATCACAAATCTGTTTAACACTCTAATTTAAAACCCTTTGCTCTTACTTCAAACTGAGTGTAGAATTTTCTTCCTGTATTTTAATGAACCAATTCCCTCAATAAATATCAATGTCGATTTCAAGGACACCCTATATATTAATGAATGCTGGTGTAGTAAGGTTAACCAAGATGCAGTTCAGTTCTGAGATATGTATGTGTGTTACTTGATGAAGTTCATTTACATTTCTCTCTCTCTCGCTCTCACTTTTTTCCCCTCCCTCTGCCTCTTCTTGTTAACATAGAAAACTTTCATAAACTCATCAGCAGTATCAAACCCATGCCACCTTATTCTGGAGGCTTTGTGGAAATATCCAGGCTCTTCAACCTGAAGGAAGGTTAGAGGGAATATTTCCTGAAATTCTTTGTGATAATATAGATAAGCATCTTTGACTCATCTGCAGTAATGGGGCAGTCCATGCAGCCATTTATTCTGATGAATTAGATGAATTATGAATGTCAGTTTGTTACTACAATTCAACAAATATGTGGTTTACTCAAGGCATGTGGTTTTTTTTTTTACATCTTTGAATTAAGGGTTCATTGCCACCAACTGAATATATTACTTCTGAAGCATTGAAGGCAATTCTCATCCTAGGCATTTTGCCATCTTACCCTAAAATATAGAAGTTCCACAGCATGGATGTCAAGATCAATTGCATATCATGTTGTCGTTGTTGTTGTTATTTGGTTTTTTAGGAGCATTAGCAACTAAGGCCATATTGCTCCGGTGCGGTGGTCATTCCCTGACCTTTCCGCATGTTCCGTATTTGGTGGTGACGGGCTCGAACCCCGGTCTAATCAAGAAGGGTGTGCTACGCACTGCTGCTCCTTCCCACCTGGCTACGGAGGCGCCTGCATATCATGTCCTGTTACTACATCTTTATTGCAGCATTCTACAATACCACAATTTCAAGGTACAAAGTCAGTCCTTAAACTTTCTGATTACTCCACACACACACGCACACACACACAATTAAGAAATTGTACCACTTAAATGAAAAATTAAGTTTGCTTAAAATTGTGATTTAGAGAGATAGAGAGCTTTGTTATTGCAGCTGTATTATTGTAATAACAAAAGTTATGTATCTTAAGCACTTCTAAGGTTTGATCTTTTATATAGCTGCAAATAGGTAAGGGAGGTATAATATTTCACTTAATTGCTAGTCACTTTCATTACAGATATATTTGAAACACCTAAGCCAGTGGAAATAGTAGGTGGATTTGGTGTAATTGCACCTCAGAAAGTAGTTTCTGAGGACGAGGAGGAAGAAGAATCTAAAAAAGAAGACTCCTGGGAAAATTTCAAGTTTATCACTCTTGCTGAGCTGGAAAAAAATAAAATTTCTCATAAAGGTAGAAAATAATTATATTTATATAATTAAAATAATTCTAATGTATACAGAATAGATCTGAAGTAACAATTGGCTCAAACAGAATTTTTGATTAAAAAAGTGATTAAGTTTGTAACATTTAATTTAAACTACACAGATGTATTGCAAATGGAATTTAAAAAAGAGAGAGGAAGAAAGAAAAAGTATTTAAATTTTATAAGATTTATTCAGAATGGTGAAAATTTGATTTCATATGATTTTATTTAAGGATGTAATTGGTATAGTAATAAACGTATTACATAATTTTGACAGATTACACTCCCCGTTTAATAAAAGATTGGAGATGTAAGTTGGATCGTTTATACAGCAGGCCCTTGTTATAACGCAGTTCACTTTACGCTGATTTGCTATAATGCTGTTCTTACATTATAACCCATATCTGACTATAACACTGTCACAAATCAACATAACGCTCTTTTACAGATTGCATTTTTGGCATATTTAACGAAATAGTTTCATTTGATGGAGTCGATAGCTTGAAAATGAATAGCAAAACAGCATTAAAATGTTTCCCATGCTCAGTGAAATTTTCTTGCACACTAATTAATTGCAGTACAGTGACTTGTTACGTAGTTTCAAGATCAACATTTTAAAAAATGATCAAGTATATTGCTTGTAATATTTGCATTATATGCATTTATCCGAAGTCTAGTCGTCACTCAGTACAGTATTAGACATCGTGTGTAACGGATAGTTTACTTGAACATTGTATCATAATTAATGCAACCAACACTGTTACATTTTCAGAGAGTTAATAATGGCAAATAAGAATGACAAAGCAACAACGTCTGGATGCAGTACAAAGACTATAAATGTAAGAAAAAGACTGAATTTGAAAATTAAATTAGACGTTTTGAAGTGAATCGATTCCGGTCAACAACAAATGGATGTATGCCATAATTTAGGACTGGCAAGTTTAACTGTAAGAACAGTTATCAAAAATAAAGAATTAATTGTAGCAGTGGGAAAGCAGCTGTTCCACTGCAAGCAACTAGGGCTAAGCTGGCTATTAGGATTTAAATGGAGAGACTTTAACTAATTTTATTGAAGATAATATCCAATGCAGAATTTAGTTAAATATTATAAAAAAAAAAAAGAGAGAGAGAGAGAGAGAGAGAGAGAGAGAGAGAGAGATTAGCCTATATGATGATCTGAAGAAAACTCACCTAAAAAAAGAAAAATGTGGAACCATTTAAAACTAGTAAGGGCTGGGTGAATAGATTTAAAATCCAGGGAGAAGCCGCAAGTGCAGATCAAGGAGTCGAAACTTTCAAAAAAGAACTTGTTAAAATTATTGAAGTTATTATGTGATATATTTCTCAACAAGTTTTTAACATAGATGAAGCAGGACTTTTTTGGAAATGAATGCCTAAAAGAAGTTTCATGTTGAAAGAAGAAAAAAATATGCCAGTTTCCAAAGCTTTATTGTTGGGTGGTAACGCTGCAGGGATTTAAAATTAAAATCCCTTTTAGTTTACCAGGAAGAGGGCCAAAGTACAATCCAAAATCAACACATTTTTCATGATTATATTCATCAATTAAATTAAATCAATTAAATTCATGATTTTAATTGGAATTTTAAGTTTAATTTTGATACATAAATAATTACCACATAATTATATACGTATGTAATGCAGAATGTTTTTTATGTACAAATATTTGAATATTAAATATTTTGATCGACATTTGCACATCTTTTCACTACCGTTTATTATTGATTAGGAAATATCCTATGGCACCAACCGCAACTCACAAATACATATGATACCTTATGGGAATGCAGCGCTCGCTTAGCCCGGATTCACTTAGTGCCCTGTTTTTTTTGGAACAAATTATCAGCGTTAAGTAGGGCGCCTCCGTAGCCAGGTGGGCAGGAGTGGCAGTGCGTAGCACACGCTTCTTGATTAGACCGGGGTTCGAGCCCGTCACCACCAAATACGGAGGATGCGGAAAGGTCAGGGAATGACCACCGCATATCCCGGAACAATATGGCCTTAGTTGCTAATGCTCCTAAAAACCAAATAACAAGCGTTAAGTAGGGGTCACCTGTATAAGTTTCTGTTATCACTCTTAGTCAAGAAGCATCTTGTAAATATGTAGGTACATGAAGAAGAGTGGACCACAAACTTCTAATGCATTTTTTCTACTAGGGAAAAATTTACACACCCTGGCATCCATGTTAACACAGCCCTGGTATAAATTTCATATTACAGTCATTATATTGAAATTATACTGTGAATTTATACTGAATTCAAAACGATTTTTTCTTTGTTGATTTTTAGGTTATTTTAGGATTAAAATTTCTAACAGACTTCAACATAACCTAAAAATCAACAAAGAAAAAATCGTTTTGAATTCAGTATAAATTCTGTAAATATGTCAGTGTTTTTCTACGAATTAAATGATTGTAATATGAAATTTATACCAAGGCTGTGTTAACACGGACGCCTGGGTGTAACTGCATCCAGGCAACAACTTTCAGGATGGCAAAATGATTATAGTAATGCCAGGACTTTTCACATAGTTGAGGAGAAGCATTTTTGGTTTTCATATGTAGGAGCTTGACTGCCTTGTGTTAGTATAAGCCAAAAAGTGCAAGGAAGCCATAGGCAACATGATACACTGGCCAAAAAAAATAAAATAAATAAAAAGAAACAAATTATGTAGCTCCTGTCCTCATGAATGTAATCCAGTTGACCTTTGAATTTCTTCAAACTATCAGCCTCAACTACCTGCGGAGGCAACTTGTTCCAGTAATCAATGAATCGCTGGCAAAAAGAAAGCTTCCTACAATCTAATATAAACATCTACCCCTGTAATTTGAATTTATGGCCCCTAATCCTGGAATTTTTTTATAACAGTGAAAATTCTGCCTTCATTCATTTTACTAACCCCTCTCAGAGCCTTATAAACCTCAATCCGGTCCCCTCTGAGGTGCCTAGTTGCCAAGCTCTGTAGCCCATATAATCAGAGTCTTTCCTCATATAGTTTCCCTTTTGCTGATCTTACTATGCAAGTTGCCCATCTTTGGATCCTTTCAAGAAGCTCAAATGTATTTTTTCAGACGAGGTTTCCTTATTTGGATACAGTATTCCAAATGTGGTCTTACAATTGCTTTATACAGTGGGATTATGAATTCCCTATCTCTACAAGATAATATTTCATAAATCATGAATAGGACACCATGAGCTTTCCTGGCCACCTATTTAGATGTTCATAACTACCAGTATCGTAACTCTCATCCCTTTCTTCCTGTACTGTTTTTAATTTATTTTGGGGTGCTATTCCCCAAGTGTAAGACCTTGCATTTTTCTGCATTAAAACTTAGATGCCACTTTTTTGACTGTCCCTGAAGCATGTTCAAGTCATTCTGAATAAGTGCTGCTTGGCACTGATTTAATAACTCTACCAATCTTTGTGTCATTTGAATTTTGACATCATGCCTCCAATCCCTCTATCCCTTTGTTGATGTCATTTATGGAAATCATAAACAACACTTTTCCAAGAACCAAATCTTGGGGGACCTCACTTCTGACATTACAGAAGATTACGTTACTGAAGAATATCCATTAATCATGACCCTCTGCTTTCTGCCCTGCCTCCACCCAGCAATGCATCTTAGCAGTAATTCCAACCTGTTCTAGCTTATGCAGTAACCTCTCATGAGGAACTGAGTCAAATGCTTTGCTAAAATCCAAATAAACTGTGTAAACATTGTTCCCTATATCATCCAGCTCATGAGGAACTGTGTCAAAATAGTTTACTAGGTTAGTTAAACATGATTTTCCCTTAACAAAACCATGTTATGTGTTTTGCAGAATGTCATTTCTCTCTGAATGTCTCTGGATTGCCTTCTTAATTATTTCCTGTAAGATTTTCTCTACTACTGAAGTATGACTAACCGGTCTGTAGTTACTGACTTCACTCTTAGAACCATCTTTATGCATTGGCAGTATGTTGGCACTTCCATTCCAAAGGAATCTCTCTCCTGACTTGCCCTCATAATTAAACTCATTGGTTCAATACACTCTCTGACAGCCTCCCTCAAAATTACTGGTTATATGCCATCACCTCTGGGATCCTTAGTAGCCTTTATGCTTGACAGTTTTTCTAATAAACAGTCATCTGTAATTTTGAAAGCACTAATGTCATTTGACATTAGTCAGCCTCACTCGCACAGCCTCTTCTCAGCATGAAGAGTCTTTCTTTCATTAGTAAAGACCCAATGCATAGTACCTGTTCAATTCACCAGCAACATCTGTTGGGTTGTTTAAGATTTTCCCACATCCAGAACATTACATTTCAGTCATTTTATATTTTGTTGTACATGTGTCTTTCCAAATAAATGTTTAGGTTTTCCTCTAAACATTATGTTACTGATGATTTTGTAGTTTATCTTTTCATGTACAGTTCTCCCCTGCTATAGCATGGTGCACTTAGCACTTGTTTGCTGAGGCGCCTCCGTAGCCAGGTGGGAAAGAGCAGCAGTGCGTAGCACACACTTCTTGATTAGACCGGGGTTTGAGCCCGTCACTGCCAAATACGGAGGATGCGGAAAGGTCTGGGAATGACCACCGCATATCTCGGAGCAATATGGCCTTAGTTGCTAATGCTCCTAAAAACCAAATAACAAACAAACTTGTTTGCTATAGTGCTCCGTATGCTTTGATACCCCCCCCCCCCCCCCCCGAGTTGCATGCTGCTTCCCTGGAATATTGCCATCACTCCAAATGCATTGGGAGGAGTTACATATTAGGAAGTGTTTGAGGGCCTGAGAAGCCTCATCTAAAAAATAAATTGAATGAAATCAATTCAATTTTCCAATCAACTGCAATTCACAGTACTTGCCTTCAAATGGGGTTTTCTTTGATTTAAATCAAAAAACATCCTTTTTAGCTAATACTAATACTGTAATGTATATATTAAGTGCAATAGCATCATTAATACACAGCCATTTCTGAATAAACAGAATATCCCTAATAAACAGAAGAGCTTTAGTCCTAAATGCGTCTTAGTCTAATACTGTAATTAAGAGAAAATGGCTAAATCGCCAGCATAAACAATTTATGATGAGGAGCAATTTTGAAAATTGTCTGTTTATTGCCCCAAAAGTTTTGTATCCATTGGTATCTGGCATGTCCAAAATATGTTATATAATTGTTGTTTTTGTACCCATTCTGACATCTGCCTCTGAAGCTTGGTTTGAATAATTAAAAATAATTAAAGAGCATCTATTTTTAACTCAGAAGTTTGCTCTTCTAGGTGTGACAAGGGCTTGTTGTACAGTGGCAGCTGCATTTTACAGGTAATTTTGGGTAAATTACCTGCTGACTTATTGGTAATAAGATCTGGGTTGAGACATTGTCTGGCATTTCCATTGAGAAGTGGAGCATAAATGATGAACTCATATCTGGACAAATGGAACTGTTGTGAGAATGGCAGAGAGACGTTTGTATTTCTGCCCTCTGTCTTGACAGTAAATTTTAAATTGTGGCCTTGGCCTTAATTTGGTTTGAGCCATGTCCCTCATGGGACATGGCTTGAGGTCCAGACTGAAGTGGTTTGGCTTGGTGTTTGTGAGTGCTGGGCAGTAAGCGCTGTTTATATAACTTCTCTTCAGGCGCTATCATTTCCTGACACTGTGCTTTCAGCTACACAGTGCTCATTATTAGCATTAGTAGAGGTATATGATGCAAGAAAGCAAGCTTATAAAGCATCAACAAAAAAAAAAAAAAAAAAAGAAAACCCTTCCCATCATTTCACCCATTCGTTCACTCCAAATGTTTGTCTAATTCTTTCTGCTTTGAATTTATTTAAGCTCTCAACTTCCACAATGACGAATGTTTGTTCTATCAATCAATCAACCACCCGCTGGCTAAAGGAAAATTTCTGCACATCTTTTCTACAACTGTCTTTCCTCAATTTGAATTTGTCTCCTCAGGCGATTAATCTGGGCAAGAGGAAGAATCCCATCAGCATTGAGCTTTCTTGATCCATTCAAGGCCTTATACACCTCAATCAGATCACCTTGTAGGTGCCTAGTCTCCAGATGCTGCAATTTGCAGAACTTAAGCCTTTCTTTGTAAGAACAACCCTTTCTTCCCTTCACCGATCTCAATTCCCTTCTCTATATTCGTTCCAGCAGCTGTACATCCTTCCTAAAATGAGGCCTCCAGACCTGCTGTATACAGTGTCCAAGCTTTGGCCTGACCATTGCCTTATACAAGGGGATAATCACCTCCTTATCCCTGCTAGAAAAATTCCTGTATATGTTATACAGGAACGACAAGACATTCCTGTATGACAAGACACCATGAGCTACTCTTGCAGACTGTCTGCACTGCTCAGAAAACTTCATATCTGACTGTACTAAACTGAAAGCATTTATTACCGGTTTACATATTATTTATGTGCATTTTGTATTCAAGTGATTGAATTTAGCTTACCACATAGGTAATTTCAACTTCTGTATTTTTTTTAAATGGTCTCAAAGAGATCACATGAGTCAGCTAGTGCTAATAATGCAAAGAAAGCAAAAATCTATGATATCAGGAAACCTTTTGTTGGAAACTAAATTGGAAATTCTAAAAAGACTGGATTTGGGTGAGCTTTAGATTTACAATAAATTTAGTTGTTTTGAGTAATTGAAAATCAGTGTTAGTGCAAGCCGTTATTGTAAATAAAATGAATACAGTATACATATTAAGCACAAGAATACAAAAGTGTGCATACTTTGAGTGATCATGGTCCAAACCCACGCAAATCTATATATAGTATAATGTTTTTGTATTCACTGTCTTGTGAACTCCTTTGACCCTGTGATCATCCTGGAGTATAAACAAAAAAATTTATTTATTTGTTGTACAAGGTTCTGTAATTTTATGGTAATCTTTCTTGCATTAATTGAATATATACTATATTTATGTTTTATCATATAATTTATATATTTAAAGTTTATATATGAAACTTTAAATATAAACATCTTATGCCTCTTGATTTTTTAAGGAGTCCTTTAAGAGTTTTTAAGCTAAGCTGTACATACGATCTAGTTAAACATCTTATGCCTAACAACATTTAATATTGTTATATAGAGAAATGGTGTCTTCAATCAGCGAGAAACACTGTTCACACCAACTAGTTAAAATTGTTTGCATTATATTCTATGGATAAATCTTCCTGATGTGGAGTCACTTAACATTTTATTTTCATGGCCCCAATTAAGATCACTAAGCAGTAGATGCCTAGTGAGAAGAAACTTTTTCTTTCTTTTTTTTTTTTTTTTATTGCTTGCATATCCAGGAGCTTAAAAATCTTTACACATTAGATTTTAGTCTTTCCAAATTTTGTTGTACAAAATACTACATCAACCAACAATCGTAATATTAAAAAATACTTTATTTCTGTCCCATATGTTGAACAGTGGCACAAACAGCTTGACTGATTCTTTAAAGATACCGAATTTAAAATTGTAGCCAGGCCAATACGGAAACTACACACTATACTGAAAAATCATTCAGTCCTTTCCTCGTTCAGAACACAAATAGGTTACCTGGTATACAACATTTCTTGCGGGGATTGCAACTCATCGTACCAAATTTCTACGCGTTTTCCTCTGAATTTTCACTTTAATCAATGCGGCCTCAGTTCATGTTTCTCGTTTGGCAGCATCAGAATTAGCCTTTCGTGCCATTAACGGAAAACATACTTTTTTATTTAACGAGACCATTATACCAGACTGTTAATTGCAGAAATTGTTGAAATTAAATTACATGAGAATTCTGTTAATGTTCGCTGGCCATTTCTAATCTCCAATTCGTGGACTTCTACATGCATGTGTGAAGATATATAATCCCTATTTAAGTTTCATGCTCACCACTATTCGGTAATTTTCATTCCTGTGATCACAACATATAGTCAAAGCATTGTCAGCTTCAGGAAGGAAAATCATTTTGCAATTTTTTCGTTAAATTTCTTTTAATTAATTTAATTTTTAATTGTGTTAGATTGATTTTTAATTGATCTTTAATTATTTTTAATTGTGTACAATTGATCTTTAATTATTTTAATCGTGTACAATTGATCTTTAATTATTTTTAATTGTGTTCAATTGATTTTTAATTATTTTTTACTGTAATATAAGATTTTAGATTTTTTTGTTTTAATTGCTGGAGAGTATCATGTGGAAGTGTTCTACCTATTATATTGAGGTAAACTTCTCTTATTATTTTACAAATGTTGATATCAATGTAGAACATATTGAGCATTACAGCTCTGGTTCATACTATAAAAAGATATTTCCTATTATATCTTTAACCCTAGCTGGAGTAAGTCCTCTTTTATTGCTTGTATGGTACCATCAGTCTGCTTTTTCATGTTTGGCCTATGGGCTTATTACCATTCATTTTTGCTTCTTATCTGCTTAGCTTAGGGGTGCCCAAACTTTTTCATATTGTGGGCTACTTTTGATTTAGGATTCCTTCTGCAGGCTACTAAATTTTTATTTTCTTTAAACAAGTAATAATAATAATAACCACCGGTATGGTGCCAAAGAGACCCTACATAACAGCCTAGCTGCAATAGGTCTCCCAGAGAAACACCTACAAGAAACTCCAGGAAGTTGCAATCCAGAACATCTGTAGGATAGTCAGAGAGTTCCTTGACCAACAGTAACACCAGACATAGACACCCAGTGTCTTGGTAGCAGTACCATTACCCATCAAGGGGTGGAACCCTCAATCAGGGAGAAATAATATAAGAGCAACAATAATAATAATAAACTTGCCCATCCATACTATCCATAGATTTAGTAAACCAAAAATTTAAAAGCACCACAGGCAACTTTTACCTTGCTGAACGGCAACCGGTAGCCCGCAGGTGCCATATTTGGCACCCCTGACTTAGCTAATCACCCATCTTCTCCCATTCTTTCTACCTACCCATACTATTTTAAAATTTCATTGCTTACCTTTGATTACTTTTGATCTTTTGCCTAGCTCTCAGCTTTGTAGTTAATTTTTTACCCCAAGTTTTTTTTTTATTTCCTTTCCTCATTTTTCTTGAAACTGCCATTTCCAAATATTCCAGTTTTTCCTTTATTTCTTACCCAGCTCTCAGCTTTATAGGTAAAACAGGCTTAAAACTTGTTGAGAACAACTAATTTTGTAGTTCAGGAGGGACATTACTTGGAAAGCTTGGAAAGTTTATTGCACTTTTAGCAGTAGACCAACTACCAATACACACTAAAGTTGTACACTGATTCTGCATGTCAGAATTCTTGCTAAATCTTACCTTAAAACTGTAATGGGGCTGAGAGAAAGAGAGGGAAAAGTGCCTGACCTTCTGAAAGACCATCAGTGGATCAGCAAGAGTTAGGAACTTATCTCCCTTGCTCTCAGCCTCCATTTTGGTCTGAAAATAGGACCACACAGGTAATTTTTTTTTTTCTTTGAGTTGGTGCAGCTAAAGCCTTTGACTTCATTGCACCATATGGTCAATACTAATATTTGTTTTTCATATCTTTCCCACAATATTACCAAGATTTTTATTTATCCTCTTTCATATGTAATTTAGTGCAGAATAATCATTAACATTGGACTTGAATTTCTGTAAATAGTAATTTTCAGGAAATACATAAAAATGAAGGGCATTCCACAGAATTAGAAAGTATAAGTGAGGAAGAGACAAAATTAGTCTTCTGAGTTTGCAGTTGAACTGTAAATGGATGTTGACTAGTTGACATATGTCTCTTTATCGATAACAGTAACTTGCCCGTAATGCCACACTGCTCTGACTTATTACAGAAATCTTTTAAGTGCAACAGTATCAAAAGCTTTTCTGTAATCTAAGTATGCAATGTCTATTTGACTGTTCTTGATAGACATCTGATTAAGTCATACTGCTGTTTTTCCAGGCAGTCATTCTGGTTCTATTCTAACTTCCCTTTTTTGTTTTCCAACTCTACTTAGTGACTAATCAAGTATGTATGATTTTCTTCTTTATCATCAGTTCGGTTTGTACATTCTGATTTATACTTATAATGCTCTCATTTTTCTTAGGGATAGCTTTAGCATTAGGCAGGATCCACTTAATTCTGATGCTGTTACTGACCGATTCTTTTCCAGTTCATCAACACTTTTTCCTCAGCTGTCCATCTTTCAAGATGTTAAATTATAGCCTTGTTTTTTTTTTAAATTATATATAAAAGATATCTATATTAAATATATACTGGGGTTTAACGTGTTTATTTTTATGTTTAAACTATTTGTTGTCTAGATCATTTTTGTCACATTTGAGCTAAAATATTTGAATCTGTTTTTAAAATTTTTCTAAGTATTACTATGTAGATTTTATGATTTTCTTCAAATAAAATTGGTTTACATTCATTTCAGGAGTACTGCAATGATATTTTTAGACCAAACTGAAGAAGGGGGGGGAGCTTTCCTATTGAGATAAAAGCAGTGCTGCCAAAATTAGGCAGAGTATTAATTTAGAAATCATAAAATCTGAAAGATAATATTTAGTACAATTTTAACAACAGATTCAAAAATTTCAACCCAAATATGAAAAAAAAAAAGTTTCAGAGGATAAATAACCCAAACTTAAAAATTAGCAAGATAGACCCAGTGCCTTTTACAATAGAAATACCCTGTATATAGAGAGTCTGATCTGCTTAGTGCTTTTTAAATCAATTAAACACAGTCAACTCACATTCCATAGATACCACATACAACCAACTAATCATTTGAAGTTTTCATCTGGCTAAGAGCATCATTTTCCACTGCCCCATGTTTTTGCTTTTTCCAGAAAATTAAGATACACTACTGTTAATAATACTAAAGAACGCAAAAATTGCATTTTCCACTCCTCTTAAAATTCTAATGCGGGGTTAACCGTTTTAGAAGTGCATATATAAATTATGTTTTTCATGTGTGGGCTCTGGGAACTTTGTACATAAATCTACATTTTGAAGGTCACTTCAAGTAGTGTGTCCGTTAATGTATGAATTGCCTTGAAATTTTTGTAATAGATGCTGCCTTCTATTATTTGTTGTAAACTGTGTCTCATATACAGTTTTTAATAGATAACAGCATGAAAATAGCTTTGAAAATTGGGGATCATATCTTAGGATGATATGGACTTACAAAATCAATTTGGATGATATGGGCTTTCAGAATTGAAGAATTAATGTGGATCAAAATTCAGTTCTTGCAGAATTTGATAAAACTGATACAACTCTACATCTATTTATGTATCATTTAAGTGATACATAAATAGATATAGAGGATATTACTATAACAAAAAAGTAACATTGGTTTTTTGTACAAATTTTTTTTCTATTTTTTTAAAATTCTCATTTGATATTTGACTAATTTTATTCTAGTGTTGGGCAGTAAATGAAAAGAACACATTAATATTTGAAAGCTGTTATATACAAAGTGTAAATTTTACAAAATTTCAAACTTCCTTAAAAGAAATTTCCACAGAGCTCGCTGCTATTTAAAATTCACTGTGGGGACCTATTCTCATGCAGCACACTCACTGTTGAAATGGTTGTCTCAGACAAAGGATTCATATTAAAAATTGATGTTGATGGCAAAATTTAATTAAAAATAAACTCATCTGATTATAAAAATAAATGTTCCAGTATGACCAGATCACAAAAAATTATAACTTTGACACAAATTTAAAACAGTAATGAATCAGAAACAGCTGTTAACTGTGAGAATTTTGTTTACACAACAGACCCTACAAAAATTTGTTATTCTTTTTCTCTTGACCCTTGTAAAATAACTATGCCAACATTTATAATATGGATAATAGTGCAGATGTTGACTAGATATTTTGAGAATAATCCATGGAATTCATATTAAGTTCTTATAGTAGGAAGTAGTATGCATTTATCAGTATTATTAATTGTATATGAGATTCTGCTGGTACTCATTCATTTCACTCATATCCATTTTACTGCTATGAACATCTAACAAGCACTATACTTAATGAGAAAGAAGAAGAAACAAGAAATGCACTTTGAAATCAAGAAATTTAAGGGTTAGTGGTTCTTCATGCATTAAGAATCTGCAGATAAAGGAACCACTAGGTGGCGTGACCACAGTGTGCTGATGTGGGATTTACTCAAAGAGGTAACTACCACCAGGGGTAAAGGGAAGGAATTTTGCTTTTGTAAAGGTAACTACAGTGGTCTGAGACAGTTTTTAAATTCTATACAGTGGGACCAACTGATGATGTTACCAACAGCAAATTCTAAATGGGAAGCATTCAAAGAATTAATCTTGGAAGCTACTGGCTTTTCATACCAACTAAGAAATATTGTTCAGGGTTTAGGCCTAAATGGATGTCAGATGAACTAATGAGACATGTGGCAGAGAAGAAATATAAATTATCAGGCGACACAGTAGCCTATGGTAGATATAAGCTAGTCTGTAACCAAGTCACAAAGGAGGTTAGGCAAGCAAAGGCAGATTATGAGAAATCTTTGGCAAAGGTTGCAAAGAAAAACATCAGAGTTCTTTACTTATATAAACTCTAAAAAGAAGGAGATGAATCAGATTGGTCCATTTGATATCAGTGGTTCAACTGTTGATGATCCTTCTCAGGTAGCTAAGAAACTGAATGAATATTTGCATCAACATTTACACATGAAGAGTTATTGAGGGAGGGGAATGCCAGAGGTTGTGTAGTTTTTACTGTGCAGAAATTCTGGTTTTTCATCTGGCAAAATAGACCATAGAATAAATGCAAATTTATAGACACAAGACACTGATGCATTGTAACTTAGTTGCTTTGGCAAAAAAATAAGCACACAAACATTTTGAATGAAATCACTATGGTGATTTCATTCAAAATATACCTGTTATGTTACTTATTACATATTACCAGCTATATTACACATTCAGCTTCAATTTATATTTCACTTTAGCTTTTTATGATAATCCGCAAAGCATCGAAACAAAGTACTGGATTCTCTGTGCACTTATCACAAACTAAAGAATTAAAATTCAGCAAGCATAATCTTCAAAGAATTTTGCCTTTTCGTGTGAAAATTACTAAACTAGATAAAATAACTTCAACGTAAGCAAAGAAAAAAATACTAAGCTATGTAAAATAACTTTAACATAAGCAAAAAACATATGAACCTGTGATATATACAGCTTTTATAGCTCTTTAGACAGTGCAATTGATGTTAAGAAAAATCCCAGCCATAATGCAAATAGCCCACGGTACACTCAGTGTGCCAATATTGATCAGTTATTCATTTCATGTGCCTTTCCTTTTACAGCACTCATTTATTGACTAATTAAATGGATGCATATTTGCATTAAGGCTAGTTGTGGTTCATTTTGATACAAGTTTCCATTCCGGCAGTAAACATGTTAAAAGCAACTGATCTGGTAATTTTTCATTTTTTTTTTTTTTTTTTTCTTTTTATAGTGTGATATTACTTTCACATTTTGATTGATCTACAATTTTTTTTTTTTTTTTTTTGCATGGAAGATTCTTTTCACAAACAGCACAAAAAACAATATATAGTTAAATCTTTTCTGTGATTGGTGATTCAATAAGTTTAGCAGCAGATTTGATTTTTGCATTTTGAAGGTTGTTGTGTTACAAATACAGTTTTTATGTCAAGTTCATAGAGTTAAAAAAAAACAGTTATGTTGACCATTCACAGAATGTACTCTCATCCAACATCATTGATGTCACAAGAATTAAAGCAAAACACTGTTAACTTCTTTTCCCATGCTAGTGTTATTATAATGTTTTCCGAGTTTAATATTGAGTTTAAAAACTAATGAAACAAATCGCTTAATAATTACTACTACTATAAACATTACAAATGCATGCATTTATATGCACTAATGATTAAAATGGCCCATGTCTGTGTCTTATATCTATCTATAAATGTCAGCTTTATATCTTCATTTTAACTTTATGAAATAATATATAAACAAATCTGATTACTTTTATCATTTTTTTAGAAATGAAATCATTATCTGTGTTTAAAGGCTACCAAGTTGGAGAACCTACATCAAGATTATATATAAAAAATCTTGCAAAACAAACAGAGCAAAAGGTGAGATAGCATCTGTTGTTTCTAAAATATAAAAATTAATATATAAACAATTGGCACAATTGTTTATATATTAATGAATGATAAACAATCTGTAAATGGTAAACAATTAATATATGCACATGGAAGACTGCTGCATAAATTGGAGCAGTGTGGCATTGGAGGCAAATTGCTGCTATAGATAAAGGGATGGTTGAGTGGGAGAAGACAGAGTGGTAATCAATGGACACTGCTCTTCGTAGACTAATGTTATTAGTGGAGTCCCACAGGATTCGGTGTTTAGTCCATTGTTGTTTTCTGTATTTATAAATTATATTGATGATGGTATATCAGGCTTAATGTCCAAGTTTGCAGTTTATACGAAGGTTGGCAGGGTTGTTAATGACAGTTCACTGCTGCAACAGGATCTAGAAAAGTTGAGTAGATGGGCTGAGAGGTGGCAAATGAAGTTTAACATTGACAAATGTAAAGTACTACATATGAGAAGCAGTAATCCCAGAGTAACGTATCAACTCTGTGGTACCACACTGACAGTGGTAGAGAATGAAAAGGACCTGAGGGTAATTGTGCAGGCAGATATGAAGTTTTCTGAGCAGTACAGATGGTCTGCAAGAGTAGCTCATGGTGTCTTGTCAATTATATACAGGAATTTTTCTAGCAGGGATAAGGAGGTGATTGTCCCTTTGTATAAGGCAATTGTCGGGCCACACCTTGAGTACTGTATACACGTCTGGAGGCCTCATTTTAAGAAGGATGTAGAGCTGTTGGAACGAGCACAGAGAAGGGCAACAAGATTAGTGAATGGAATAAAGGGTTGCTCTTACAAAGAAAGGCTTAAGTTTTGTAAATTACAGTGTCTGGAGAATAGGCACCGGTGAGGTGATCTGATAGAGGTGTATAAAGCCTTGAATGGTTTGAGCATGCTCAATGCGGGTGGGATTCTTCCTTTTGCTCAGAATAATAGCCTGAGAGGGCATAAATTCAAATTGAGGAAAGACAGTTGTAGGATAGATGTGTGGACGTTTGCGGTTGGTTGATGGTGGAACAAACTTCCATCTGTCATTGTAGAAGTTGATAGCTTAAATAGATTCAAGGCAGAAAACTTGATAAACATTTGGAGCAAGTGGATGGGTGAAATAAGGTTTTTTTTTTTTTTTTTTTGGCCGATCCTATATAGGCTTGCTTTCTTGCATCATGTGCCTTTGTTAATGCTAATTGAACATATAAGATTAGCCATCCAGATTTGTTGACTCCTTTTAAATTTCTCATTGCCTTATATGTCAGTTAATTATTTTAAGAAATAAGTTACATGCTTTTGATAGTCATGCATATGGGTAAAATACTGTCAAACAAATTAACACAAATGGCTCATGCATATGAGTAAAATACTGTTACACAAATTAACACAAAAGTTCACAAATGGCAGCTGCTGAAAGAAAGAGTGCCTTGTAATTTTTCATCAGTGGCTGGGAAAAAAAAAAAAAAAAAACTTTATTTATTTTTTTATTTTATTTTATTTTTTTTTAGTTTACATGGTCCTGAGATGTTACTCATTAATTTAGTTGATCAGATTTTGTGTAAGTAAATTTCTTTGTGAATAAACTTATTTTAGGAAAATTTTTAAAAAATATCACCTCTTCAGGGGGAAGAGGTAATTTTTTATGAAATATATGAAACAAAATATATAATTAGTGGGTACTACCTTTCACAACCTTATCATGCTGCTACATATTCTTAGTATTTTAGAATGATATTGTTTTTCTAGTTTTGAATATTAAGATCAGTTGAAAAAAATGAAATAATATTTGTCGCTATGGCAGTTAATTTTTTGAAAATATATAGTAGAATATTTTTTGTAGGCATTAGCATCAGTAGAGGCCATCTGATGCAAGAAAGCAAGCTTATGCAGCATCAGCAAAAAAAAAAAAAAAAACCACTCCCATTTCACCCCTCTGTTCGTTTGAAATACCTGTCCAGCTGAGCCTTAAATTTATTTAGGCTATCAACTTCCACAACAAGGAGTGGAAGTCTGTTCCCCCAACCAACTAACCGCTGGCTGAAGGCAAATTTCCGCACATCTATCCTACATCTGTCTTTCCTCAATTTGAATTTATGCCCTCTCAGGTGATTATTCTGAGAAAGAGGAAGAATCCCATCAGCATTGAGCATGCTCAAACCATTCAAGGCCAATCTGATCACCCTGCCGGTGTCTAGTCTCCAGACACTGTAATTTGCAAAAATTAAGCCTTTCTTCGTAAGAGCAACCCTTTGTTCCATTCGCTAATCTTGTTGTCCTTCTCTGTACTCATTCCAGCAGCTCTACATTCTTCTTGAAATGAGGCTTCCAGACCTGTATACAGTACTCAAGGTGTACTATATAAGGCAATGGCCTGACCATTGCCTTATACAAGGGAATAATCACCTCCTTATCCCTGCTAGAAAAATTCCTGTATATCATTGACAAGACACTGTGAGCTATGGTGCCTCCGTAGCCAGGTGGGCAGGAGCAGCAGTGCGTAGCACACGCTTCTTGATTAGACCGGGGTTCGAGCTCGTGACCACCAAAAACAGAGGATGCGGAAAGGTCAGGGAATGACCACCGCATATTCCCGGAGCAATAATGCTCCTAAAAACAAAATAACAATAACCATGAGCTACTCTTGCAGCCCGTCCTTTTCATTCTCTACCACTGTCAGTGTAGTACCACAGAGTTGATACATTGCTCTGGGGGTTACTTTTTCCCATATGTTAGTACTTTACATTTGTCAATGTTAAACTTCATTTGCCACCTCTCAGCCCATCTGCTCAACCTTTCCAGATCCTGTTGCAGCAGCATACTGTCAGTAGTGTCCTTAACAACCCTGCCAACCTTTGTATCGTCTGCAAACTTGGACATTAAGCTATAGCATCATCAATATCATTTATAAATACAGAAAACAACAATTGACCCAACACTGAACCTTGAGGGACTCCACTAATAACATTAGTCCACGATGAGCAGTGTCCATTGATTACCATTCTCTGGCTTCTTCCCCTCAACCATCTCTTTATCCATAGCAGAAATTTGCCTCCAATGCCACACTGCTCCAATTTGTGCAGCAGTCTTCCTTGTGCAACAGTATCAGAAGCCTTTCTAAGATCCAAATATATAATATCAAAGTTATTCCTTGCATCCAGTTCTTTTGTGACTGCATCATAGTATCCAATCAGATTGGTCAGGCAAGACTTTCCCTTAACAAAACCATGCTGTGTCCGAGCTATAACTGAAGTCTTGTCTAGATGATCCTGCAGTGCTTCTTTAACCGGTGCCTCCCTTAATTTTCCTGGAACAGAAATTAAACTCACAGGTCTATAATTACTTGTGTCAGCCTTTGATCCTCCTTTGTGAATTGGGATCACATTTGCACATCTCCAGTCTATGGGTACCTCCCCTGAGTCCAGGGAAGCTCTCATAATTATGGCTAAGGCTTTGCTTACTTCCTTTGCTGCCTCCTTTAATATAACTGGATAGATTCCATCCACCCCGGGTGCCTTTTTTATGCTTATTCTCAACAATTTCTCCTCCACTTTCCTCTCGATTATTAGAAAAACATCCAACTCACTGCCAGAGTTTACTTCACCTCTGGCATGAGGAGTTATTCAGGAAGGGGAATGCATAACTCCTCATGTGTGAATGTAGATTCAAAATACTCGTTTAGTTTGTTAGCCACCTGAGCAGGATCATCAACAGTTGAACCATCAATATCCAGTGGACCAATCTGATTCATCTCTTACTTATTTTTCTACTCTTAAAAGCATACTTCCTGAAATAACTTTCAAATAAAAATTGACAACAACAATGGACAGCCTGACATCTACCAGTGAGTCACTCCATATCACAATCAATCAAAATTTATTATTAAATTTTTAAACAATAAAAACCATATAAGCACTCCATATTATGCTAGGAAAAGTTCTTGCATTTATTCACAAATTTTATCCAAACATCGAGATTTCTCCTACCAACATGGCCAGGCAAAGCAATAAAAACAAGGTTTATTAACTTCAGTGTTTTGATTTGCCTGTCCGGCTGTAGCTTAAAAGAAGTATTTTGTTTATACTGATATTCATTAAAACACTACATGGAATGGTTCATATATATCCACTTCCATAAGAGAAACAAATATGTATTATTTTACAAAATATCAAAATTTAAAAGAGGGTAAACTTTTAAATTTTGATATTAGCTTTATTTGCTTATTATGGGTCGTCAATCCGAAGTGTTTGAATTTTTACCTAGTACAACTAATATGGTGCTATTCTCTTTATATATTAGTAGTAAAAGATGATTTTCAGTATGGCCAACAAATATTGCAAGTCAACAAAACTGTACATGTATATGGAACATTGCACAGGTTTGTACAGTATTATACAGCATTGTTGGCCGCATTGAAATATTTCTGTATGAATTTATTATAACACAGTGGTTTGGTTTACTATTAATCTCTTTTCTGTAGTACCACTTTTCCCTACACATTCTTTTGTTCATATCAGAATGACAAGGTCTCTGGCATATTTCACTGTTGTAATGCCAAGAGAATAATGTAATGACATAATACCTTACCATAGATAAAAAAAAAATTTCAACATTTCAGATTGAAAACCCATGATTTGTAGCAACTTTTTCCCCTTTCTATTTTGTGTGCTTGTTTACACACACACACACACACACACACACACACACACACACACACACACACACACTTGCATGCTTCAAAGATCCTAATGTGTTGATCCACCTTTGATAACATAAGGCCGGGTTTTGGTCCATTTCTTCAACAATCAATCAGTTCAGCTGCTGACAGTTTGCATGTTTGGCCTTGCACAAAACAAATGTTCCAGTTCACCCCAAAGGTGTTCAATAATATTAAAGTTGGGGGGTCTAGTCAGGCCAATTAAGGTTTTGCACATCCATAGTTCAACCCAAGGCATCACTTGCTGTGCATTATGACATGATGCATTGTCATACTGAAACAGAAAAGGCCTTACTCATACTATTAATACATCAGTTTGTAAGGTTTCTGGGCATTCACCAGATCAAGGCATAGCCATCAGGTTGGAAAAACCATGATAAATTACCCAACAGCACAGCTTTACAGTGTTCCAGGAACCAATTACAGTGGGTTGTACTGCCGTAGTGTTTGATTTTTGTTCTACATCTCTTCTGTAAAATTTGATGCTATGCAGCTCTATAATATTGTCTTTGCACTAATATCACTTCCTGTGGCCTTGAAATCCTGATTCACAATATTCAAATGGGATTTCAATGTTTTGATAGGATCTATGTACTACTCTTGTAAACTCCCTCCTGTTTCTTTCTATCAACTTATGCAAACTATCTGGACATTTCCCAACTGTAATAGAACAGTGATGGTTTCGTTTGGTGATTATATTAACTGCTGTTGATCTAGGGTGTTGCTGTTTTGTTGCAGAGGCACAAACAGATTAATTGCTAATATGGCTTCCTATATTACTCCCTGTTGGGAGTTGCTAAGTTCTTTCATTGACCTGCTTTATTCCAGTATAAATGCAGTTACATTTGTACCTGTTCCTGACATGACAGAATGCAGATTTGATTCATTTTTGGTCCTAGGTCCTAAAATTTTTAAAAAATTACAATTTTTAATGCTGTAATTATGAAGTTTTACTTTATTTTTTGTTAGTTTCATGATAAAACTAATTACTGATTTATACTTCAACTTTTAGGATTTGCACTATATATTTGGAAAATATGTTGATAGAAGTTCTGCAGAAGAAAAGGAGATGTAAGTAGTTTATAAATTATTTCTTTTATGGGATCAAAAGTCTTCATATTTCGTATTTTTCTTTCTTTTTAGAAATTCGGTATACTTGTATTTTGATTCAAAATACGAATGTACTGAATTAAGTTTATATTTTCCTTCTCTTTGACTTTCTCTCTCTTACTATAAGCATTTCAACATTTTTACGAAATTCCTTTGATGCAAAGAATGTGAATAGGGTGCTGTTGTGACAGCTTCAGAACTTTGATTTCTTTTCCATCAGGATAACGTTGACTTCTGAATAGGTAGTAATCTAGTGGTTATCCATTCCTTTTTCTAGTAGTTTATGATCTGGCAGGTGCCTCCGTAGCCAGGTGGGAAGGAGCAGCAGTGTGTAGCACGCACTTCTTGATTAGACCGGGGTTCGAGCCCGTCACCACCAAATACGGAGGATGCGGAAAGGTCAGGGAATGACCGCTGCATATCCCGGAGCAATATGGCCTTAGTTGCTAATGTTCCTAAAAACCAAATAACTAACTAACTAACTAACTGGTCTGGCTAATACAACCATTGCGAATTTTTTTGCCTAATCAAACACCTTAATTTTGCCACTATGATGTTAGCAGTATAAGGAAGCACATTTTCTAGGTAAAACACAATGCCTTAGTTACTTGTTCAAGGAAAACATTTTGCTTGTATGCTAATGCCATTAATTTGGCTGCGATGGCATTAGTTGACTCAATAGCTCTAAATATCCCCATAAAATACAAAGTAAAACTTATTTGAGGTGATGACTGCTTCTTGACTTGACTTCTCTCTTGTAATTTGTCCAGTTCTAATCTACGGTGATATTCTACACAGTGACAACATGTGTAGAACCCACTTTTCAAGTTTTCACTCTTTTCCATCCATTGTGAGTTGTTATGAATATTGTAGTGGATTGAATTCAGTTTTTTAGACAAGTTCTACTTGCCAGAACTGAACTTTTCCTTTGCACGTAGAGTTTCCTCACAGTATGCATCTTGAATGTTTTTTGTGGCTGCAGCTGTATAAATTCATAAAGCCTTATATCCTAGGGTGCTCTTCTGATGCCTCAATCTTGCTTTTGACATCTGAAAAAAACAGAGTCCTCTTAACTCATTAAAATCTACATGTAGATTAATGGCAAACATCTATACACAATCTTGATTTTGAGTTGGAGGTTGAGAAGACGAAAGAAGATATTTGTTGACATTAGACTTGAACTTCTGTAGACTGTAATTTTCAGGAAAGACATACGAAGGAAGGTTGTTCCAAAAAACAGCACTTGAATGAATAAACGAAGAAGATGAAAAGTTGGTTCTGTGAGTTTGAAGTTGGACAGTAAATGGATGTTGGCTGGTGGTGGAATGTGTTTGGACTGTTTTGAAAGAGAGAATGGGAATTATAGAAGCCAATTCAGAAGAACAGTGCCCATGGAAGTATCTGTAGAAAAGGCATGCAGCAGAAACAGTACATCTATGAGACAGCAAGTGGAGAGACTCTGTTAGACGAGTGATTAATTAACCTAACTGCCCTCTTCTGAATGGAATCTAGAAGCCTGAGAGAGAGAGAGAGAGAGAGAGAGAGAGAGAGAGAGAGAGAGAGAGAGAGAGAGAGAGAGAGAGAGGGGTTTTGGGGGCACCGCCCCAGATGTCAGAACAATATTCCATGGTAGGGCAGATTTGCAATTGCTACAGAGTGAACAGCTGTTTGGAAGAAAAGTAACACCGAGAGCGAAAGAGAAAACCAAGTTTTTGAGATGCAGAGGAAGCAATATTTGTAATGTGCTTGTGCCAAGAGAGATTAGAAGTCAGAGTAATCCCCAAAAGAGATATATCATTCTGCCTAGAAATCTGTCCTTTTTTGTCAGTCCAAAAAGAGACCTTTTTGTGAGATATAAGACAGGACTGAGTTTTAGAAGGACTGAAATCAACTAAGTTGTCTTTGCCCCACTGGAGAATTACCCGGAGATCGTCATTTAAGGAATTGGTAGTGGAAATTCAAAATGTTGAAGCTGATTGAACAGGGTGACTTTTCTCGAACTGGAAAGTGGAATGCACTTTCCAGTTTGAAAAATTATGGATAGGATTTCAGGTCAATCGAAGAAGGTCATTAATATACAAGAGGAAAAGAGTGGGGGAAAGAACTGAACCTTCGGGTACACCAGCATTAGTGGAGAAGTTAGAAGACAGAGAACCATCTACCATCACCCTCAGTGAGCAACCAGAGAGAAAACTGGATAACCAATTACTAAAAACAGTTGGCAAACCATAAGATGGAAACTTGTTTAGAAGACCTTTATGCTAAACGCGATTGAAAAACCTTGAGATGACAAGAGCAACTGCTTGTACTTCACCAAACTTTTCCATTGAATTTGTCCATAAATGGGTAACATAAGCCAGAATAAGTCAGTGTCGACCCACCAGTGGGTCACCACTGACGGAATCCATACTGGCGATCGTTGATCAGAAGGAAGGTTTCTAGGTAGTTTAAGAGTTGGCAGTTAATTGATTTCTCCATTACTTTAGAAAAAGTAGAAGTAATTGCAATGGAACAAAAATTGGGTGGGAGTGATTTGTCACCCTTTTTAGTAATTGACTGGATATGAGCAAATTTCCAAGCAGAAGGAAAAATACCTTTGGAATAAGAAAGTGAAAAAAGGCGGCAAAGAACAGGAGTAAGTTCAGGAGCACAGGTTTTGAGAGCAAGTGGAGAAATACCATCAGGACCTGGAGCTTTTTAGCATCAAGATTTGTTAAAATTCTTCTGACATCTTTTGGATGGAAGACCACAAGAGGCATTGAATGGAGCGTGTTGGGAATGGTGGGAGGTGTTTTACCAAGATCATTAATATATGAGTTGCAAGAAAAATTGGATGCTAGCAGGTCTCGTTTATTGCCTGAAGCAACGATAGAACCATCTGGTTTTGACAGAAGTGGGAGCAGAGATGGGCAAAAGTTGCGGCCAATAGCTTTGGCAAGTGACCAGAATGCTCAGCTGCCATTAGGGCAAGAAGCAAGTTTTCTACTCTTAGCTTGTTCAAAATCTACTTTGGACTGATTAATAACTGCTTTACAATTGTTGCAAGCTTTAGTGTAGGCAGAAAATTAAACTGAAGAATTGGAAGCAAGCCAATTACGATATGCAACATTCTTTTCTTGAACAGCATTAGCACATTTATTGGAAAACCAAGGTTTAGATAATGGACGAGATTTTAAAGTGGAGTGTGGAATAAAGGATTCCATTCCTACAAGAATAATTTCACTGATAAGAATTGAGCAAGTGTTGACATCAGAAGTTTTGAAACAGTAATCCGACCAAGGAAAAGAAAAAGGAAATCTCGCAGGTCATCCCATTTTTCATTTTTGTAATGCCAAACAACACGAGGTTGGGAATAGCCATGAGATGAAGGCTCCATTGGATAACAGACAATCACCAAGCTGTGATCTGAGGTGCCTAAAGGACCACTCACTCTGACCATGTTCTTAGAAGGGTTGTTTGTGAGAAAAAGATCAAGCGTGTTGGCTGTATGGTTAGAATTGTCCTGTATCCTGGTAGGTAAATGAACAATCTGTGTGACATCGTTAGTAATTGCAAAAGCCTCAGCATCTCAACCAGCTGGGTCTGTGTGACTAGAAAACAGAAGCCAGCTGGAGTTGTGAACATTAAAATCACCAAGGAAAATTACCTCACTGTTAGGAAGGTTGGACTGGAGAAAGTCAAGTGGCAAAGAGAGGAAGTCAGAGTTCCAAGTGATTAGTGGAGTTGGGAGAATGGTAGAGACAACAGATGACTTTGACAGAAAAAGGTAGAGAGATTTTAAGTCAGAGAAGATCGAAAAGAGGCGATTCCAAATTACTTAGTCTTTGACAGGGAATATCAGAACGGACATACACACAAGTACCACCTTTGAGGCGAAAGGAATTATACAGTGAATAATTTGGGCAACTGAGATGAGTAATGGTTGAATCAACCAATAACTGAAATTCTGTCAGAAAAAATACTGGGGTCTGGCAGAATGCAAGTGGAAATGGACATCATTAAGTTTAGAACTGAGGCCATGTATATTTGTGAAATGAACTAGGAAGTGTTTTGGAGGTTTAGATCTTTTCGCAGATAAGTTTTCTCTATTAGTTTGTCAATTCATGGTGTATTCACCATGAATTGAAAAGAAAAAGTGGGGGGGGGGGGAAAGACTTGCTGCATGTAGTAGTGAAATTTTGGATATAGCATACACATGGTAAGAATATACCCAGATCCTTGACATAACTTGGCCTCAACAATGCCCCCCTTCCCGCATACACACTACTCAGATTCCCTCCAGTCACTATCTGGCAGAGTAGTGGTAGCAAGATTATACACTAGCTGATCCGGAAGCCTCCTAGAGAGTTACCAATAAGTTCGGTCCGGTGTACTAACTAGTGGCTGGCCGGCCTGCCAACACCGTTTTAGAGCTGTACCCTCAAAATGTAAGGAATATTGGATCCCGCCACGAAGTTCATCATAACCTCAAAAGTCATTAATCATACTGCATGATGGAAGAGATGGGGAAGTGTTGACTGGAACTTAGCTCTGAAGACTAAACATGGATTCCATCACTTCAAGCCTCCGATAAGTAAAGTGGTGTTATTGCACCAGTTGATGATAGTCATCTGCCACCTAGTATTGCCTGGGAACACAGAGGGGCGGCATTCTTCGTGTGGTGTGGGTGCCACATCTCGACCCCTGCTTACATTTGTTCACACCTGGGTGGTCTCCCACAGTGTGCTTGCGCATGGGAGTTATACTCAGGATTGCTAACAGCTCTACCATAGTGATATGCTTGTCTTATATGCATAAATAAGACATGTTTGGCACTGTGAAAAAATTACTTTAATTGCAGGATGACTGGGTAGTAAATCATGCTAGTGTATAGACAAGTTGGCCAAACTAAGTAAACCTGAGAGCTGTAGTTTCAAAGGATTTAAGAATCAACCAAGATAACATTCAAAATCTTGACTCCCATTTGTATAATTTTTTTTTTGTATTAAATTAAATTTAAGCATGTTATAAAATATACTATTCAAATTCAGTTATCCAATTCAAGTACGTCTCCTCCTTTCTAAGGAGAGGATGTCCTTGGAAGAAAGTATACAAAGAATATCATATAGGATAGGCGGAGGTGTAAGATGGGGTGCTCTTATGAGAAAATATGTGGTTTGTAGTTTTTTGCATAGTTCAGAGATTAGTGCGGAGCACATATAAAATGAGGTTTTCAAGACTCCTAAACACTTGAATAAGCTGAATATAGGGTTGAATAGGCTGAATGTGTTAGGGATTTTTTTCTTTCTCTGAAGTGGTGGGGAGGATGTAACCCTGTGGTCTGCTAACTATGAGGATAAAGGTATCGGTTTGTCCCCTACTGATTCTAAATATATTTTTATGAAATTTTAGTTTTTTGCTTTGTGCAAGAACTGCAGGACAGAGAAATAGTTCTCTAAGTATAACTATTAATATTTGTCAGTCTTGCCCTTGACTTTCTGACAAACTTCTCTACATCATAAATTATTGTTTCCGCTAACTTTTTGGAAACTTTTTTTGAAACTTTCACTTTGCAGTGAAATCTTTGCCCCAGCATTCAAGGGAGAAAAAAAAAAATGTATCTTATTCAGTTGTATTGTTTTCTGGTTTGTTTAATTACTATTTAAATACAGATAGTGAAAGTTATAGAAAATTAAGCCACTCTGCATTAGGATTTTTTAAAAGTTACCACTTAATGGAACCAAATAGTTCCAGAACACTCAAAACAGTTCCTTCCAAATTTTAATGAATTGCAGATTCACCTACTGGTCATATTATTTGATTAAAAACAATATTAGTTATTTTAGGTTGACTCATGGATAAATGTAGTTATTCCTAAACAGCCTAAGCCCAAACTCTGTCATGTATGTTTCTGGAGGGACAACATGGTCTCCAGGCAGAGTAGCATTATTTTCTAAAACTATTTTAGTACCTGCACTGAAATGGTACCCTACTTCTTTACTCAATTAATTGTATTTCATTTTAAGACCATATTTAACTCTTGAAAAGAGATGTTAACTTATCTTAGAATAGACGAATGATTTTTTTTTTCTCCCATTTAAACACTTCAAACTGAAAGAGTTACTTTATCACTTAGTTACTTTTTCACTGCATTTCATAATTTTTTGAATCTTGAAATTTAAAATTGTTCAGATTTTTTTGTGCTTATTTTGTTCTTATTCTCTCATTTTCACTTAATAGATTATTATTGCTATGTAATAAGAATTGATATTCCTTAATTTTTTAATTTATTAATCCTGATTTCAATCTTTTTGTATATATACAGGGTGTCTCAAAAATATTGGTACAAACATTTAGGGGAGGTAGGTAATATCTAAAGGAATGTGAATCACATAGGAACCCATAACCGGAAACGTCACTGTAAGTCGGTACATGCCGCTGTTCCTCAGTTCGCAAGAGAGAAAATTTCTGGTTTACTCATTCAAGCAGTAGTCGTCGCACGAAGAGCATACGTCGATATACGAACTGTGAGCTGACAGACATGCACCTAGTATATGGATTAGCAGAAGGCCCAGACGGTGTGCGCCCCCATGCGGCACAACATCGCTTCGCAATAAATGTGTGGGCAGGTATGGTCGGTGACTGCTTAGTCGGCCCATACCTGTTACCATCCTGCATGAACTCCGCTAAATATCGGATCTTTCTTGAACAAGTTCTACCAGGGTTACTTGACGATGTTCCAGCAAATGTGAGACACAACATTTGGTTTCAACATGACGGGGCGCCTGCCCATTATGGAAGGTGTGTTCGTGACCATTTGAACAGACATTTTGGGCATTGATGGATTGACCGTGTTGGACCCGTTGCCTGGCCCACGCTCACCTGATTTATTGAGCCTTGATTTCTTTCTGTGGGGGGCCCTCAAATCTATCGTGTATGAATCGCCTGTGGAGACGGAAATGGATCTCGTGGCGAGACTCATCTGCGCTGCTGCTACTGTCAAAGAAACTCCAGGTGTGTTCGACCGTGACCACCAATCCATGCTGCATCGGTGTCATGCATGCATCGTGTCTCATGGTGGAACCTTCGAGCATCTGTTGTAACATCATGAAATGCATCCATCTCGTACTCCATTGTTAATATTATGTCAAATAAATATTTGCCACTAATTACTGTCTTATGTCTGGTTATTGTGACTCTGCTACTACTTTCCCGTGACGTTTCCGGTTATGGGTTCCTATGCAATTGACATTCCTTTAGATGTTACCTACCTCCCCTAAATGTTTGTACCAATATTTTTGAGACACCCTGTATATAACAATTTTTTTAGTTAATTATAATACCAACGAGATAAATTGGAGAATTTAGCATAAACGTATTAGGGGGTGAAAACTATACTCATTAGTTCAAAGGGCCAAGTATTTAGGTAACCTAAGTTGGACCTCTTTGTTGTACCCTATAAATAACACATAGAATAAAATAAAAATAAAATGAAATAGTAAAATTAAAATGATATTGCTAATTATAGATATATGGATATATTGAATGGAACATTAAGTAGGGCTAGCTCCAATCAATATATCCCATCAATAATTAGCTGAGGCTATCTGTTTGTTTGCCATTTGCCAGTTTTTTTATGTTCCAATATACTGAGAATTTACTGTGAATATATATATATAATAAAATTGGCTTAATTACTTTAATATACCTTAAATTTAGCAGAAAAACTGGCAGAATAACTGCTAGCCCAATTTCTGCTAAATTTAAGGTATATTGAAGTAATTAAACCAATTTGATTATATATTCATAGTAAATTCTCAGTATATTTGAACATAGAAAAACTGGCAAATGGCAAACAGAAACAGATAGCCTTAGCTAATTATTGATGGGATATACTGAGTGGAGCTAGACCTAGTTAATGTTCCATTCAATGTATCCATATATCTATAATTAGCTATATTATCATTTTAATTTTACTATTTCATTTATTTTTATTCTATTTTATTTTATTATATTTTATGTGTTTATTTATAGGGTACAACAAAGAAGTCCAACTTAGGTTACCTAAATACTTGGCCCTTTGAACTAATGAGTATAGTTTTCGCCCCTAATACTTTTATGCTAAATTATCCAGTTTATCTCGTTGGTATTTATAATTAACTAAAAAATTGTTATATACAGACAGATGTAATGTACAATCATAAATTTGATGGCATTAATCTGTTCTGCCACTCTTTCTCTTTTTCTATTTCTTATATTCTTCTACATAACTTCATATATATATATAGGTTCGACATTCGCTTGATGAAAGAAGGTAGGATGAAAGGACAAGCTTTTGTAACTCTGCATAATGAAAAACAGGCCATATTGGCTGTAAAGGAAACCAATGGTTATTTGCTTCATGGGAAACCTTTAGTGATTGTATCCTTTTTTATATTTTTGATTTAGTTTACTGCTTACTGTTTTTTTCCTACCATGAGTCATATTTTTGTGTTAGTCAAGGATTTATCATATGGTTACCTTAACTTTTTTTTTTTTTTTAAGTACTGTTCATATTCACCAATTTACATGGAATTTACCACATTCTCCCCATGATTAACCTGCTCCTATATTATATTGATGTTTTTGGGAAAATGTTTATTTCATCTTTATTCCAATAAATAGTTGGAAAAGAGAAACAGTGCAAATAAAATTTGTGCATTTTACTGCATTCAATTTTCAATCATGGGGATTATATGATTCAAAGGCTACAGAGGCTACCTGCCAGCTGACAAGAAGCCAGTGGTTTTGAAGTAGTGGTGGATGCTGTGCAATTTGAAGAGATATTAGCATTAGTATTAGTAGAGGCATATGATGCAAGAAAGCAAGCTTATGCAGCATCAGCCAGGAAAAAAAAAAACAAAAAAAACTTCCACTTCACCCCTCCATTTGTTCAAAATACCTGTCCAGCTGAGCCTTAAATTTATTTAGGCTATCAACTTCCACAACAAGGGATGGAAGTCTGTTCCACCAACCAACTACTCGCTGGCTAAAGACAAATTTCCAGACATCTATCCTACATCTGTTTTTCCTCAATTTGAATTTATGCCCTCTCAGGTGATTATTCTGAGCAAGAGGCAGAATCCCATCAGCATTGAGCATGCTCAAACCATTCAAGACTTTATACACCTCTATCAGATCACCTCGCCGGTGCCTAGTCTCCAGACACTGTAATTTGCAAAACTTAAGCCTTTCTTCGTAAGAGTAACCCTTTGTTCCATTCACCAACCTTGTTGCCCTTCTCTGTGCTCGTTCCACCAGCTCTACATCTTTCTTGAAATGAGGCCTCCAGACATGTATATAGTACTCAAGGTGTAGCCTGACCATTGCCTTATACAAGGGAATAATCACCTCCCTATCCCTGCTAGAAAAATTCCTGTATATCATTGATAAGACACCATGAGCTATTCTTGCAGCCCGTCTGTACTGCTCAGAAAACTTCATATCTGCCTGCACAATTACCCCCAGGTCCTTTTCATTTTCTGCCACTGTCAGTGTAGTACCACAGAGTTGATACATTCCTCTGGGGTTGCTGTTTCCCATATGTAGTACTTTACATTTGTCAATGTTAAACTTCATTTGCCACCTCTCAGCCCATCTGCTCAGCCTTTCTAGATCCTGTTGCAGCAGCATAGCATCAGTAGTGTCCTTAACAACCCTGCCAACTTTTGTATCATCTGCAAACTTGGACATTAAGCTTGATATACCATCATAAATATTATTTATAAATACAGAAAACAATAATGGACCCAACACTGAACCCTGAGGGACTCCACTAATAACATTAGTCCACGATGAGCAGTGTCCATTAATTACCATTCTCTGTCTTCTCCCCCTCAACCACCCCTTTATCCATAGCAGAAATTTGCCTCCAATGCCACACTGCTCCAATTTGTGCAGCAGTCTTCCATGTGCAACAGTATCAGAAGCCTTTCTAAGATCCAAGTATATAATATCAAAGTTATTCCCTGCATCCAGTTCTTTTGTGACTGCATCATAGTATCCAATCAAATTGGTCAGGCAAGACTTCCCCTTAACAAAACCATGCTGTGTCTGAACTATAACTGAAGTCTTGTCCAGATGATCCTGCAGTGCTTCCTTAACCAGTGCCATTAATTTTCCTGGAACAGAAGTTAAACTCACAGGTCTATAATTACTTTTGTCAGCCTTTGATCCTCCTTTGTGAATTGGGGTCACATTTGCACATCTCCAGTCTATGGGTATCTCCCCTGAATCCAAGGAAGCTCTCATAATTATGGCTAAGGGTTTGCTTACTTCTTTTGCTGCCTCCTTTAATATAACTGGATAGATCCCATCCACCCCAGGTGCCTTTCTTGTGTTTATCTTCAACAATTTCTCCTCCACTTTACTCTCAGTTATTACAAGATTATCTAGCTTACTGCCAGAGTTGAATACACCTCTGGCATTCCCCTCCCTGAATAACTTCTCATGTAGATGTGAATGTAGATGCAAAATACTCATTTAGTTTGTTAGCAACCTGAGCAGGATCATCAACAGTTGAACCATCGATATCAAGTGGAGCAATCTGATTCATCCCCTTCCTTCTAGAGTTTATATAAGAAAAGAACTCTTTACTGTTTTTCTTTGCATCCTTTGACAAAGATTTCTCGTAATCTGCCTTCGCCTGCTTAACTTCCTTTGTAACTTGGTTACAGATCAACTTATATCTATCATAGGCTTCTGTGTCACGTGTTAATTTATATGTATCCCAAGCATTTTTCTTCTCTGTCATATGTCTCATTAATTCATCTGACATCCATTTAGGCCTAAACCTTGAACAATATTTCTTAGTTGGTATGTAAAGCCTAGTAGCTTCCAAGATAAGTTCTTTGAATGCTTCCCATTTTGAATTTGCTGTTGGTAACATCTTCAGTTGGTCCCACTGTATAGAATTTAAATACTGTCTCAGACACCGTAGTCGCCTTTACGAAAGCAAAAACCCTTCCCTTTACCCCTGATGGTAGTTACCTCTTTGAGTAAATCCCACTTCAGCACACTGTGATCACTGCCACCTAGTGGTTCCTCTATCTGCAGATTCTTAATGCATGAAGAATCACTACTGATAATCAAATCAAGAGTATTACTCCCTCTAGTTGCCTCCCGAACATGCTGATGTAGAAAACAATCATCTAATAAATCCACAAAAGCCTTTCTAGTGTGTGAGTGACCAACCCACAAATTCCAGTCAATATCTGGGAAATTAAAATCCCCCATTATAAGGCTCTCTGATTTACTGGCCCACTCTATTTCCCTGTACAGTTTCTTATTATACTCATCAGAGTCATTAGGCCTATAGCACACTCCTACTCTCAATTTTGATCTCCTTATGCTTATGTCACACCAAACTCACTCAACACTGCGCTGCCCAGCGATGTCGACTGGCTTCACTTCCTTGGATTTTGTGTTTCTTAACTAATAGCATAACCCTCCTCCCTTCCTATCCTTTCTGTAGATGTTGTACTCCCCAAATTCCATTTCTGCATTCCTTATATCTGTGTGACACCACGTCTCTGATATCCCAACAATATCCGCCTTTGATGCTTTGAGCAATACCTCAAATTCATCAAATTTATTTACCAAACTCCTAGCATTGGTGTACCACGCAAGTATACATGCACCTGTTCTTTTTCTTAGCTATCCTAACACAACCCATGTGTTTACTTGTACCGCAATGACTCCCAGCAGTCTCTGAAATATCCTGCATCTTGTTTTCCAGGCTTCTGCTCATTCCAATAGAAGCAGTGCAAGAATCACTTTCACCTCTGCCAGTGGCTGCTATTAATCTATTAGTCCTTGTATCCCCCCCAAGCTAGCAGTTTTCCGACCCACCTAACACTGCCTCGATAGCGTCAGCAAATATTCTAGCACCCTTTCTATTTAAGTGTATCCCATCCCTGTAGAAGCAGTCCCTTCTGTTAAAAAGTACAGACTGTACAAGTACAAGTAACAAGTATAAGATATTGCCAACTTAGACAGGATTGTAGATTAAAGTTAAGTTAACAGGATTGTAGATTAAAGTTAAGTGAACACGATTGCAGATAACAGTACCCATCTAAAATATAAGAACATAAGCTCAAGCCTTAATGCTAAATACTCAGCTTTGGTACTAAAGCTTGAGCTTATGTTTTTATATTCTAGACAGGTACTGCTATCTACAATCCTGCTCAAGTTGCTAATATCTTTTTAAACTATGTAGCATCCACCACTATTTCAAAACTACTGGCTTCTCGTCAGCTGGCAGGTAGCCTCTGTTAGAAGATGTGCCAAACTGTGAATAAAATATTTTCTTTAAATTGAACAACTAAGGTGTATGGAAGTTACAAATTCCATTTAAGCTCATAATGACCATTATATGCACCTTTAACCCTAAAACTGGGCTACACTCTCCCTGTCAATAAATTACTATAGGATTGCAGAAGGATATTTGAACTCATTGAAATAAAATAAAATTCATATGCTGTACATTTTCTATCACAAGGATCATACTACTCCCACTTAAGCATGTTCTCACCAAATAAAGTATTTGGCACTAAGGCCATGTATCAGTGAATCAAGTATTTGGCACTAAAGCTTGGGCTTATTTTCGACTTAGAGGCAAAATCCATTATCCATGGTTTGGCCTAAGTCACTAATATCTTTTTAAATTGTACAGAATCACCTAAACAAGAATCCACTATACATTTAAAAATCTAAGATGCCACCAAACAGCTGTATTACAGCTATGAGCTTCTCATCAGCTGGTAGGTGGCCTTTATTAGAGAGCTAGTTGGTGATTCTATGCAATTTGAAATGATATTAACAATTGAGGCAGAATTGTAAATAATGGTTTTGTCCTTAAATTGAAATAAGCCCAAGCCTTTGCCAAATATTTGACCTTGGTCTTCAGTGGGAACAGAATGATCCCTATGGTAGAAAATTGAACCACAATAAAGCATACAAATTTTTATTTGATTTCAAATTTTGCATTGAAATATCCCTCTGAAATTGTATGCTACAGAAATGTACTTCTCAAACACTTATTTATACATTCTATATAATTTTCTGTGATATCATTTGGTGTTGCCTCTAAAGCCCTATTTTAATGAGAAATTATTCTGATGCGAAAGGCATCAAATGTTTTTGTAGAGGCTTAAAAATGGATGGTGACGTTGCTTCAAGTCAGATTACAGTTTCAGATCAAAGATCTTTTATCAAAATTAAAACTGTACACGGTCAGACACTGAGAAAAATTTATGAATTTTTGCAGGAAGTGTGTGGTGAGTCAACAGTAGATTGTAGCCAAGTTTCACATTACTCCCAAAGGTTTTGTCAAGGTCAGACCAGCATTTTTGAAGACAAACAGCTCTTGGGTAGACCAAGAACATCTACAAACAACACATCAGCAGTCATTATTACTACCATTTTGGAAGAAGACAGATGTATGACCTCTGAAGAAATAACTGAGAAATCTGGAATTATTACTGCCATTTTGTGATGGAGATATACGTGATTAAAATATGGGACCAATTAAGTGGAAGTTTTGGCTGATATTAGCATTAGCATTAGCATTAGTAGAGGCAGTTGATGCAAGAAAGCAAGCTTATGCAGCATCCGCCAAAAAAAAAAAAAAAAAACCCACTTCCACTTCACCCCTCTGTTCGTTCAAAATACCTGTCCAGCTGAGCCTTAAACTTATTTAGGCTATCGACCTCCACCACAAGTGATGGCAGTCTGTTCCACCAACCAACCACCCGCTGGCTAAAGGCAAATTTCTGCACGTCTATCCTACATCTGTCTTTCCTCAATTTGAATTTATGCCCTCTCAGGTGATTTTTCTGAACTAGAGGAAGAATCCCATCAGCATTGAGCATGCTTAAACCATTCAAGGCTTTATACACCTCTATCAGATCACCTCGCCGGTGCCTAGTCTCCAGACACTGTAATTTGCAAAACTTAAGCCTTTCTTTGTAAGAGCACCCCTTTGTTCCATTCACTAATCTTGTTGCCCTTCTCTCTACTCGTTCCAGCATCTCTACATCCTTCTTTAAATGAGGCCTCCAGACCTGTATACAGTACTCTAGGTGTGGTCTGACCATTGCCTTATAGAAGGGAATAATCACCTCCTTATCTCTGCTAGAAAAATTCCTATATATCATCGACAATACACCATGAGCTACTCTTGCAGCCCGTCTGCACTGCTCAGAAAACTTCATATCTGCCTGCACAACCACCCCCAGGTCAATTTCATTCTCTACCACTGCAAGTGTGGTACCACAGAGTTGATACGTTGCTCTGGGGTTGCTGTTTCCCATATGTAGTACTTTACATTTGTCAATGTTAAACTTCATTTGCCACCTCTCAGCCCATCTGCTCAACCTTTCCAGATCCTGTTGCAGCAGCATAGTGTCAGTAGTGTCCTTGACAACCCTGCCAACCTTTGTATCATCTGCAAACTTGGACATTAAGCTTGATATACCATCATCAATATCATTTATAAATACAGAAAACAATAATGGACCCAACACTGAGCCCTGAGGGACTCCACTAATAACATTAGTCCACGATGAGCAGTGTCCATTGATTACCACTCTCTGTCTTCTCCCCCTCAACCACCCCTTTATCCATAGCAGCAATTTTCCTCCAATGTCACACTGCTCCAATTTGTGTAGCAGTCTTCCATGTGCAACAGTATCAAAAGCCTTTCTAAGATCCAAGTATATAATATCAAAGTTATTCCCTGCATCCAGTTCTTTTGTGACTGCATCATAGTATCCAATCAAGTTGGTCAGGCAAGACTTCCCCTTAACAAAACCATGCTGTGTCTGAGCTATAACTGAAGTCTTGTCTAAATGATCCTGCAGTGCTTCTTTAACCAGTGCCTCCATTAATTTTCCTGGAACAGAAGTTAAGCTCACAGGTCTATAATTACTTGTGTCAGCCTTTGATCCTCCTTTGTGAATTGGGGTCACATTTGCACATTTCCAGTCTATGAGTACCTCCCCTGAGTCCAAGGAAGCTCTCATAATTATGGCTAAGGGTTTGCTTACTTCCTTTGCTGCCTCCTTTAATATAACTGGATAGATCCCATCCACCCCGGGTGCCTTTCTTGTGTTTATCTTCAACAGTTTCTCCTCCACTTTACTCCCAGTTATTTCAAGATTCTGTAGCTTACTGCTAGAGTTGAATACACCTCTGGCATTCCCCTTGCTGAATAACTCCTCATGTGTGAATGTCGATGCAAAATATTCATTTAGTTTGTTAGCTACCTGAGCAGGATCATCAACAGTTGACCCATCAATATCAAGTGGACCAATCTGATTCATCCCCTTCCTTCTAGAGTTTACATAAGAAAAGAACTCTTTGCTGTTTTTCTTTGCATCCCTTGCCAAGGATTTCTCGTAATCTGCCTTTGCCTGCCTAACCTCCTTTGTAACTTGGTTGCATATCAACTTGTATCTATCATAGGCTTCTGTGTCATGTGTTAATTTGTAAGTATCCCATGCATTTTTCTTCTCTGCCATATGCCTCATTAGTTCATCTGACATCCATTTTGGCCTAAACCTTGAACAATATTTCTTAGTTGGTATGTAAAGCCTAGTAGCTTCCAAGATAAGTTCTTTGAATGCTTCCCATTTTGAATTTGCTGTTGGTAACATCATCAGTTGGTCCCACTGTATAGAATTTAAATACTGTCTCAGTCCATCGTAGTTGCCTTTACGGAAGCAATAACCCTTCCCTTTACCCCTAATGGTAGTTACCTCTTTGAGTAAATCCCACTTCAGCACACTGTGATCACTGCCACCTAGTGGTTCATTTATCTGCAGATTCTTAATGCATGAAGAATCACTGCTGATAATCAAATCAAGAGTATTACTCCCTCTAGTTGCCTCCCGAACATGCTGATGTAGAAAATCCAATAAATCCACAAAAGCCCTGCTAGTGTGTGAGTAACCAGCCCCCAAATTCCATTCAATATCTGGGAAATTAAAATCTCCCATTATAAGACTCTGATTTACTGGCCCACTCTATTTCCCTGTACAGTTCCTTATTATACTCATCAGAGTCATTAGGCCTATAGCACACTCCTACTCTCAATTTTGATCTCCCAATGCTTATGTCACACCAAACTGACTCAACACTGCACTGTCCAGCGATGTCGACTGGCTTCACTTCCTTGGTTTTTATGTGTTTCTTAACTAATAGCATAACCCCTCCCCCCTTCCTATCCTCTCTATCCTTTCTGTAGATGTTGTACTCCCCAAATTGCAGTTCTGCATCCCTTATATCTCTGTGACACCACGTCTCTGATATCCCAACAATATCTGCCTTTTGATGTTTTGAAATAAAATTCATATAAAAATGAACTTAGCAAATGTGAAGTTCAAAGCAATACTTATGTCTCACAGGAACTGACTTCAGAGTGCAAGGAGATTATAGAGAATGCTGAGATGTCATCTCGACACCAATATCAGCAACTTTGCCAGAGGGCTAATTATCAGCCTTCGAGAGGCTGGATGGTTGCTTCATCACATTGTGGAATATGTGGGCCATGAAAATACCACAGTGTGCAGATGTTGGGAAGAGTGGCTGTGGGAAGGCGCGATTTCTCATTGAATGAGCATGATGGAGGACTACGGAATGAGAAGATTGTCTTATTTATTGACAGGTTTGCACCACACCTACAGCCATTGCTAGGTGCGATGCAACCCGCACTATAACTGCCCATATAACCACTCATGTCACAGCTCATTGGGGCTGTGATATCAGCTGACTGTCACTGCATCATCTGTCAAACTGCACACTGAGTCACAAAGGGGCCACTGTGCATACCAGCCATTGTGTTGACTGACTGCCTGACTGCTGTCAACAGTGTCTGGAATGGTGCCATGCACAGGCTACTTGGGATACAGAATAATGTCAAGTGATCTTCAGTGATGAATTCCACTTCTGCTTGGGGCCTGATGATTGCTGCATACCCATGTGGCAACACCGCGGTGAATGCAGTGATCCTAGAGATATTGTTGAATGCTGTACTACATGCCCTGCTAGTGTTATGGTGTAGGGAGCAATCAGTTTTTATAGTCAGTCATCATTAGTCTTTGCCAGGCTACTTGGGATACAGAATAATGTCAAGTGATCTTCAGCGATGAATTCCACTTCTGCTTGGGGCCTGATTGCTGCATACCCATGTGGCAACAACGTAGTGAATGCAGTGATCCTAGAGATATTGTTGAATGCCGTACTAGATGCCCTGCTAGTGTTATGGTGTAGAGAGCCATCAGTTTTTATAGTCAGTCATCATTGGTGTTTGCCAATGGCAGTCTGACTACTTGCTGCTGTGTTGCTGAAATTCTGGAACCCATCACTCTCCCCTTTCTTAGCCGGGTGCCTAATGCCATTTTTCAGCAGGACAACACATACTGCAGCAGTTTCCTCTGAGTGTCTTCGTGGTGTGGATGTACTGTCTTAACCAGTCAGGTCCTCAGATTTCTCCCCAGTTGAGCATTTGTGAGCTATGATTACAGATCATATACAGAGCCACCTATCACCAGCATGGACTGTGGAGGTCCTGCAGGTTCAGGTACAAAAGGCTTGGTGGAAATACCACTGGAGGCTATTCAGCAACTGTTCAATTCAATGCTGAGATGCTTAGCTCAATGTATTTGCAACTGTGGAGTTACATCATATCGATATGTCCATTTTAAGCATAATTTTGTGTCATTAAATGTGTTCTCGCATATTATCATCTGCAACTTTTGTCATGTGTTTATTAACTCTTTCACAATCATTACTCCAAATTATGTTTCTTCAGAGTACTGCAGTTTTAATGTCAGAGAGTGTACTAACATTACTGACAAGAAGGTGAAGAATTTTTTTAAAATGCATTGTTGCCATTTATGAGACATGGACATATGACTTTGAACATGAACTGAAATCACAGTCAGCTCAGTAGAAGCATCTGTCTTCACCACACCTTTCTTTCTTAAATGCCACTGGCAACAATAAAAGGTGAAACAAATTGTTACATGGTCTTTGATTATGAGGGTATTATTGCTGCTGATCATGTGCCACTTGGAAGATCAGTAACTGGAAACTACTATGCAATGTTTCTTTGTTAAAAATTACATCCAAATATTTGTCAGAAGCAACTATAGATGTTGGAAGCTGGTGTTTTCACACTTCATCTGTACAGCTTGTGTTCATTAATTCCAAATGGGAAGCACTACCTCACCCCATTATAGTCCTCATATGAGTGTGCAATTGCAGTTTGTTCCCCAAGCTCAAGGAACTGTTGCATGGTCAAATATTCTGTCTTTAGATGTGTTGAGTGCATCCATGACCCATCATACCAGACAGCTTAACTTCATCAGCCGCAAAATGGTATTTAACTGTCTGCTTTTAAATTAACTGCTTTTGTACTGGTAGATTATCCTATAGGCAAAAAAAGACATTGTCTATGGCCCCGATCAAAGGGGATCCCAAAATCACTGTTTCAAAAACTCGTTGCTGTTTTTTGCTAATATTTTTAAGTGACTTTTATTGGAAACTGAACTTTCTACCTGCCAAGAACAATGAACTTGAAAATTACGTTTTTTGTTGGGTTTTTTTTTTTTTTTTTTTCAAAAATATTTTTACCAATTTTGATGAAATTTTATATTTAATTCTTATGTCAAATAATTTGTTTGTATTGTTACAATAAAATGAAATTTAAAATGTTCTTTATTAGTTTTTTCTTTAGATGGGCCCCCCAAATTCCATTTTGTCTTTGGCCCCATGAAGGTATAATGCACCACTGTGCTTTTGTGCCTTACTTTTAGGGCAACTTTTGTAATTTTTGAATAAGTGTAGCTGCTTGGGTCTAATGTGAACTACTTTTCTGTTGATAACAGTTTCCTTGTAGGTAGCACTTGACAAAATAATCTTCTCTGAAGGCTCATCTATTGTAGCATGAATTGATGGACATTGTGGAATCACACCAAAGTTGTGTTATAGCACTGATTACAGCCATACATTCTAGGGAGTGCAAGGCTGAATCACATCTCTCACCCTTCAGTGAGCATCTTTTATTCCTCTTCTTTTGCTTTTAAGTGTTTAAGCAATAAGCAAGTTAGCTGAAATTCTAGACATTCCATCTATAAATTGGTTGTGTGAATCCATAAACATCTAAATAAAAGAATAGGATTATCCCTAAAAAAATAATATTGACCAGTCTCTTCAGAGATATGTAAATCATAATAATTCCCTCCCCCATTCCCCTTTTTGGTTGTATTGGAGTTCACAAATTTGACCTACTAGTTCACCTCAGTGGCAAGTGACACCCAAAAACAGGATCTGATCCAGTGGCTAGGTAAAAAATATTTTTTTTTCCCAAAATTAACCTCGTCAATTGTCACTCAGTTAAAAACTTTCAAGTTTTTAAGTGAGTGAAGACTGCTAGACAGGTTCCTACATATGTCCTAGGGACATATTAGTAAGCTTTGACATAGAGGTAACATTTACCAATATCCTCCTTGTGGGATATTGAAGCAAGCATCGGATATCTTTTACTTGCTAGTTCCAAGGAGATTGATAGAAATCTCCTTGGACCTGGTAGGTAAAAAGATGTTTTATATTAAGAACATGCCATTGCTTCCAGCAGAGGTCTTTATTGCTAACCTCAAGCCTGATGCTGTGACCAACAAAAACCCTACAGGCCTAAGTTATGGGCCCAATATGTAGATGATATATTTCTGATTTGAGGCCACAACATGGAGTACATTCATCCACCATGAAAGCATAAATTTCACCCTTAAGCTAGAGCAGGACAATGCCCTCTCTTTTCTTTATTCTTATGAGGGGATGGAGATATCAGTCAGCACAGGAGTTTTACTACAAACCCACAGATACGGCAACTTTCCTTAGTTACCATTAAACTATCAAATTAGTTTTAATTAGTAATAATTGTACAGATTACAGTTTTATTTCATTCTATAATTGAAATTAATTGGATATAGAAAATTAAGAATTTATTAACATTATATAAATTTCATATAAGAGTGCATCAAAGGATATTGAATTCAGATTAAAATATCCAATGATTTCAAATTTAATTTCAGGTTTTATATACTAGATTCTTAATATTATATATTTTTTTGATATTTTGTAAATATTTCTTAATATTACAACTCAGCAATTTGCAAGATCTGCAAAACCAAAGCAACAGCTTGCTATAAATCCCAAAAAATAAAAAAAAAAATTAACAAATAATGAAAATGGTAAGTTTGGTGATATAGTGTTATTACTGCATAATCCAGAATTTTTGAATCAATCTAATTTGAAATGAAAATTTAAAAACCTACTTTTTTGACCTCAAGAAAACAATCTTTTCTGTGCTTTTGGGTTTTATTGGTGCATTGGCAACTAAGGCTATAATGTGCCTTGTGCTCTTCTGTCTGTGGTTCTGAATGGTTTAATTAGTTTTGATTAATTTCTGAATGGAAAGATATATTTTTGAATCCTTACAAGTGAAAAACTCTATAGTACATTAAAATACCAAGTGCAAGATCCACTAATAAATGAAGTAACAGTAGTCAAATGGTAATCCCTTCAAAACTGGTTTACTATTTAACCTGCATATGAACACAAATGCCACTCTTCATACAGCCATTTTGGTGCTTTTTGTCACCTCATCAGTGAAGTGCTAGGCAAAGCTGAAAGACCTAAAGTAAAGGCTGTATTAAATAACTCCTCTTTTTACTTGGGGAACACATGCATTTTATTCCAGATAGAATGGAAAATTTGACTGACATTGTAAGAAGGAGGAATACCCCCAAAATCATGCAATAAAGAGAAGCATCACAAGAATCCTGGCTACATTCATTGCTGCTTCGATGAATGTAGCCAGGATTCTTGTGATGCAGACTTTGCTAGACCAGCAAATCAACAGATTTGGACTACTAATCGGAAAATTATGATGTGTTGCACTTATCTAAGCAAGAAGAGAGTTGAATGACTTAGTTTGTGATCTAAATTTATCTAAAGTGCAAGAAGAACTTTGTGGTTCTAGGTTACAACAGTGGAAACTAAAGCAGGAACTAACATAGCTAAGTGATCAGGAGCACAAGTGTTGTAGCACACACTCTTTGAGTGGACTGGGGTTCAAGCCCGTGACTGCTAAATACAATTAATGTTTGTATTGATTGAGTTATTTATTGTAAACTCCACTGACCTGGTGGTCATACTGGAATATAAAAAAGAAATTTTGAAATTTTAAAAATTGCCTTATGCATTTCTGGTACAAACTAAGCATTGAAAACACAATTCTGATGAATGGCATATGTTTACTGATGCCTCAAAATTAATTTTAAAAGTTTTGATACGTAACGGAAATGCATTCCCATAGTTTTTCTGCTTTGTGCTGTTGACTGACAATATCATCCTTAACTGTTGGCTTGAAAAGAAATATATGATAGCATGTCCAAGATAGTTCAGTGTCAAAGTACAATGACTGTGAAATGCCTCTGGTAAACTTAAGCTAATTGGATTACTCACTAGTCTACAAGGGGATTTCATGAATTACTGTTGTTTTCTATGTTTGTGGGAAAGTTGTGCAACAGAAGAACATTATGTTGCAGTGGGAAAACTGGGAGGAATTTTTACCAGGAAGAGGTAATGTAAAATTATAAATTGTAAAGAGGTAATGTTCTGCTGGTTGATTCAGAAAGGTTTTTCTTCCCCTTTACATATAAAGCTTGGATTAATGAAGAATTTTGTCAAAGTTCTGGATAATGAAGGATGGATATTCTGCTACGAAGGAAGTATTTCCTAATTAAACAGATGCAAAACTGGAAGAAGGAATTTCTATTGGGCCTCGATTAAAGACACTTCTCAAAGATAAATCTATTTTAAACAAAGTTGCAGGATATTGAACTAGCAGCTTCCCAGTCATTTAAAGCAGTTGTGCATAGGTCTCTTGAAAGAAGAGAATAAAGCAATTATGAATCTCTGATATCAACTTTACTGTAGTATTAATAAAGATATGCTCAAAGTCTATGAAAATTCATTTTCTTCATTCCCATCTCAGTTTTGTTTTTTTACTCGGAATTTGGAAGATGTAAATGATAAGCTAGGGGAACACTTTCATCAGGACATATCCACAATAGAAAATCAGTACCAAGGTCACTGAAATACTGCCATGATGGGAGATGAAACTCTGAGTTGAAGTATTTTTAAATGAATATGACTCATTTTTAAGACAGCATATGAATTATTGTATGATATTTGAAATTGGTTGTTCATTAAGCTACTAAAATTTTAGTATATTGTTCAATGAAGATATGATGATATACAATTTTGATAATTTTTGGAATCAACAGTTCAGTTTTCTACACAATCTGCAACGTTTGCTCCAGAGTTGTGGGTTTTTTTTTTTTTTTTTGATTGGTGTAATCAAATCAAGAGTATTTCTTCCTCTTGTAACATGCTGTTAGAAATCAGTAATTATTGAAAAGCTCAGCTGCTGTATGAGTGACCAACCCACAAGTTCCAATCAATCTGGAAAGTACACATCCCCATTATAAAATATTTTGATTTATTGGCTCACTGTTTGTCTGTATAGTTGTTCATTGTAATCATCACAGTCATTAACCCAACAGTATCCCTTGTTTGTGCCCTTAACTAATTCAATGGAAAGGTTCGGTGAAACACAAGTAGTTGCTCTTGACATCTCAAAGGCTTTCGATCGTGTTTGGCATAAAGGTCTTCTAAACAAGCTTCCATCTTATGGTTTGCCAACTGTTTTTAGTAATTGGTTATCCAATTTTCTCTCTGATTGCTCACTGAGGGTGATGGTAGATAGCTCTCTGTCTTCTAACTCCTCCACTAATGCCGGTGTACCCCAAGGTTCAGTTCTTTCCCCCACTATTTTCCTCTTGTATATTAATGACCTTCTTCCATTGACTGGAAATCCTATGCATAGTTTTGCCGATGATAGCACATTGCACTCCACTTTCCATTTTGAGAAACCTTGTCCTGCTCAATCAGCTTCAACTTCTCGAAAATCTGCTACCAATTCCTTAAATGCTGATCTTCAGGTAATTCTCCAGTGGGGCAAAGACAACTTAGTTGATTTCAACCCTTCTAAAACTCAGTCTTGTCTTATACCTCGCAAAAAGGATTCTTCTGCTCCTATGCTTATCTTTCGTGACACTCCGATTTCTAGGCAAAATGATATATCTCTTTTGGGGATTACCCTGACTTGTAATCTCTCTTGGCACAAGCACATTACAAATATTGCTTCCTCTGCATCTAAAAAACTTGGTTTTCTCTTTCGCTCTCAGCGTTACTTTTCTTCCAAACAGCTGCTCACTCTGTATAAATTGCAAATCCACCTGCCATGGAATATTGTTCCCACATCTGGGGTGGTGCCCCCAAAACCTCTCTCAGGCTTCTCGATTCCATCCAGAAGAGGGCAGTTAGGTTAATTAATGATTCATCTTTAACAAAGTCTCTCCACTCTCTGTCTCATAGATGTACTGTTTCTGCTGCATGCCTCTTCTACAGATACTTCCATGGGCACTGTTCTTCTGAATTGGCTTCTATAATTCCCGCTCTCTTTCAAAACAGTCCGAACACGTGCCGCCACCAGCCAACATCCATTTACTGTCCAACTCTAAACTCACAGAACCAACTTTTCATCGTCCTCGTTTATTCATTCAGCTGCTATTTTCTGGAACAACCTTCCTTCATACGAATTTCCTGAAAATTAGTCTACAGAAGTTCACGTCCAATGTCAACAAATATCTTCTTTCGTCTTCTCAACCTCCAACCCAAGCACGGTACTAAATACTATAGGTTCTAATACCTCTCGTGTTTGGGGTTTACATAAAAAAATCTATTCTACAACTGTCTTTCCTCAATTTGAACTATGGCCCCTCAGTTCCTTAGTCTGAGCAGACAGAAGTATCCCGTCAGCATTGTTCCTGTTCAGACCATTCAAGGCCTTATACACCTCAATCAGATCACCTTGCAGGTGGTTAGTCTCCAGATGCTGCAATTTGCAAAACTTAAGCCTTCCTTCGTAAGCACACCCCTTTGTTCTTCTCACCAGTCTTGTTGCCCTTCTCTGTACTTGTTCCAGCAGCTGTACATCCTTCCTAAAATGAGGCCTCCAGACCTGTATACAGTACTCAAGTTGTGGCCTGACTATTGCCTTATATAAAGGGATATTCACCTCCTTGTCTCTGCTAGCAAAATTCCTAAATATCATTGACAAAACTCTATGACCTGCTCTGCCAGCCAGTCTGCACTGCTCAGAGAACTTCATATCTGACTGCACAATTACCCTCAGGTCTTTTTCAATCTCCACCTCCCTGAGTGTAGTACCACACAGTTGGTACATTTCTCTTGGGTTAATGCTACCCATATGCAGTACTTTGCATTTGTCAATCAAAAAGAATATCTATCCCAATGATCTGACTTTAACAAAAAGAACATAGACAACACAAAAGTAACATTTTTAGACCTCAAAGAAAATATTAAGAAGAATAACCAAGTAGAAATAGGAATATACTATAAGAGAGAAGATTATAACTTTGAAATATTACACCTCAGCAATTGGAACTCCAATATACCAATCAAAATACCAAGAAATATGGCGCCTCCATAGCCAGGTGGGAAAGAGTAGCATTGCGTAGCACATGCTTCTTGATTAGACCGGGGTTCAAGCCCATCACCACCAAATACGGAGGATGCGGAAAGGTCAGAGAATGACCACTGCATATCCCCGGAGCAATATGGCCTTAGTTGCTAATGCTCCTTAAACAAAAACAATAATAATAACGGAGAAATATAATTACTTCACAAGCAATAATAAGAATATGCAACAATAGTAAAAATAGATCTGAAGCACTTGAGACATTAGAAGATGAGCCCGCTAAGAACGGAATTCCGGACAGATTTATCAAAAAGTATATGTAATTTAATACATAATGAAACAACAAAAGAACGAAAACAAAAACCGCAAACATCGACAGGACCATTACGTATAATTTTGTAAGTATATTATTTCAGTCTTCGTGGGCATGTCTTAACCCTGTAGCGTGTAAAGAGAACACCTTGTGGAGAAGGCAGCTTTATGGTAGATTAATATTCAGGTGTTATCAGAGTTATTTTAGTATATGTATATATTCAAGGCTTTTTTTTTTTTTCTTTTTTTTTTCTCAAATTTATTAATTTTTATTTTTTCATTTATATTTTTACATTTTGTGCATTTTCGTATGCATTACTGTAGGTTTCCCAGATTACATAGGATTAATCCTGGAATGTAAGAGGTCACCACTTAAGCCCACGGCTAGGGTGGCATTCTCGAAATTTAATGCAGCAAACTGACTCATTCACTTTTTTGGTTCAGTCAGCAACATGTGGCACAGTAAGTCCTTGAAGTGGCTCAGAAGATTCGTTTTTCTTTCTTTTTCTTTTTTCTTTTTTACGTACTCCTAAATAAGTAATTTTGCATTAATAACTTTTGCTCTTTTTAAACATACTTAATTAATAATTGATAATTAATTTTCTTTATAACTGTTAATTATTAACATTATTATTTATATTATTAACATTTTAAAAGTAAAGATAACATAATGTAGATGCCACGGTTACCTGTACATATTTAAATAAATTCATTTCATTTTAATAATTTTTTGGCCACAATGCTAAATATATGTACAGGAAACTATTGAAACTCCCATTGAAACATTAAAGGCTGTGTATATGGACTATTTCAGCATAATTTGTTGAAATTAGTGTGGCATCCTGAAGAGATACCATTTCACATATATCAGCCAGTTACCCACTAATTGAAGTTTAAAACCTTAGTTTAAATTATAACGACATAAGTATCAGTGTATACATTAATGTTAAATAGAATCTTAATTTGAAGTGTAATTATAAATATAAGATTTTGGTAGGTATACAGACATCCACTTCTGAATGCAGAAACCTCCATGTCCAGGGCCATTGCTAACATGGACAGGAAATTGCACTCCTGGATAACGCAAGCACCAGCTTTATATTCTTCAGTAATATATTTTTACTTTCCTGCAACTAAAATTCTTCCACACTCTGAGCTATTAGCATAATACGAGGGCAGAAGTGTCTATTTCTATGTCTAATTACCTTCCTAACTTTGCCTCCCATTAGCTAAACAGCCAGACAATGACTTTTAACTATAATACATTACATTTACATAAAATAAATAAATACTTATATATATGTATATAAGTAGTATTAATACTAAATCAAATTAAGTATGCATAAATGGATGTGAAAGTTACACAAGGTGCCAATATCTATAAGGGTGAGGAAAGTATAAAAAGAATAGTAGATTAGTGAAAGGTGAAAGAATGTTAATATCCTAGAGGTTATGATGATTTAAGTAAATTAAGAGCTGAATTGCCAAGCCAATATAAAGTGGGGGAACTGTAAAGTAAAATTAGTAAAACAAAATACTAATTAAATGCATATAAAAATGAAAATGGCATAGCTGTCATCAGATATCAGGTGAAAACATATTTAGTAAATGGTCTAATGTAGGTAATGCAAAAATGCTTGATCTGATGTCAGCTGAAATAAATATTGATAATCTTGCATTCACTGAAACCATTTCATCAACTATATACCTCTTTGTTTTTTTGTAACTCTTTAAACGTTTCCTTTAAAGAGTTGCATTGAATACCCATTTATACATGTGTGTGTGTGTGTGTGTGTGTGTGTGTAGATACACCATAGTTTACCCATAAATTTAACTACATAGTAGTGTAAAGACCTCATTGAATTTTATCTCATATTGTGGCTGCCTTCACAATGAGATACCAGGTATTGCACTACTTTGAATAAATGACGCTCCTCTAGTAGATGAGACTACTGTTATTTATTCTCAGTGTGCACCACCACCACTCAGACAGCACCGTTTTGAAACTAGTTGACTTCATCATCAGTGGACGGGCAGGTACCCTGATAATGCAAGCATGCCATCACAGTTGCGAAGTCATTCCACAATATGAGAGATGCCAAATGGTGTACAGAATGATACAGCATTTGAAGATTAAATGCACAAGGCATAATATGATATGGGTTTAAATTAACTATATTATATCAGTGTAGATACACTATAGTTTACCCATAAAATATCTACACCGATATTATAAAGTTAATTTAAACCCGTATCATATTATGCCCTGTGCATTTAATCTTCAAATACTGTATCATTCTGTACACCATTTAGCATTTTTCATATTGTGGAATGACTTCACAACTGTGATGGCAATTTTGCATTATCAGTGTACCTGCCCGACCACTGACGATGAAGCCAACTAGTTTTGAAATGGTGCCATCTGGGTGGTGGTGCCCACTGAGAATAAATAACAGTAGTCTCCTCTACTGAGGAGCGTCATTTATTCAAAGTAGTGCAATACCCGGTATCTCGTTGTATGTGTGAAGGCAGCCACAATATGAGACAAAATTAAATGATGCCTTTACACTATGTATGTAGTTAAATTTATGGGTAAACTATGGTGTATCTACCCCGATATTATATAGTTAATTTAAACCCATATCATGTGCCTTGCGCATTTAATCTTCAAATAATATATTTTTTTTTTATTTTTTTTTTTTTGCTCTCGAGGTACTTTGCATGTACCTTGTATAAGGTATATATTATATTATATACATTATTTCTTAGATACTGTTATAATTTATTCTAATTTTTTTTAAATTTTTTTTAAATTTTTCTTTTCAGGAAATTTCCACATGTTATGACCTGATTTCATTTTTGAAAGTAATGAAAGTAAACTTTTTAATATTTTTTTCTGTTTTAATTTTCGTAATTGTTGTTATATATAATGTAAATAAGAAAATAAAACAATAAATAGGAAAAATATAAATTATTTCTGATTGTGTCCAGATTTATTGAGCCGACTTTTTTCATCCACAAGAAAAAAATCTGTTTCTTTTTCATTAATATAGTTTTCCAATGATGTGTATATGTTATTTATATATGAAAAACAAAGTAAATTTCCAATTCTAAAATCCTTTTGATCTTTATATGAGTTTTTTGTATTTGTGTTATGTGAACGTTCACAATAAAATTGTTTACTTGATGAATACTTTAGACAAAACTTGGTATAAAGAATACATTGCACTGAAAGCTATATATCCAATAAGAACAAAAGTGAATCTATAGGATTGTAATAATTAAATAAGGTATCTTGCCCTTAAATGCTAAGAGAAATATTTTTTCAGATTTGTTGAATCTGTGAATATAGCATTAGCATTAGTAGAGGCATACGATGCAAGAAAGCAAGCTTTTGTAGCATCAGCAAAAAAAAACCCCTCCCATTTCATCCCTCCATTCGTTCCAAATGCTTGTCCAGCTCAGCCTTAAATTTATTTAACCTATCAACTTTCACAACAAAAGATGGAAGGCTGTTCCACCAATCAACTACCTGCAGGCTAAAGGCAAATTTCCACACATCTATTCTACAACTCTTTCCTCAATTTGAAACTGTGCTCCCCTCAGGTTCTTAATCTGAGCAAGAGGAAGACTCCCATCAGCAAGGCCTTATACACCTCAGTCAGATCACCTCGCAGATGCCTACTCTCCACTGCAATTTGCAGAACTTAAGCCTTTCTTTGTAAGAGCACCCCTTTGTTCCCCTCACCAATCTTGTTACATGGCGCGACAATCAGCCTTCCATCTCCCTATAAATTTCCAAGATTCTCTGAACTTATCACAAATCCTAGGCGATAACTCCAACATTGAAAACATATTTACATATTTAAAATTAATAGGATACTTTGATCAGATATAAATCATATTTAAGAAATAGAAACGTCCTTGTCACTAAACATTAATAGATAGGCGCAATATGGCCAAAGTTGCTTTTGCGCCAAAAAAACCCAACAACAACCAACCAACCAACCAACCAATCTTGTTGCCCTTCTCTGTACTCGTTCTAGCAACTCTACATCTTTCCAAAAATGAGGCCTCCAGACCTGTTAAAAAAGCCTCCAGATGCTTTAACCAATGATTCCATTATTTTACCCAGAACCCAAGTTAAACTAACAGGTCAACAGTTACTTTCTTTGTAAGAGCACCCCTTTGTTCCCCTCATCAATCTTGTTGCCCTTCTCTGTACTCGTTCTAGCAACTCTACATCTTTCCAAAAATGAGGCCTCCAGATGCTTTAACCAATGATTCCATTATTTTACCCAGAACCCAAGTTAAACTAACAGGTCAACAGTTACTTTCTTTGTAAGAGCACCCCTTTGTTCCCCTCATCAATCTTGTTGCCCTTCTCTGTACTCGTTCTAGCAACTCTACATCTTTCCAAAAATGAGGCCTCCAGATGCTTTAACCAATGATTCCATTATTTTACCCAGAACCCAAGTTAAACTAACAGGTCAACGGTTACTTCTGTCACCTTTTGAACACTCCTTTTGTAAACTGGTGATACATTTGCACACCTCCAATCCATGGGGTCCTCCCCTGAGTCCAAGGAAGCTTGATTATGGCTAAAGGTTTGCTTGCTTCCTTTGCTGCCTACTTTAACTTTAATGTAACTGGATAGATCCCGTCCACCACAGGTGCCTTTTTTATGTTTAACTTCAACGATTTCTCCTTCACTTTGCTCTCAGTTATTACAAAATCACTTAGTTCCCAGTTAGAATGTGATAAACTTCTGGTACTCCCCTCAGTGAATAACTCCTCGTGTGTGAATGTAGATGCAAAATACTCATTCAGTTTATCAGCTACCTGAGCATGATCATAATAGTCAACCCATCTATGTTAAATGGTCCAATCCAATTCATCCTTTTCCTTTTAGAGTTTACATAAGTAAAGAACTGTTTGCTGTTTTTCTTTGCATCCTTTGCCAAAGATTTCTCATAAACTGCCTTCGCCTGCCCAACCTCCTTTGTAAATTTATTAGATTAATTTATATCTGCCATAGGCTTCTGTGTCACCTGATACTTTATATGCATCCCATTCATTTTTCTTCTCTGCCGCGAGCCTCATTAATTCATCTGACATCCATATAGGCTTAAACCTTGAACAGTATTTCTCTAGTAGAATGAAAAGCCTAGTAGCCTCCAAAATTAAGTCCCTGAAGGTTTCCCATTTAGAATTCAACATTGGGAAACATCATCAGTTGATCCCACTGTACAGAATTTAAAAACTGTCTGAGACTCCTGTAATCAGCTTTACAAAAGCAAAAGCCCTTCCCTTTAGCCTTGATGGTAGTTACATCTTTAAGTAACTTAAAGGAACCACAAGGTGACAGTGATCACAATGTACTGATGTGGTTTAAGTACCACATCAGTACATTGTGATCACTGGTCACCTTGTGGTTCCTTTATCTTCAAATTCTTAATGCATAAATAATCACTGCTGATAATCAGATCAAGAGTATTACTTCCTCTGGTTGCCTCTCGAACATATTGCTGTAGAAAACAGTCATCCAATAAATCCACCAATAGTCCTGCTAATGTGCGAGTGACCAACTGTAAGTTCCAGTCAATATCTGGAAAGTTAAAATCCCCCATTATAAGACATTCTGATTTACTGGTCCACTATTTCTCTGCACAATTGCTCATTATACTCATCAGATTCATTAGGCCTATAACACACACCTACTCTCATTTTTCCTTTCCCAGTGCTTATGTCACACCAAACACATTCAACATTGCATTTTTCACCAACATCAATTGGATGCACTTCCTTAGATTTTATGTATTTCTTAACTAATAGCATAACCCCTCCTCCCTTCCTGTCCTGTCTGTCCTTTCTGTACACATTGTACTCCCTAGATTCCAATTCTGCACTGCTTATATCTGTGTGACACCATGTCTTTGATATCCCAGCAATATCTGCCTTTGATGTCTTGACTAGCACTTCAAGCTCATCAAATTTATTAACTATACTCCTAGCATTGGTGTACATGCAAGTATACATGCACCTGTTCCTACTCTTAGTTACCCTAACACAGCCCATGTATTTACTTGTTCCACTATGACTCCCAGCAGTCCTGGAAATCTCCATTACCTTGCTTTTCAGACTGCTGCTCATTCTAATAGAAGCAGTGCAAGAATCACTTTTGCCTCTGCAGAAAATTTTTTTCAGCCTGGTCTGTGTATTCCCCCCCCCCCAAACTAGCAATTTTCCGATCCACCTAACACTGCCTCAATAGCATCAGCAAATATTCTTGCATCCTTTCTATTTAAGTGTACCCTATCCCTGTAGAAGTAGTCTCCTGTCAGCAAGCACAGACTAGGCTGAAAAAAATTCTACCCCTTGAGCCTTGCAAAATCTTTCCAGGGCTGAATTGATCAACAAGGCTCTCATTATATACTCCCTCCTATTGTGTCTGGGCAGAATTGCAGACACTTTCAAATTCAACCCATACCATTATAGAAACATATTGATGTAACTAAAGAAGAGAATGAATCCAAAAATCTCATGCAACCACCCAAAATGCCCCAGGAAAAAACATTTACATTATACTGAACAACACTGTGATTCAGACAATACATGGTGATTCTAAATTACTGTTGGGGTTTCCATGGCCTATAATTTTCAAACCGGAAACAACTTAGGAGTGATGGAAGTGCTTTTCATTCTACTGTGAAGCAATATTTATGAGTGATGGAAATGCTTTCAACTATTAGGTAAGTATTTAATTAATGATCTTAGTTTTGTTTAATATGACTAAAACATGTAGTAGTATAAATAGTAGTATATTACCCTTTAAATAATATTACCTTAATATTTTATCTTCTGCATCTCTAAATATATGCTCTTTTTATTCATATTATTTTAGTGAAACTTTTAAATTACAATTTTTTTCTACATTTTCACATCTTTCTTTGACTGCTCCCTTCTTCAGGGTACAAACTACACTTAGCATAGAATTGCAATCTATGAAGTGGTATTTATGAGTGATGTAAGTGCTTTCATCTACTAGGTAAGTAGGTGCATTATAGCCAAAGCTTATGCGCCATGAAACCCCCACAACAACAACATACTAGGTAAGTATTTATTTAATGCAACTTTCAATAAATAACATGTCAGAATAAAGACTATTATTTAAAAAACTATTTTCTCTAATCAAATTCAAATAATACATGTCCACTGTTATTTTGTAAAAGATGATTTAAATTAATTTTAAATCATCTTTTAAATAAAAAATTTTTAATATATACCCCAGGGGCTCACATCTGGTGAGTATGGGCTTGGCACACCTAGGGTCCTGAGCTGGATATCATCATTCTTCTCTTTCTTGGTGATTCCTTTCTACTTGTGTGTGTGTCTCTCTCTCTCAGGGTAACTCTGGAATTTTTTTTGGTTGGTACAGCATAAGCCCCAGGCTTCCTTGCACCATATGGCTAATAATAATATCAATTTCAGATAAGGTTTTACTTAAACTTTTCTGGCATATAAATTTCTTTCCTCATCATGAACTTCTGCTATGAGATGAATGCTGATGCCTTTTTAATAGTTTTGAATTGTTTTAAAATTGTATTCAAAGTCTATTCTGAAATCAGTTATTTTTTAGTAGGAAGGATTTGTATTAAGAATATCTGCCATTTAATTGTCATTTTTTTTTCAAGCTTCATACATGATTTTTTTAACATGTATAAACTAATTTTTTTTTAACATGTTTAAATAAATACATATAACGACTTAGATTACAAACGTAATATAATTAATAACATAACATAATTAATTAATAAATTAATAGAATCATGACTCAGACCAGAGCAGCAAAGCAAAAGGCTCAAGCTAATGGAAGAGCTGTGGCTCAGAGCAGAACTGAGGGGGGCAGTTGTCCTCTGACTCACAGCCTTATAAAATGCACTGTTTGCTTGATGTTTGCAGAGCAATCGGGTACGGGACATGATACTGCCAAGGGGGATGTCTTTGTGTGTGCGCGATGCAAGGAGTGTATCGATATCAGGCAACAACTCGGCGTTCTTATGGGCCTATATGAGAGCTTGAAGGACAGGGTGGATGCCCTCGAAGAAACTAAATTGAGGGGCCCATCAAGCTCTCAGCTGCCCACATCAACGCCAGAGCTTGCACTTGGGCATCGCGTGACACAGAGACAACCCCCAAGGCAGAATGCGCTGGTCCCGAAGGAACTAGTAGTTGTTGGTGACTCTATTGTCAACCGGCCTCCGTAGCCGAGTGGGCAGGAGCGGGAGTGCAGTAGCACACGCTCTTTGAGTAGACCGGGGTTCAAGCCCCTGACTACTGAATACGGTCGATCTGCCAACTCGCACTGGACCAGCATGGCAGATTATGGTCCATTTCCCTCAGCATGAATTGTTGAGGAGGCTTCCATCCTGCAGTGGGTTGATAATGGCTGCACTTTACTTTTTTTTTTTTTTTTTTTTCTATTGTCAGGGAAACGGGGAACATGCTTTGTAAAAAAGATAGGTGGAACAGGACCAGGGTATGTCTGCCAGGGGCAAAGGTTGATGACGTTGTAGAGCGAATATCATCTTTTAAGGGCACAAAAGGTGATATAGTTGTACACGTTGGCACTAATAATATTAAGAGTAGGAGACCGGCAGAATTACTTAACAAGTAGAGGTCACTGTTGAACAAAAGCCGAGAATTAGGGTTGAATTTGAAAGTGTCTGCAATTCTGCCCAGACACGATAGGAGGGAGTATATGATGAGAGCCTTGTCGATCAATTCGGCCCTGGAAAGATTGTGCAAGGCTCAAGGGGTAGAATTTTTTTCAGCCTGGACTGTACTTGTTAACAGGAGAGATTGCTTCTACAGGGATGGGATACACTTAAATAGAAAGGGTGCAAGAATATTTGCTGATGCTATCGAGGCAGTGTTAGGTGGGTCGGAAAACTGCTAGCTTGGGGGGAGACAAAGACCAATAGATTGACAGTAGCCACTGGCAGAGGTGAAAGAGATTCTTGCACTGCTTCTATTAGAATGAGCAGAAGCCTGAAAAACAAGATGCATGGTATTTCAGAGACTGCTGGGAGCCATTGCGGTACAAGTAAACACATGGGTTGTGTTAGGGTAGATAAGAATAGAAACAGGTGCAGGTATACTTGCGTGTACACCAATGCTAGGAGTTTAGTAAATAAATTTGATGAATTTGAGGTATTGCTCAAAACATCGAAGGCATATATTGTTGGGATATCAGAGACGTGGTGTCACACAGATATAAGGGATGCGGAACTGCAATTTGGGGAGTACAACGTCTACAGAAAGGATAGACAGGATAGGAAGGGGGGAGGTGTTATGCTATTAGTTAAGAAACACATAAAAACCAAGGAAGTGAAGCTAGTCGACATCGCTGGACAGTGCAGTGTGGAGTCAGTTTGGTGTGTGTGACATAAACATTGGGAGATCAAAATTGAGAGTAGGAGTGTGCTATAGGCCTAATGACTCTGATGAGTATAATAAGGAACTGTACAGGGAAATAGAGTGGGCCAGTAAATCAGAGTGTCTTATAATGGGAGATTTTAATTTCCCAGATATTGACTGGAATTTGGGGGCTGGATACTCACACACTAGCAGGGCTTTTGTGGATTTATTGGATGATTGTTTTCTACATCAGCATGTTCCGGAGGCAACTGGAGGGAGTAATACTCTTGATTTGATTATCAGCAGTGATTCTTCATGCATTAAGAATCTGCAGATAAATGAACCACTAGGTGGCAGTGATCACAGTGTGCTGAAGTGTGATTTACTCAAAGAGGTAACTACCATTAGGGGTAAAAGGAAGGGTTATTGCTTCCGTAAAGGCGACTACGATGGACTGAGACAGTATTTAAATTCTATACAGTGGGACCAACTGATGATGTTACCAACAGCAAATTCAAAATGGGAAGCATTCAAAGAACTTATCTTGGAAGCTACTAGGCTTTACATACCAACTAAGAAATATTGTTCAAGGTTTAGGCCAAAATGGATGTCAGATGAACTAATGAAGCATATGGCAGAGAAGAAAAATGCATGGGATACTTACAAATTAACACATGACACAGAAGCCTATGATAGATACAAGTTGATATGCAACCAAGTTACAAAGGAGGTTAGGCAGGTGAAGGCAGATTACGAGAAATCCTTGGCAAGGGATGCAAAGGAAAACAGCAAAGAGTTCTTTACTTATGTAAACTCTAGAAGGAAAGGGATGAATCAGATTGGTCCACTTGATATTGATGGGTCAACTGTTGATGATCCTGCTCAGGTAGCTAACAAACTAAATGAATATTTTGCATCGACATTCACACGTGAGGAGTTATTCAGCGAGGGGAATGCCAGAGGTGTATTCAACTCTAGCAGTAAGCTACAGAATCTTGAAATAACTGGGAGTAAAGTGGAGGAGAAACTGTTGAAGATAAACACAAGAAAGGCACCCGGTGTGGATGGGATCTATCCAGTTATATTAAAGGAGGCAGCAAAGGAAGTAAGCAAACCCTTAGCCATAATTATGAGAGCTTCCTTGGACTCAGGGGAGGTACCCATAGACTGGAAATGTGCAAATGTGACCCCAATTCACAAAGGAGGATCAAAGGCTGGCATAAGTAATTATAGACCTGTGAGCTTAACTTCTGTTCCAGGAAAATTAATGGAGGCACTGGTTAAAGAAGCACTGCAGGATCATTTAGACAAGACTTCAGTTATAGCTCAGACACAGCATGGTTTTGTTAAGGGGAAGTCTTGCCTGACCAACTTGATTGGATACTATGATGCAGTCACAAAAGAACTGGATGCAGGGAATAACTTTGATATTATATACTTGGATCTTAGAAAGGCTTTTGATACTGTTGCACATGGAAGACTGCTACACAAATTGGAGCAGTGTGACATTGGAGGCAAATTGCTGCTATGGATAAAGGGGTGGTTGAGGGGGAGAAGACAGAAAGTGGTAATCAATGGACACTGCTCATCGTGGACTGATGTTATTAGTGGAGTCCCTCAGGGCTGGGTCCATTATTGTTTTCTGTATTTATAAATGATATTGATGATGGTATATCGGGATTAATGTCCAAGTTTGCAGACGATACAAAGGTTGGCAGGGTTGTCAAGGACACTACTGACACTATGCTGCTGCAACAGGATCTGGAAAGGTTGAGCAGATGGGCTGAGAGGTGGCAAATGAAGTTTAACATTGATAAATGTAAAGTACTACACATGGGAAACAGCAACCCCAGAGCAACGTATCAACTCTGTGGTACAACACTGACAGTGGTAGAGAATGAAAGGGACTTGGGGGTGGTTGTGCAGGCAGATATGAAGTTCTCTGAGCAGTGCAGACGGGCTGCAAGAGTATCTCATGGAGTATTGTCAATGATATACAGGAATTTTTCCAGCAGGGATAAGGAGGTGATTATTCCATTGTATAAGGCGATGGTCAGGCCACACCTAGAGTACTGTATACAGGTCTGGAGGCCTCATTTCAAGAAGGATGTAGAGCTGCTGGAACGAGTACAGAGAAGGGCAACAAGATTAGTGAATGGAACAAAGGGGTGCTCTTACGAAGAAAGGCTTAAGTTTTGCAAATTACAGTGTCTGGAGACTAGGCACCAGCGAGGTGATCTGACAGAGGTGTATAAAGCCTTGAATGGTTTGAGCATGTTCAATGCTGATGGGATTCTTCCTCTTGCTCGGAATAATCACCTGAGAGGGCATAAATTCAAATTGAGGAAAGACAGATGTAGGATAGACGTGCGGAAATTTGCCTTTAGCCAGCGGGTGGTTGGTTGGTGGAGCAGACTTCCATCCCTTGTGGTGGAGGTTGATAGCCTAAATAAGTTTAAGGCTCAGCTGGACAGGTATTTTGAACGAACAGAGGGGTGAAGTGGAAGTGGTTTTTTTTTTTTTTTTTGGCTGATGCTGCATAAGCTTGCTTTCTTGCATCAAATGCCTCTACTAATGCTAATGCTAACTAACTTTTATAATTTTTTTTGTTTATGAATTCTTCGCTTAATGAATGATTTAAAACATCTCATGCCAGATTATTTTTGTTTTATAAGAAAGATAACTTTGTTTTATGCTTAGTCTTTCAGTAAGGAGAGATGACAACACATAGTAGTTTTAATTATCAGCGCACTTAAGTAAATGGAGAAGCTCCCTGAATTTATTTTATCAGTTGACAGTTCAAGGTAATGGCTAGAGAGATATATATATGTAAGTGTAACATGGTGATATCTAAGAAAAGAACTACAGTGATTTTAATTCCAGTTAATTATAGTAATATGAAGATATGGACATACATAGCCTAAAGGTGATGCAGCTTCAATTTTCAATATGTCATTCTTCTTTGCTGTTATAAATAAAGTCTTTGCTTACTTCTATTAATTTTTTTTAAAATTTAAACTATTTAAAAAAAAAAATTAACTACTTATTTGTTCTCCAATAAAAAAAGTTTAAATGTAATGAAAGGGAATTACTCTCCACTTTTAAAATAAATTGTTAATTTAATATCCATATCATCAGTTAAGTTCATACCTTTATCTAGTAAAACACCACTATGCATTTCAAAGTTAATCACTTGGAAATCTTTTAGTAAAACAATACTTTCTTTAGTAGGTGTATGGAATGGAATAGAATGTTTTCAGGTATTGTAGATTTATTGCATTTTTATCAGACTTAAGATCAGATATGTTAATTGTGTGTTTCCCCATTGCATCATAAGACCCATTCAAAATAGATAATGCAGCATTTTGTGTAATAAATTTTATTTGATCAACAAGTATCGGCCAAAATTTTTGTAGCTCCAGCAAACGCTAAGTTTTTATTTATATTTAGTCATTTTATTGGCTTAATTGTTATACTAAATTATTTTCTGTAAGTAGCTTTATAGTTCTAGTCAAGCTCCATGGTTTATTTTTAATTTAGATAGCTATTTTGAAAGTTAATACTTAGTGTTCATAGATTTTACCATTTGTAACTTGCTGTCATTGTTATACGATACGGAATAGCGTAATTAGATAGTATGAATCAGAGCTGTACTACTCAATATGTTCTACGTTGATAATAATATTAGTAAAAATAATAAGAGGAGTTTACCTCAATATAGTGCGTAGAACACTTCCATACCTCCAGAAATTAAAACGGAAAAAACGAAAAAATCGACAACTTACCGGTACATTAGAGTAAAATATAAATAATTAAATAATCGATTTAATGCAATTAAAAGAATCTAACGAAAAAATTCAAAACGATTTTCCTTCCTGAAGCTGACAACACTTTTCGACCGTATGTCGTGATCACAGGAATGAAAATTACCGAATCGGGTTAAACCTGATACTTAAATAGAGATTATTTGTCTTCGTCTTCGTGCATGCGCGTAAAGGTCCACGCATCGGAGATCAAATATGGCCGTCGAACATTAACCGAATTCTCGTGTAATTTAATTTCAACGGTTTCTGCAATTAATAGTCGCGTATAATTACGTTGAACGTTAAGTATTTTGGCTTCATTAAATAAAAAAGTATGTTTTTCGTTAATGGCATGGAAGGCTAATTCTGACGCTGCTGAACGAGAAGCACGAACTGAGGCTTCATGTTGATTTACACGAATATTAAGAGAAAATTGGGTCGAACCCTGATAAGACGAGTCGCAATCACCGCAAGAAATGTTGTATACCAGATCATTAATTTGCGTTGCGAACGTGGAAAGAACCGAGCGATTGTTCAGTGTAGTGTGTAACTTCCGTATTGGCCTAGCTACAATTTTAAATTTGGTATCTTTAAAGAATCTGTTAAGCTGTTTGTGCCACTGTTCAACATATGGGACAGAAATAAAGTATTTTTTGATATTACTATTGTTGATTGGTGTAGTATTTTGTATCCTATCCTTAGCTTGTACCCTAATTCGGTTTATTGTGGTAATGGAATAACCCCTGTTTAAGAATCTGCTAGTTAATATTTGTATTTCTGAGTCTAAAGCAGATTCCGTCGTTGAGTATTTATAGGCATTAAGAAATTGATTAAAGATAATCGATCTTTTGTAGGTGAACGGGTGATAGCTATTATAATGTAGAAGCATACCGGTGTTTGTAGGTTTTCGATAGATGCTTAGATGCGATAGATGTTTTCGATTCACGCTTACCTGGGACTCGAATAAAATACAATTTAGCATCTATCAAAAACCTACAAACAACGGTATGCTTCTACATTATAATAGCTATCACCCGTTCACCTACAAAAGATCGATTATCTTTAATCAATTTCTTAATGCCTATAAATACTCAACAACGGAATCTGCTTTAGACTCAGAAATACAAATATTAACTAGCAGATTCTTAAACAGGGATTATTCCATTACCACAATAAACCGAATTAGGGTACAAGCTAAGGATAGGATACAAAATACTACACCAATCAACAATAGTAATATCAAAAAATACTTTATTTCTGTCCCATATGTTGAACAGTGGCACAAACAGCTTAACAGATTCTTTAAAGATACCAAATTTAAAATTGTAGCTAGGCCAATACGGAAGTTACACACTACACTGAACAATCGCTCGGTTCTTTCCACGTTCGCAACGCAAATTAATGATCTGGTATACAACATTTCTTGCGGTGATTGCGACTCGTCTTATCAGGGTTCGACCCAATTTTCTCTTAATATTCGTGTAAATCAACATGAAGCCTCAGTTCGTGCTTCTCGTTCAGCAGCGTCAGAATTAGCCTTCCATGCCATTAACGAAAAACATACTTTTTTATTTAATGAAGCCAAAATACTTAACGTTCAACGTAATTATACGCGACTATTAATTGCAGAAACCGTTGAAATTAAATTACACGAGAATTCGGTTAATGTTCGACGGCCATATTTGATCTCCGATGCGTGGACCTTTACGCGCATGCACGAAGACGAAGACAAATAATCTCTATTTAAGTATCAGGTTTAACCCGATTCGGTAATTTTCATTCCTGTGATCACGACATACGGTCGAAAAGTGTTGTCAGCTTCAGGAAGGAAAATCGTTTTGAATTTTTTGTTAGATTCTTTTAATTGCGTTAATTTGATTTTTAATTGTTTTAAATTGATTTGAATTGTGTTAAATTGATTATTTAATTATTTATATTTTACTCTAATGTACCGGTAAGTTGTCGATTTTTTTCGTTTTTTCCGTTTTAATTTCTGGAGGGTATCATACGGAAGTGTTCTACGCACTATATTGAGGAATAGCGTAATGTAAATCCCAAACTTCATAGCATAACATTTAATGTAAAACTAGATAGCAAATTACGTAGCACTGTATTAGAAATATGTTAGATTAGTATAGTATCATCAGTTAATCAGTAAAATTTATTAATCTTATTAAATTTCATTGTTCATTAAATTATACTTAAACAGAATCATGACCCAGACGAGAGCAGCAAAGAAACGGACACAAAGTAACAGGAGTGCTGTGGCTCTGGGGAAGAATAGAAAGGGGCGATTCTCAAATGCATCACAGTCTAAAAAAATGTATGAAATGTTTGCAGACCTTTCTAATGAACCATCAGTAATCATACCTGGCATTTATAACTCTATTTTCCAGCAAAAACCCACATACCTATCATTTAGCCAGCACTCAAGCTAAACAGATCAGCTAAACAATCAAAAAAATGTGAAACATGTTTTTGTGTGCTAGGTGCACAGACTGTGAAGAAATTAGGTGCCAACTCAGTGTTCTGATGGGCATCTATGAGAGCATAATGCCCTCAAAGAAATTAATATTAGGGCCCATCAAGCTCTCAGCTGCCCAACTCAATGTGAGAGCTCACTCCTGTGCATCAGTCAACACAGCGGCAATCTCCAAGGCAGGATGCATTGGTCCCACAGGAGTTTGTTATTGCCGGTGACTCTATTGTCAGGGAGATGGGGAATATATTATGAAAAAACGATAGGTGGAACAGGACCAGGGTATGTCTCCCAGGAGCAAAAGTTGATGACATTGTAGAGCAGATATCTTTTAAGGGCACAAAAGGTGATATTGTTGTATAGGTTGGCACTAATGACCTTAAGAGTAAAAGATCTGCAGATTTACTTAACAAGTACAGGTCAATGTTGAAAAAAAAAATCACGAGTTAGGGTTAAATTTGAAATTGTCTGCAATTCTGCCCAGACATGATACAAGGCAGTTTATGATGAGAGCCTTGTCAATCAATTCGACCCTGGAGAGATTGTGCCAGGCTCATGACATGGACATGTGGATGTGTTTTTGTAATGAGTGGCTCCTAGAACGTTAGTTCAACTCCGCCTCGTATCTCTGTGAAGATCAGTATCACTACAAATGGGCCAGATATGTGTGTGACGTCAGTTTGTGTGTATTATGTGTTTGTTCTGTTGTTCTGTTCTGGCCACTTGGCTATCCAGAAGCATCAGTCACCTGGACAGATGATTCTGGGTACTCGTCCACACCACGGGAAGGTGGGCCAGTCTCAGCTAAACATGTACTGTCTCAATACGAGACTCTGATCCATCTGATGTTGCCAAAAGGTGGGCCAGATTCCTCTAGGGGCCCACTTCAGAGGAGAGAGAAAAAAAAAAAGAAAAAAAGAGAAATATATATATATATTTAGATTTCCCGTGGTGCAAAAGAAAGAAAAAAATAAATAAAAATTTAAAAAAAAAAAGTGACAGCAACCCAGAAGAATGCAAAAAAAACCCAACAACCATGTGACTGATTGTAGAATACGAAGAGAGAAAAAAAATAATAAATAAATAAATAATAAAAAAATAAATAAATAAAAAAAAGGGGAGGAGGAAAGAGAGAGATAGTGTTTTCCTTCCTGAACACAGGCCGCAGAAACAAGCTCCACAGCCCATGTAGCAGGATGTGGGGGGGGGGAATCCATAGTCGATTTCAGTTCACTGCTGGGTCAATGTTTGCCACTGGGGGCCTGTTAATCCTTCGTCTGCGCTTAAAGACTTCAACTGAGTAGGTTTGCAGTGCAGGGAGGTTGTTTGGGTTCTGTAGGAAGAGCTCTAGATACTCGCCAGAGATCTGTGTACAGCTGACAAGGTCATGTCTCAGATCAGCATACACAATGCACTCGAATAGTACATGCCACCAGTTGTCTTTGGCTCCACAATGGCAGAGATCTGTTGGGGTGGAGACCCAGATGGTGTAATTTTTCATTCATGGATCTGTGTCCGGTAATTAGGTATGATGTTTCTAGTGAAGGGGTGAATCAAGACTGTACAGATTTAGTAGCAGTGTAGGTTACATCAGGTAGGAATCTTTTTGTGACAATTCCCAGTGTTGAATTATGCCATTGAGTTTGCCAAATGTTAAAGAGCTCGTTGTAGCAACGGGTCATCTCAGCCTTGGGGTCAGCATCCAGATTAACCTCAATGTTGAGGATCCTTGTTGGAATATTTCTCGTAATTCGGAAGCACAACCCTTGGAAGATGACATGTAGATCGAGCGGAAGTGCTCCCGCAATGACCTGAATGGCAGGAGTGGAGACCGTTCTACACACTCAGCAGATTGCCATTAACATTGACCTCTGGATGGTTCCAAGCTTGTCTTGCATCTTTACAAGAGTTACCCGATGGAACCAGGCTCCGGCTGCATTGGTCACAATTGGTAAAAATACTGCATTGTAATACAACCGTAGGGACCTTATGGAAAGTCCCCAATCATTCTTAGAGATGCGTATGATGCTTGCTAACAGGAGAGACTATTTCTACAGGGATGGGATACACTTAAATAGAAAGGCTGCAAGAATATTTGCTGATGCTATTGAGGCAGTGTTAGGTGGGTTGGAAAACTGCTAGCTTGGGGGGGGGGGGTATTCACAGACAAAAAAATAGTAGCCGCAGGCAGAGGTGAAAATAATCCCTGCTCTTTACAATAGAAGCAATCACTTCTATTTTAATGTGCAGCAGCCTAGAGAGCAAGTTGCTGGGGATTTCAAGAGTTTCTGGGAGTCATCATCGAACAAGTAAATATATGGGCTGTGTTAGGGTAACTAAGAGTAAGAACAGGTGCATGTACACCAATGCTAGAAACATAGTAAATAAATTTAATGAATTTTAAGTGCTGATCAAGACATCAAAGGCAGATACTGTTGGTATATTATGTCCGTTCTGATATTCCCTATCAGAGACTTGGCAATTTGGAATCTCCTCTCTTTGATCTTCTCTGGCTTAAAATCTCTCTACCTCATTGTGTTAAATTCATCTGTTGTCTCTCCGTTCTCTCAACTCCACTAATCACTTGTAGCTCTTTGACTTCCTCTCATTGCAGCTTAGTTTTATCCAGTCCAACTTTCCTAACAGTGAGGTAATTTTTCTTGGTGATTTTAATTTTCACAACTCCAGCTGGCTTCCGTTTTCTAGTCACACTGACGCAGCTGGTCGAGATGCTGAAGCTTTTGCAATTACTAATGACCTTGCACAGATTGTTCATTTACGTACAAGAATACCGGACAATCCTAATCATACAGCCAATACGCTTGATCTTTTTCTCACAAACAACCCTTCTAAGTACACGGTCGAAGTGAGAAGTTCTTTAGGCACTTCAGATCACAACTTGGTGATTGTCTCTTCTTCAATAGAGCCTTTATCTCATGGTTATTCCCAACCTCGTGTTGTTTGGCATTACAAGAATGCAAAATGGGATGACCTGCGAGGTTTCTTTTCTTCTTTTCCTTGGTCGGATTACTGTTTCAAAACTTCTGATGTCAACGTTTGCTCAGATCTTGTCAGTGAAATTATTCTTGCAGGAATGGAATCATTTATCCCACACTACACTTTAAAATCTTGTCCTTAAATCTAAACCTTGGTTTTCCAATAAATGTGCTAAGGCTGTTCAAGAGAAGAATGTTGCATATCGTAATTGGCTTGTTTCTAATTCTTCAGTTTCATTTTCTTTACATCAAAGGATGCAAAGAAAAACAGCAAAGAGTACTTATGTTAACTCTAGAAGGAGGGGGATGAATCAGATTGGTCCATTTAACCTAGATGGTTTGACTATTGATGATCCTGCACAAGTAGCCGATAAACTCAGAGTATTTTGCATCTACATTCACACATAAGGAGTTATTCAAGGAGGGGAATTCCAGAAGGTTTATCAAACTCTAACAGGAAGCTAAGTGATTTTGTAATAACTGAGAGCAAAGTGGAGGAGACGTTGAAATTAAATATAAGAAAGGCACCTGGGGCAGATGGAATCTATCCAGTTATAGTGAAGGAGGCAGCAAGGGAAGTAAGAAAACCCTTAGCCATAATTATGAGAGAATCCTTAGAGTCAGGGGAGGTCCCCATGAACTGGAGATGTGCAAATGTATTCCCAATTCACAAAGGGTGACACAAATAATTATGGACCTATTAGTTTAACTTCTGTTCTGGGGAAAATAATAGTCACTGGTTAAAGAGGTGATACAGGATCACTAGACAAGACTGCAGTAATAGTTCAGACACAGCATGGGTTTGTTAAGGGGAAGTCTTGTCTGACCAGTTTGATTGGATACTACAATGTGGTCACAAAGGAACTGGATGCAAAAAATAATTTTGATGTCGTATACTTGAATTTCAGGAAAGCTTTTGATACTGTTGACTGTACATGGAAGACTACTGTACAAATTAGAGCGGTATGGCATTAAGGGCAAGTTGCTGCAATGGATAAAGGGATGGTTGAGTGGGAGAAGACAGAGAGTGGTACTCAGTGAACACTGTTCTACGTGGACTAATGTTATTAGTGGAGTCCCCCGGGTTCAGTGTTGGACCCATTGTTCTTTTTGTGTATTTTTAAATGATATTGATGAAGGTATATCAGGCTTAATGTCCATTTTGCAGATGATACAATGGTTGGCAGGTTTGTTAAAGACAGTTGGTATTAAGTGTAATACCAACTGTGTGGTACTACACTTAAGGTGGTAGAAAATGAAAAAGACCTAGGAGTAATTGTGCACTCAGATATGAAGTTTTCTGAGCAATGCAGGACAGGTCATGGAGTTTTGTCAATGATACATAGGAATTTTGCTAGCAGAGACAAGGAGGTGATTATCCCTTTGTATAAGGCAGTGGTCAGGCCACACCTTAAATACTGCATACAGGTGTGAAGGCCTCATTTTAGGAAGGATGTAGAGTTGCTGGAACAAGTACAGAAGGGCAGCAAGATTGGTGAGAGAAACAAATTGGTGCACTTACAAAGAAAAGCTTAAGTTCTGCAAGTTGCAGCATCTGGAGACTAGGAACCTGCGAGGTGATCTGATAGAGGTGTATTAGGCCTTGAATGTTTTGAGTAGGCTCAATGCTGACAGGATACTTCCACTTTCTCAGATTAAGAACCTGAGGGGGCATAGATTCAAATCTAGGAAAGACAGTTGTAGAATAGATGTATGGAAGTTTGCATTTAGCCAGCAGGTAGTTGATTGGTGGAACAGACTTCCATCTGTTGTGGAAGTTGATAGCTTAAATAAATTTAAGGCTGAACTAGACAAACAAATTGAGTGACCAGATGGGTGAAATTGAAAGGGTTTTTTTTTTGGCAGATGCTATATAAGCTTTGTTTCTTGCATCATATGCCTCCACTAGTTTTATTAACAGCAGCATCATCATCATCTTAAAGGTTAGCTACTCTTAATTATTCATCAAAAAAACATCTGATATTGGTATAAAAGAAACTGAAGCGAATTCAACAAATAATTTATTTGCTGCATTATTGGGACCCTCAGTAGAACATACATTTGCAGTTTATTCTATTTGCATCATAGATATCATTTTTAGAGTTAAAGCAATCTCCAGTTTTAAGTTCACAGATATCTAAAGTTTCTTTATCAATTTTCTCGTGTGATGTTTTTTTGTAATTCTTAAGATTATTTTTTATTTTGTAGGTTCATCACTTAACATCTGTACTTTTTTTTTAGTCATATCAGTATCTAGTGAATGTACTTTTTTGTTGTTTAATTCAATATAAGTTTCAAGATTTGAGTGCACATTGTCAGTTTCTTTTGTAAGAGATTCTTTATTACTTTTTATGTCATGATTTAAAATTTTTAATTTCTCTGTTTTCTCTGATGTATGAATCAATACTTGACTTTATGCTATCAATGTTTTTATTTGTAGTTGATTTGTATCTGTTTAGTTCACACATTTTTTTGATTATCTTCTTTAAGATTAACTAAGTCATTTTACAAAGTGAGTTTTTCATTGTGCATTCTTTCTGTAATATGAGTAACATTCTCATCTACATATTTTTTTGGGGTTGAATCCATATCGTGCTCAGGCATTTTATATTCTTCAGTTAATTAATCCATTTTCATCTAACTTTGTGGCGCCTCCGTAGCCAGGTGGGAAGGAGCAGCAGTGCGTCGCACACGCTTCTTGATTAGACTGGGGTTCGAGCCCGTCACCACCAAATACGGAGGATGCGGAAAGGTCAGAGAATGACCACCGCATATTCCGGAGCAATATGGCCTTAGTTGCTAATGCTCCTAAAAACCAAATAACAAACAAAAAAAAAAAAATTCATCTAACTTAAAACTTATACCAGCAGTTTCTCTTTCACCTTTACTGATTTTTGATCTAGATGTAGTACCTAACTTATTTAAATAGCTCATTTATTATTATCTAAATTTATTCAATATTCTTCTCACCAGTAACCTTATCAATAAAAAAGAAATTATACAATTTTTTTAAAATCTTCAGTAAATAATTTTATGAACTCACTACTACTCAGTTTAATAGCATGTTCATTTTTAAATTCATTTATTTCTCTTCTATTAGAAAAATAAAAAAAAGGATAGTAATTACACTGACGATGAACATTTTTAGGTATTGTGTTAATACCTTAATACATAAAGCTTTGTGTTAAATAAATAATAGAAGCATTTTTCTTTCTAACTGTAATGAATAAGTCAGTTATTTTATCTTGATTCTTTTCAGTAACAGAATCATCAAGGCCTGACGTAGCCCAGTGGTCAGGAGCGAGAGTGCATAGCACATGTTCCTTGAGTAGACCGGGGTTCAAGCCCGTGACTACTAAATACGATAAATATTTGTATTGACGATTTATTGTAAACTCTACTGACTCGATTGTCGTGCCAGAGTATAAACAGAATTTAAAAAAAAAAGAAAAAAAACTATTAAGATTTTGATTAATTTGATCAAGTGAATCAATATCAATCATATTAGCAATATCTGATTCAAAAGCAGGAACGATAGGGTCTTCAGTTTTATAATTTTCTCTGATGATATCATGTAGCTGTTCAAAGATCTCTTGTAAGTAAATTTTGGTTCACTAAGGTCTTTTTCATAAATATATAGCTTATTATAACAGATAATCAAATTAGCATCAGCATTAGTAGAGGCATTTGATGCAAGAAAGCAAGCTTATGCAGCATCAGCCAAAAAAATTAAATTAAAATAAATAAATAAAAAATAACCACTTCCACTTCACCCCTCTGTTCGTTCGAAATACCTGTCCAGCTGAGCCTTAAACTTATTTAGGCTATCAACTTCCACGACAAGGGATGGAAGTCTGTTCCACCTACCAACCACCCGCTGGCTAAAGGCAAATTTCCGCACATCTATCCTACATCTGTCTTTCCTCAATTTGAATTTATGCCCTCTCAGGTGATTATTCCGAGCAAGAGGAAGAATCCCATCAGCATTGAGCATGCTCAAACCATTCAAGGCTTTGTACACCTCTATCAGATCACCTCGCTGCTGCCTAGTCTCCAGACACTGTAATTCGCAAAACTTAAGCCTTTCTTCGTAAGAGCACCCCTTTGTTCCATTCACTAATCTTGTTGCCCTTCTCTGTACTCGTTCTAGCAGCTCTACATCCTTCTTGAAATGAGGTCTCCAGGCCTGTATACAGTACTCTAGGAGTGGCCTGACCATTGCCTTATACAAGGGAATAATCACCTCCTTATCCCTGCTATAAAAATTCCTATATATCATTGACAATACATCATGAGCTACTCTTGCAGCCCATCTGCACTGCTCAGAGAACTTCATATCTGCCTGCACAATCACCCCCAGGTCCCTTTCATTCTCTACCACTGTCAGTGTAGTACCACAGAGTTGATATGTTGCTCTGGGGTTGCTGTTTCCCATATGTAGTACTTTACATTTGTCAATGTTAAACTTCATTTGCCACCTCTCAGCCCATCTGCTCAACCTTTCCAGATCCTGTTGCAACAGCATAGTGTCAGTAGTGTCCCTGACAACCCTGCCAACCTTCGTATCGTCTGCAAACTTGGACATTAAGCTTGATATACCATCATCAATATCATTTATAAATACAGAAAACAATAATGGACCCAACACTGAGCCCTGAGGGACTCCACTAATAACATTAGTCCACGATGAGCAGTGTCCATTGATTACCACTCTCTGTCTTCTCCCCCTCAACCACCCCTTTATCCATAGCAGCAATTTGCCTCCAGTGCCACACTGCTCCAATTTGTGCAGCAGTCTTCCATGTGCAACAGCATCAAAAGCCTTTCTAAGATCCAAGTATATAATATCAAAGTTATTCCCTGCATCCAGTTCTTTTGTGACTGCATCATAGTATCCAATCAAATTGGTCAGGGAAGACTTCCCCTTAACAAAACCATGCTGTGTCTGAGCTATAACTGAAGTCTTGTCTAGATGATCCTGCAGTGCTTCTTTAACCAGTGCCTCCATTAATTTTCTGGGAACAGAAGTTAAACTCACAGGACTATAATTACTTGTGTCAGCCTTTGATCCTCCTTAATGAATTGGGGTCACATTTGCACATCTCCAGTCCATGGGTACCTCCCCTGAGTCCAAGGAAGCTCTCATAATTATGGCTAAAGGTTTGCTTACTTCCATTGCTGCCTCCTTTAATATAACTGGATAGATTCCATCCACCCCAGGTGCCTTTCTTGTGTTTATCTTCAACAATTTCTCCTCCACTTTACTCTCAGTTATTACAAGATTCTCTAGCTTACTGCCAGAGTTGAATACACCTCTGGCATTCCCCTCACTGAATAACTCTTCATGTGTGAATGTCGATGCAAAATATTCATTTAGTTTGTTAGCTACCTGAGCAGGATCATCAACAGTTGACCCATCGATTTCAAGTGGACCAATCTGATTCATCCCCTTCCTTCTAGAATTTACATAAGTAAAGAACTCTTTGCTGTTTTTCTTCGCATCCTTTGCCAAGGATTTCTCATAATCTGCCTTCGCCTGCCTAACCTCCTTTGTAACTTGGTTACAGATCAACTTGTATCTATCATAGGCTTCTGTGTCACATGTTAATTTGTATGTATCCCATGCATTTTTCTTCTCTGCCATATGCCTCATTAGTTCATCTGACATCCATTTAGGCCTAAACCTTGAACAATATTTCTTAGTTGGTATGTAAAGCCTAGTAGCTTCCAAGATAAGTTCTTTGAATGCTTCCCATTTTGAATTTGCTGTTGGTAACATCATCAGTTGATCCCACTGTATAGAATTTAAATACTGTCTCAGTCCACCGTAGTCCCCTTTACGAAAGCAATATCCCTTCCCTTTACCCCTAATGGTAGTTACCTCTTTGAGTAAATCCCACTTCAGAATACTGTGATCACTGCCACCTAGTGGTTCATTTATCTGCAGATTCTGAATGCATGATTTGCTTAAAGCAAATATGAAATTCATTAGAAATTTGTCTCTCCAGATGCACTTGAACCACAAATTAATAGACCATAAAACGAAATAACCATTTTTGTGCTAATACATGCACATCAATATATTTCTTTTCATCTATTTTATAATTTTTGGTTGGTACATTTTTCATTTAATAATTATGTTTTTATAAATGAATAATCCTTGTATTATATTCAAACTGCTCAAGTCTATTGCAGAGAAGCAAAAGAATATTAAAACTCATAATAAAAACAAAACTCTAGAAGAACTTCTATGAGAGAATATTATGAAATTTCAGAAAGCAGTTACAGAAAAGCTAGAAACTATATCTACAAGTACAGCTAAAGCTACTGAAAGTATACCTAAGGATAGCTCAGCTATAGCTAAAGATAGCTTAGCTTCCTTAGAAGGTAAAAAATCTAAACCGATTGAATACATTGAGTTTCCTATGCTCGATCCTGATAAAAGATTAGATAGAGAATATTTAGAAGCTAATGAATTAAAGATGCCTAGTGAATTAATACTAATAGTGAAAACATCTGAAATAGAAGAACTGAATAAAAGATTGTTAAACTAAAATCCTTAGGTGAAAAGAAAAGGTAGACTAAGTCTTCTGATAAGAATCTCATCGATCAAAACATTGAACATTAAGAAAATAATAGAAGACTATTTGCATAATACCAATAGTATTAGGATATATAAGGTCAGAATTAGTATACTCAAACATGGATGAACTCTATGAAAAATTAGAAATGAGTATTGCATCAAAGACAGCTGGAAATAATAACAGTGTGTTAAGAAATCAAACTGTGAAAATTCTAGATATTTTATTGAAAAATAATGAACTCTCTCGAGATGAACAGAGAATATTGTATGAATTTATCTTAAATAAATTTAATTTAAATAAATGACATATCAGTCTTATAAAATATACTTATCTGATAATCAAAAGAAAAAATTGCTAGTGCATACAAAAATAAACAAACTGTTGGAATAAAACTAAACCCACTAATTCTAATTTACAATTAACTTGGCTCAAATTAATCATATTAATAAATCACCAAAAGGATGTAAAATTACTTTAAGTAAATCTCAATTACAATGAACTGGAAGCTTTCTTCAATTTTCATTACTTCTATTACCGTCTATAGCTAAAGGAGTTCTAGGTACGTTAGGCAGTACAGGGCTTAAAATCTGTAGATAAATAAAAAAACAGACACGTTAACAAATTAAAAACATTATCGGGAGGGTCAAGACACATTCATACGAGTTTTAACACATTGTCGCGAGCTTGCAGCCAAATGCATTGATATGTTGGTCCGCTGAATATTGGGCGAGGGGGGCGGTGTTCGCGAACTAGCTGAAGTATTCTATGGTAGACCATTGTGCGTATATGGTGGGGATCATCACACAACTCGTATGTATTTGGTCGCAAGCTCGCGACAATGTGTTAGAACTCGTATGAACGTGTCTTGACCCTCCCAATAATGTATTCAATTTGCTAACATGTCTGTTTTTCATTTCTGAGGCCTGTGCTTCACGATGGAAATCTACAGAGGTCTTCAATACAGACCAATCATTAGGATGCAGATACCTCTTTGTACACCAATGTAAATGTGGACTATGCTCTCGTTGTAGTTTGGGAACTGTTAAACAAAGATTCTGTCGCAATAAATCACACTAAATTACCCAAAAAAGAAATTTAAATTAATCAAACTTCTTCTTGAAGCTAACTATTTTGTGTTTAAAGAGACTAGCATTAGTAGAGGCATATGATGCAAGAAAGCAAGCTTATGCAGCATCAGCCAAAAAAAAAAAAAAAAAAAACCTTCCACTTCACCCCTCTGTTCGTTCGAAATACCTGTCCAGCTGAGCTTTAAATTTATTTAGGCTATCAACTTCCACAACAAGGGATGGAAGTCTGTTCCGCCAACCAACTACCCGCTGGCTAAAGGCAAATTTCCACACATCTATCCTACATCTGTCTTTCCTCGATTTGAATTTATGCCCTCTCAGGTGATTATTCTGAGCAAGAGGCAGTATCCCATCAGCATTGTACATGCTCAAACCATTCAAGGCTTTGTACACCTCTGTCAGATCACCTCGCCGTTGCCTAGTCTCCAGACTAATTTGCAAAACTTAAGCCTTTCTTCATGAGAGCAACCCTTCGTTCCATTCATTAACCTTGTTGCCCTTCTCTGTACTCGTTCCAGCAGCTCTGCATCCTTCGTGAAATGAGGCCTCCAGACCTGTATGCAGTACACAAGGTGACCATTGCCTTATACAAGGGAATAATCACCTCCCTATCCCTGCTAGAAAAATTCCTGTATATCTTTGATAAGACACCATGAGCTACTCTTGCAGCCCGTCTGCACTGTCAGAGAACTTCATATCTGCCTGCACAATTACCCCCAGGTCCTTTTCATTCTCTACCGCTGTCAGTGTAGTGCCACAGAGTTCATACATTGCTCTGAGGTTGCTGTTTCCCATATGTAGTACTTTACATTTGTCAATGTTAAACTTCATTTGCCACCTCTCAGCCCATCTGCTCAACCTTTCCAGATCCTGTTGCAGCAGCATAGCATCAGTAGCATCCTTAACAACCCTGTCAACCTTTGTATCGTCTGCAAACTTGGACATTAAGCTTGATATACCATCATCAATATCATTTATAAATACAGAAAACAACAATGGACCCAACACAACCCTGAGGGACTCCACTAATAACATTAGTCCACGATGAGCAGTGTCCATTAATTACCACTCTCTGTCTTCTGCCACTCAACCATCCCTTTATCCATAGCAACAATATGCCACACTGCTCCAATTTGTGCAGCAGTCTTCTATGTGCAACAGTATCAAAAGCCTTTCTGAGATCCAAATATAAAATATCAAAGTTATTCCCTGCATCCAATTCTTTTGTGACTACATCATAGTATCCAATCAGATTGGTCAGGCAGACCTTCCCTTAACAAAACCACGCTGTGTCTGAGCTATAACTGAATTCTTGTCAAGATGATCCTGCGGTGCTTCCATTAATTTTCCTGGAACAGAAGTTAAACTCACAGGTCTATAATTACTTGTGTCAGCCTTTGATCCTCCTTTGTGAATTGGGGTTACATTTGCCTATCTCCAGTCTGTGGGTACCTCCCCTGAGGCCAAGGAAGCTCTCATAATTATTGCTAACGGATTGCTTACTTCCTTTGCTGCCTCCTTTAATATAACTGGATAGATCCCATCCGCCCCAGGTGCCTTTCTTATATTTATCTTCATTTCTCCTCCACTTTACTCTCAATTATTACAAGATCATCTAGCTCACTGCCAATGTTTACTTCATCTATGGCATTCCCTTCCTGAATAACTCCTCGTGTGAATGTAGATGCAAAATATTGATTTAGTTTGTTAGCTACCTGAGCAGGATCGTGAACAGTTGAACCATCGATTTCAAGTAGACCAATCTGTTTCATCCGCTTCCTTCTAGAGTTTACATAAGTAAAGAAAACCTTGCTGTTTTTCTTTGCATGCCTTGCCAAAGATTTCTCGTAATCTGCCTTCGCCTCCCTAACCTCCTTTGTAACTTGGTTACAGATCAACTTATATCTATCATAGGCTTCTGTGTCACATGTTAATTTATATGTATCCCATGCATTTTTCTTCTCTGCTGTATGTCTCATTAGTTCATCTGACATCCATTTAGGCCTGAACCTTGAACAATATTTCTTAGTTGGTATGTAAAGCCTAGTAGCTTCCAAGATAAGTTCTTTGAATACTTCCCATTTTGAGTTTGCTGTTGGTAACATCATCAGTTGGTCCCACTGTATAGAATTTAAATACTGTCTCAGACCATCGTAGTTGCCTTTACGAAAGCAATAACCCTTCCCTTTACCCCCTGATGGTAGTTACCTCTTTGAGTAAATCCCACTTCAGCACACTGTGATCACTGCCACCTAGTGGTTCCTGTATCTGCAGATTCTTAATGCATGAAGAATCACTACTGATAATCAAATCAAGAGTATTGCTCCCTCTAGTTGCCTCCCGAACATGCTGATGTAGAAAACAATCATCCAATAAATCCACAAAAGCTTTGCTAGTGTGTGAGTGACCAACCCACAAATTCCAGTCAATATCTGCAAAATTAAAATCCCCATTGTAAGACTCTCTGATTTACCGGCGCACTCTATTTCCCTGTACAGTTTCTTATTATACTCATCAGAGTTATTAGGCCTATAGCACAGTCCTACTCTCAATTTTGATCTCCCAATGCTTATGTCACACCAAAATGACTCGACACTGCACTGTCCAGTGATGTCGACTGGCTTCACTTCCTTGGATTTTGTGTTTCTTAACTAATAGCATAACCCCTCCTCCCTTCCTATCCTGTCCATGCTTTCTGTAGACGTACTCCCCAAATTCCAGTTCTGCCTATATACAAAGAGGTTTTCGGTTTAGTGATGGGTTTGAACCTGAGCAGTCTTATAGCGGAAATCTATCTTGCCAATATTGAGGATATTCATTTAACACCTTTCTTTCCCCGCATTACTTACTATGGGAGATATATTGATGATATATTTGTTATAACAGATCACAACACCTCTCAAGATATTCTACGGGTATTCAATAATATTCACACGAGACTACATTATATATTGGAGGAGGAACAGATAGAAACAAAAGCCCTAAATTTCTTAAATTATACCCTCACATGTGACATGCAAAAAATCCGAGTTCGCATTTGCCGAAAATCCACCAATTCGGGGATGTACTTGCATTACCGAAGTTATCATCCATTCACGTATAAGAGATCTATTATATTCAACCAGTTTTTCAACTCTTACAAATGTTCCACGTCTGACCCACCTTACACTTAGAAATTGTTACACTAACCGATAGGTTTTTAAATAGAGGCTATCCTCACTCCGTTATAAATCAAATCAGGTTACAGGCTAAAAATAAAACAGCAAGTATGATACCCATAAATAATACCAATAAAACACACTTTATTTCCATACCGTACATTGAACAATGGTACAAGCAGCTTAATAATCTCTTTAGAAATACTGAATTCAATATAATAGCCAGGCCCATTCAGAAGCTCGATAATGTATTAAAAAATCACACAATTCTTCCTTCTTGCTCGGCACAGGTAAATGATCTTGTGTACAAGATTTCGTGTAGTCAGTGTGATTCCTGGTACGAGGGTTCCACTCGCTGCACATTAGAGTTATGTGTCGAGCAACATACTGCTTCCGTCCGCACATCGTGAGCAAATGCATCGAAGTTATTATTATTATTATCACTAGCCATATAGTGCAATGAAGCCTGAGGCTTATGCTGCACCAGCCAAAATATATATATATATATATATATATATATATATATATATATAAATATTTCCGAGTTACCCAGAGAGAGAGAGAGAAGTAGAAGGGAATCACCAAGAAACAGAAGAATGGTGATATCCAGCTCAGGACCCTGGGTGTGCCAAGCCCATACTCACCAGATGTGAGACCCTGGGGTCAAAATTGGCCTTTCATGCAGTCGATGGTCATTTATTCCTATTCATTGAATATACAACACAATTACATAAAATTATTGATTACTGAAATGCTTGAAATTAAACTACACGAAAATTCTATCAATGTGCGACGGCCTCATCTAATTTCGGATTTCTGGTATTTTTTGTGCATGCGCCAATATAAATAACCTCTCTGTATTTCAGAGTCAAATACACACACAACCACTTCGCAATATTCCCATCCTGTGAACACGTGATCTGCTTAAGGAAGGGAAACAGCTGTGCATTTCGTTTAATTTGAGTATTCATCCAAATCGTAACTTTTAATCCATTTAATTTTAATAGCTTTTAATTGTGATTTTAATTATTTATTATCGGAACCAGTTTTAACTATTTATTATGACACAATGTCTTCTTGCACTCATGGTCTTGCTGCGGTGGTTTATTGTGTTTCGGGGTAGGGTTGGGGGCTCTCGACTTTCGATTCCATTGCGCAGCGGATTTGGTCGTATCTCTACGAGTGAGAGAATTCATTAATTCGTTTTTTCACTTTTTTCATCTTATTTTATTCGTCATATATGAGAGATAATTGACTGGAAGCATTCCACGAAAAAGATTGAGGTAATTTCTTATTTTTTAATAAGATAATTTTTTAGTAACCGCAGAATACTTCAGCTAGTTCGCGAACACCCCCTCGCCCAAAATTCACCGAACCGACATATCAACAGGTTAAAAATCTTTCCTTGTATACACTATTGCAGGACCAGATTTCACTTTTATGAAAAGAATTAAATTACAAATTGCCACCTAAAAAACAGTGCGTAATTGATATTGAATTTGGACTTCGTAATGTTCCACAAAAAGATTTATTTATTCAACAAGTTAACCAGGGGTGAATAACATAAAGAAACACAACTTCCTAAATTGAATACACGTGACAGTTCAGCTTTACATGAACTTTGGGAAAAGAAAGGCATTATTATTCAGAGAGCTGACAAAGGAGATACAGTGGTAATACTCAATAAACCTGATTATATTAATAAGTTAGAGTCAGTTGTATCAGATAACTCCACTTATCTTGAAGTAGACCCGACACTATTTACTTTGGTCAATCAATACAATAAAATGTTAACCACATATCGAAAAAGCGACTACATTGCTATGGCTCAGTTAAAGGAATTGAAGGCCAGAACGTACAATATTCCTGCACTTTTCGATCAGGTAAAATTACATAAGACCAGCTTTCCTATTCGGGCTATTGTTTCTTACAGAAACTCGGCATTTTCATCCTTGGCCACACATGTATATAGCATTATAAAACCCTTTTGACAGGCGATGCAATTTGTGATTAAGAACTACGATACACTATTGAATAACCTTAAAGACTGTAGACTTGGCGGTAATGATAATTTATTCTCACTAAATGTTACCTCGTTATATACGAATGTAAATGTTGAATACACATTAGATATTCTTTGGGATATGTTAAATAATAACTCGATACCGATTAATTATACCAAGCTTCCTCTTAAGGAAATTTTTCTTAATTAAACTCTTAGTTGAAGCCAACTAGATCACCTTTTGAGACAAAGTATACAACCAAATTTTGGTTTGCCAATGGAATTAAGCCTGAACGGCCTAATATCAGAGATCTATCTCTCAATGGTTGAACGTATACATTTGATGCTTTTCTACCCCATATCATATACTATGGGAGGTATTTAGACAATGTTCTAATCATTACTGATAGTAGCACTATCCAAGACATTTTACATTCATTTAATAATATTCATTCTAGACTCAAATTTACATTGGACAGGAAGAATGTGGATACCAAGTCATTAAATTTTCTAAATTTCACGCTTCCTCGGGACGCAAATAAAATCCAATTTAACATCTATCGTAAACCTACAAATACCGGTATGTTTCTACAAGGCAGCCGTAGCCTAGTGGTCAGGTGCGTGGGTGCCTTGAGTAACCGGGGTTCAAGCCCGTGGTACCGAATACGGTGCTGTTTCTTGTATTCAATCTATCATGCGAACTCCTCTGACCGTTTGGTCGTCCCGGAGTATAAACAGAATATTTATTTATTATAACATCTATCACCCGTTCATCTACAAAAGATGGATTATCTTTTGTAGATGATCAATGCTTATAAATATTTAACAACGGAATCTGCTTTGGGCTCAGAAATACAAATATTAATCGGCATATTCTTAAACAGGGATTACCCACCTGCTACAATAGACAGTTAGGGTACAAGCTAAGGATAGAATACAAAAAATACGCCAACCAACAATAGTAATATCAAAAAATACTTTATTTCTGTCCCATATGTTGAACAGTGGCACAAACAACGTAAAAGATTCTTTAAAGATACTGAATTTAAAATTATAGCCAGGCCGTTACGGAAATTACACACTATACTGAACAATTGCTCAGTCCTTTCCTCGTTCACAACACAAATAAATGGCCTAGTATGCAACATTTCTTGTGGTGATTGCGACTCATCTATCAGGGTTCTACGCGGTTTCTTCTGAATTTTCGTGTTAATCAACATGCGCCTCAGTTCATGCTTCTTGTTCAGCAGCATCAGAATTAGCCTTTCATGCCGTTAATGAAAAACATACTTTTTTATTTAATGAGGCCAAAATGTTTAGTGTCCAATGTAATCATACGACACTATTAATTGCAGAAACCGTCGAAATTAAATTACATGAGAATTCTGCTAATGTTTGCCGGCCATATCTAATCTCCAACTCGTGGTACTACACTGACAGTGGTAGAGAGTAAAAAGGACCTGGGGGTAATTGTGCAGGCAGATATGAAGTTTTCTGAGCAGTGCATATGGTCTGCAAGAGTAGTTCATGGTGTCTTGTCAATGATATGCAGGAATTTTTCTAGCAGTACACATGCTGTACTGCTAGAAAACTGCCTCCTTATCCATGAGCAAGCTAGCTCATGGATAAGGAGGTGATTATCCCCTTGTATAAGGCAATGGTCAGGCCGCACCTTGAGTACTGTATACCGGTCTGGAGGCCTCATTTTAAGAAGGATGTAGAGCTGTTAGAACGAGTACAGAGAAGGGCAACGTGATTAGTGAATAGAGCAAAGTGTTGCTCTTACAAAGAAAGGCTTAAGTTTTACAAACTACAGTGTCTGGAGACTAGGCACCTGCGCTGTGATCTGAATGAGGTATATAAAGCCTTGAATGGTTTGAGCAGGCCCAATGCTGATGGGATTTTTCCTCTTGCTCAGAATAATCTGAGAGGGCATAAGTTCAAATTAAGGAAAGGCAGTTGTAGGATAGATGTGAAGAAGTTTCCCTTCAGCCAGCGGGTGGTTGATTGCTAGTACAAACTTCAATCTGTCATTGTAGAAGTTGATAGATTAAACAGATTGAAGGTAGAAATAGACAAACATTTGGAGCGAGTGGACAGGTGAAATAAGAATGGTGTTTTTTTTTTTTTTTTTTTGCTGATGCTATATAAGCTTGCTTTCTTGCATCACGTGCCCTTGCTAATGCTAAGGCAGAGTAATAATCAATGGACACTGCCCACCATGGACTAATGTTATTAGTGGAGTTCTTCAGGATTCGGTGTTGGGTCCATTGTTGTTTTGTATATTTATCAATGATATTGATGAAGATATATCACGCTTAATGTCTAAGTTTGCAGATGATACCAAGGTTGGCAGGGTTGTTAATGACACTATGCTGCTGCCTCAGGATCTGGAAGAGTTGGGTAGATAATCTTAAAAGTGGCAGTAGATATGTAGGGGGTTCTAACACATTTGCATAAAGTCTAAATGGTTTTAAACACAATTGTATAAGATCTGGAGGGATTTAAACACTTTTGCATACTATTCCACGACTACAGGTGTGAAAATTATATTTAGTTCACATTTCGTACCCTAGATGGCGCCACATGCTTACCGGTTTTTGTTTAGTTCGTATTTTTGTCCCTAGATGGCGCCATGTATATATCTCTATTTAATTTTTTTTTTACAGTACCAGAGTCTTTTTCTTGTGTGTATGGTTCATTTTTAATTAGCCATACATTCTTAAGTTGTGCCTGAAACGTTTTATTGGTACATTTTCTTCCTTTTTGTTGTATTCTCACAGTTTTAAAGCTTTATGGATAAAAAGAAAATTCCTTTTTGCTGTTTTTTACAGTACCAGAGTCTTTTTCTTGTGTGTATGCCTAATTAAAAATGTATTTTCTTTTTATCATTAAGTTGTGTGTAGAGTCTTTTTCTTGTGTGTAAGTTAACCTTTTTTGAAAATACATTTTATTATTGTATATCTGTTAATATTTTTTAACCCTTTATTACTGTCTGAAGTTGTGTGTAAACCATTTTATTGACTCAAACATCAAGAAAATTTCTGCTTTTTAATGAACACTTTTTTAAAAAGCTACATCTATGAACATTTTTAGAACTCGAACAATCTTTTTAATAATCAAAAAAGACACAGTCTAATGAAATGGGAATAAATGAGCATAACGTTCAATATAACATTTCCTTAACTCTGATATCATACCAAGTACTGCCTGTAGAATGCTATAAGGATTAATTTCAGGTTCTTTCTGTTGCAAAGTGCATCTAGCCATAAAGTCTGTTACAACGTTATACGGAATCAGATGTCGAACCATATACTCGTAGGCTTCTTGAAATGTGATATCACTGGTGGTGAACTGTCGGCGCTGTCGTAAACATTCGCGTGTTGAGCATAGTACATCCATCACGGATTCTTGCATCAGTGTGAATAGTTTAGCTTCATCCCCAAGAACAGATACAAACTCGTCAACATAGAGTATTTTTTGTGAAAGAGCTTCACATTCACCCAAGTCGAGAATAAACTCGCACATCTCACCGTTGGAAATTGTAGCACGACCGCCTTCTGTCTCAACCTCCAAGCCCTTCGTAAATGTAATAGTTTCATGTGCACGACCCTGAACTAATAGTAATACTTCGGGCCATTTTAGTTTTATTTGCATCCATTCATCTGTCGTTAGTTTTAGATAACACGAGGTACATTCCAAAACGATCGATACTTCGAAATCAAGCAGGAGAACTCGTAGAATAGTGTTTGAACTGAGGCGACGAAAAAACACATAGTTCTTCTTTGGAGTGGTACTCATCTTAACTGTTGTTGAAAAATGGCAAATGTAACGACAGAACGTATAACAATCATATATAAAGCAGTCCACAACCCGGATATGTGACTAATAATATTACACAAGAAGAAGTGCGTCATCGGAAATTGTCTAATTAGGAACTCTTACTGGTTGGTGTACTAATTGGAACAGGTTTCCTTTTGACATTAAAAGCCAACACATGTTACACTCTTACAGGGTGTGGATGACATACTATTTCGGAACAGGTTTCCTTTTGACCTTAAAAGTCAACAATGTTACACCCTTACAGGATGTTTGTAGTGTTTCGTTTTGACAAAATAGTAGGATCAATGACCGAGAATTGCATAAGGCTATTGGAGAAAGTTTAAAAAGCCACCACAGTCACAGAACCGTTACAGAAAAAAAAATGGACACGTGGATGTGCGATGATGATTCCCTGGAGTGTGAAGCTGTCAGTCTTGCTGAAGTTATTGAGGCTGAAATAATGTATACGAATACTGTACAGTATACAGAGGTGAGTGAATTTCCTCCTATATTATCTCTTTTTATTTTTAAAAGTGATAAAAATAGTTTTATAACATTGTTTAATATTCATTTTTCAGAATGCAGAATTCTTTTCCTTGTCTCCGTGCGTCGAGGGGAGGGCAGGAGGATCAAACGAAGGACCTGTAAGTATTATTCAGAATCTCATATGCAGAAGTACAATCAGAATTCCAAAAAAAACGTTAAGTTTTTTTTTTCATTTCTTTTCAGATTCAAATTGGTGGTGGTGATGAATCTTACGAACGATTCTACGAAATCAGTGAAGGATCAGAGAAGTATTCCTCTAAATATAAAACTAAGTATAAAACTTACAAATGCAATTACCGAGACTTACATTTGCTTGCAGGTGAACAATTTTTTCTATTGTTCAAACAGATGCTGAACCAAATTATAGGACAAGTAAACAAGAGAGAAGAATTTAGCCATGTTCGTCTATGTGTAAACGCAGACTCCCTAAAAACCCCGATTAATCTTCCATTTATGAAGATATCAGAACTGACATTAGATAGAATTATGAATGCGTTTTTCTGTGTAGATCAGTCGCGCAGTGGCTTTCTAATAACAGACACTCTATCAATCGATCTAGTTCTGATAAACATAACAAATAAAGGTGGTGCTGGTCGTTCTAAAAATATAAAAAAAAGAACTATTGTACATCTAAACACTTTCTTAGAAAAGAAGAAGTGTGTTGTCAAAATTAGGAATAATGATAATATATGCATGGGACGTGCAATAGTAACAGCTCTTTCAGCTGAACAAGACAACACCATTACATACAGAAAAGTTCGCGAAGACAGAAACGGTTTGCAGACTTCGAGAGCCAAGCAATTGCATGAAAAAGCAGGCGTTTCCGAGACGGTGTGTGGAGTTGAAGAACTGCAAAAATTCCAACTTCTTACTCCCGAGTTTCAGATAGTTGTACTGTCAGCTGACAACGAGTTTGATGTTATTTACAAGGGCCCCGAAGCAGAGAAACAAATAGTTCTACTGTATATTGACAAACACTACGATGTAGTAAGGTCTGTGAAAGCGTTATTTGGAGCAGATTATTACTGCTCACTGTGTTTTAAAACTTTCCAAAGCATTGAAAGACTTCATACTCATTCTTGTCCATATTCGTGCAATAGGTGTCGAACACGTGAGTATCATAGTGGCGATTTGGTGCTGTGTAGTGATTGTTTTCGGTATTACAGAGGAAATATCTGTTTCGATGCTCATAAAAAAAACAACTACTGCTCGAGTTATCACCGCTGTTGTGAGTGTTTGCGAACGTTCAACACACAGAAGCAACACAAATGCAAACCCCCGGACTATTGCGAAAAATGTAAGATAGTTCACATGTCACAGCACTGCTATGTTCAGAAACCAGAGGACCCTAAAAAACATGTATCTATAATTTATTTCGACACCGAGACGGTGTTGCATCAGGGTGAGCATATACCAGTGCTCTGTGTTGCAAGTTTTGGAGAAGAACTGCGTTCATATGAGGGACCCAACTGTGTTACAGCATTCATGGACGAGATTTTTGGAGTTCGTGAATCGTCAAAACGTACTCGCGATGGTCGAAGCATTAGCCACATCGAACCCAAATACAAAGATGTACGGATAATAGCACACAATTTGCGAGGTTTCGATGGTTACTTCGTACTGACTTACCTCTACGGTAAGAACTTCGAACCTCGTGTTATTTTTGACGGCTCTAAAATATTAGGAATTTATCATTTGAAACTAAATCTCATCTTCTTAGATTCTTATTCGTACTTATCAGTTCCCCTTAGAAGGTTACCTGCAATGTTCGAATTACCCGAACTTCGAAAAGGATTCTTCCCACATGCGTTCCATACTCTACAAACTACAGATTATGTAGGTCCTATTCCAGACAAAAAATATTTCAAACCCGAATTTATGTCGAAGGATGATAGTGTAGAGTTCCAGACATGGTACAATCAGAAGAAAGACCAATCGTACGACTTGAAAACAGAGCTCATGGCATATACACTTGACGATGTACGGGTATTACGTGATAGTTGTAACAAGTTCAGATCTCTTCTAATCGATATATCCGACGTCGATCCGTTCAACCAAGATATCACCATAGCAGGAACGTGTAGTAGAATTTTCGCTAGGAACTTTCTACCCCAAAACACTATGGCTATCCTCCCCCCAGGGGGGTATCGCGGGTCGAACGTCCAAAGTCGAAAAGCAATTGCATGGCTGTCGTGGCTAGAACAACAAGAGAACACACCGATACGACACGCCCGTTCGTTGGGGGGTGAGGTTCGGATTGGGCGCTTTTTCGTTGATGGGATCCGAGATAAAACAGTTTACGAATTTCATGGTTGTTATTTTCACGGATGTAGGAAATGCTATCGAGGTAATACGATACAGACAAACAGAAATCTACCCATGTCAGTTCTCTATGAAGAAACGTTGGATCGTGAAATGTTTCTGAAAAACCAAGGCTACAACGTGGTTTCCATATGGGAATGTCAATTCGATGAAATGAGAAAAAATAACCCCGTCTTGAATGCCTTTGTAGCCGATTTTAATATAACAGAACCGATTACCCCTAGAAGTGCCCTCAGAGGTGGTCGTGTGGATTGTTTTAAACTACCACAAAGCAGATGAAAACGAGCAGATTCATTATATGGATTTTTGCTCCTTATACCCCTGGGTGTGTAAATACGGAGTGTAGCCGCGTGGCCATCCAAATGTTATTCTGAGAGATTTCGATTACAGTAACAAAGCATACTTTGGCATTGCTAGTGCACGTGTGCAAGCACCAGAGAAGTTGTTTCTTCCAATATTACCGATAACGTGTAATGGGAAGTTAATTTTCCCTCTGTGTGCAAAATGTGCTCAGGAGGAATCAACTCTCTGTAATCACGAAGATACGACCATAAAAGGAGTATGGACAACTCCAGAACTGGATTTGGCACGCGACTATGGCTACAAAGTTGTCGAATTCTACGAAGTGTGGCACTTTGATGAAACACACGAATCTTTGTTTGGTGGGTATATCGATACCTTCTTGAAAATTAAACAAGAGGCTTCGGGGTGGCCTCAGGGTATCGATCGTGACAGTTACATCCAAGAATTAAAGCAGAAAGAAGGTATTACACTTGATCATGCCCAAATTAAAAAAAACGCATCCCGGCGTGCTTTGGGAAAATTATGCATGAATTCTTTATGGGGAAGGCTTGCCATGCGGACAAATCGTGTAAATACTGTTCTATGCTCGTCCTACTCAAACCTCGTTGAACACTTCATGGATGACAGTAAAATTATTCACGATGCTCGACTAGTCACTGAAGAAAAAATGCTGATAGCATACAGCCTTCTTGAAGGTACAGAACCTCCATATCGCAAAGGAAACGCTGTAATAGGATCCTTTGTTGCCTCATACGGTCGAATTAAACTGTATAAAGCCATCGCACCTCTGGGAGAGCGTTTAATTTATACAGATACCGACAGTTTGGTATTCTCATATAAACCAGGCGATACACTTCCAGCTACAGGCCACTCACTAGGTGAACTAGTAGATGAATTGGAAGGTGACACTATTTTAGAATTCGCTACTTCAGGACCCAAATCGTATTCGTACAGAACACGCTCGGGCAAATCTGTAACAAAATGTAAAGGCATTACCCTAAACGAGAATAACAGCCGACTCGTAAACTTGGATGTAATGCGATCTGCAGCAACGGGTGAACAAGTTGAAGTGACAGTTCCTGTACCGTTCAGCGTGAAACGTGACAAATGGCAGTGCAAGCTACTCCACACATCGTTAACTAGGCGGTATGGTTTCACATTTAAGAAGCGCATAGTTGGAGAGCACACCCGTACATTCCCATATGGATACTTCCGTGAAAAACACAATCAAAATTGATTCGTCGTGAACAAGTTGAAGTGACAGTTCCTGTACCGATCAGCGTGAAACGTGACAAATGGCAGTGCAAGCTACTCCACACATCGTTAACTAGGCGGTATGGTTTCACATTTAAGAAGCGCATAGTTGGAGAGCACACCTGTACATTCCCATATGGAAACTTCCGTGAAAAACACAATCAAAAATGATTCGTCGGTTATAACCCTGTCACTATGTGTTCCTTTATCCACCCCTTCACATGTGTCGCTGCCGGTGGTACTCAAAGCGGTAAAACAACCTTCATTCTGTCCCTTATTAAAAACAGCAAACAGCTAATTTCACCCCCTCCGGAGAGAATAATTTACTGCTACTCTGAAGAGCAGGATCGGTTCTTACAGTTTCCGCACGTTGAATTCGTAAAAGGCTTAAATCTGCCCGAAGTCGATAGAAGTGTCAGAAATCTAATCATAATCGACGATCTCCTACACGTTGCAAAAGACAGTTCCGAAATCGCTGAAATATTCATTAAAGGAAGCCATCACAGGAACACAAGTATCTGTCTTCTCTCCCAAAATTTGTTCTGTCAGGGTAGTCAATATAGAACCATCAGTCTTAACTCACACTATTTAATCGTTTTTAAAAACCCCAGAGATTCCCGACAAATATCTCACCTAGCCTCGCAAGTATTTCCAGGGCGTTCGAGTGTTCTAGTCGAAATTTATAAGGAGGCCACAGAAAAACCGTTCTCATATTTATTACTGGACGTTCGACAAGATACACCAGAACAATTACGTCTGCGCTCGTGTATATTACCGGAGGACGGCCCGTCAATTACATATGTACCTTCATGGCTAAAAGACTCCGAAAACATAGTGACTTCATCAGGTTTTTGTCTGGTGCCAGCCCCAAGCAAGCAAATACAATTTTGAGACAGGCATCACATTCTCAGGTCACTGTTTTGTGCGAACTGTGTAAGAATTTACTAAGAGGTAACATACCAATCACCCCCAAAGAACGTCTTAGACTGCAGCGCAAAAAGAAACTGCTACGTGTTCTAGCAGATAAAACTGTCCCCTTCACAAGGCGACGGAGACTTATTACCCAGCAAGGAGGAGCGCTGTTTCCCTTACTAGGCAGTCTGATAATTCCACTGATAACATCGCTAATAAGAAAATGAACGACTCGTTCAAAAAATATTTACTCCTGGCACCACCAGAACACCAAAGGATGATTTCTCTAGACGATGAGATGTCCGAAATTCTGAAGAGACAGGACATGTCGATCGAATCCAAGGTGAAGGCCTACCTTCAAACATTGCAGGCTTTTCTGGGACTGAAGAAGAAAAGCGGGCCTCCGGAGGAGGCCCTCGTGCTCCCTCCCGCGGCGGCCGGGGAAAAGCGCGCGCCCAAACGTGCAAGGAAGAAACCGTCGATTCTGACGTCTCCCCGTCGCTTGAGAGGAAAGAAAATACAGTGGATAAGCATGTAAGTAGACAATTTTTTTTTTTTTTTTTAAATTTGTTTATTTAAGTGATCGATTACATCTAAAGTGGCAAGAATATCATTGCCCCACAAATTTTTACAATAACATTCGTTAACAATCTGTCTCATAGTAATACCGCGACATCTATGGGTTAAAAAGAAAACACAATGCAGTCCACAAGCTATAGATTCCCGATGTTGTATTACAGTCTTGTTATGAGTCCACTTGCGACTTTGCCTTTTCAGAAACGCCGCAAAATCTTCGGGAGGGGGGCGGGCAAACGTGTCGAAGTAATCGGCTTCTTCTTCTCCGAGGTAGATAGCTATCCAATGGGTTCCTGGTCTGTCGGATGGATCGGTGTTGACAACTAGAAGAAACGGTTTACTAAGAATGTTCGTAGGCAGTTCGTCGCGAGCACATACACTTATGGGGTAATCTTTAACAACACTTTCCAACAAACGTGCTATTTCTTCAGTGTTCATAATCCAGAAGAACCGATCTGTCTTTTGTCATCGAAACCACGTTCTCGAATTCACTGTACAAGACGCACGTGACGTTTTCAGGCAATGGTGATGAAAATTTCAGTTCGAGACGTACGCTCCCCCGTTTCAGTGCACTAACATGTTGACCGATGGCATTTTCGTCTGGTGATAGGTCAAAAGCGTACAATACATTACCGACTGAATACTCGGAATATGACAAATCGTTTCCGGTGTCTTCCGTCCATTTATTTAATGAAGAGAAGAGCGACAGATACGATCTCGTATACTGTCCTGTCTTAAAGTCAGGAGTCAGAGGTATTGACGGGTACTGAATACCATCGGCCGTCACTTGTAAGTAACACAGGTTGAAGTGAGAGAAGTTAAAAGGGTTACGAGCATATGATCCATTGAAACCTTCGCTAGACACCAAACCCACAATCACTCGCGATGGGATTTGTCCTAGGAATATATTATCACGTGTGGAATCTACCATTCCTTTGGGAATAGAAAAGTATGTGACGTTCACGCGATTAATCGGGTACACGAGCGGGTTCTTCTCTAAAACAGTGATGTGTGCGAGTTGAATCTGAGGATTCAATTTCACTTTACGTACGAATAACGTTGCTTCCATAATGTTCAACTTGGCAGTTGACGAATCGTTGGAAAGCAAACAAAATTCGGGGGAACTTCTTACCAGTCGTAAACGGAGGGAGACGTTATTCACTATGTATTTAGATTGGTGACACAGATCGAGTCGAAGTCTTCCTAACATCTCTGCAGTTTTCGATTTTGAGAAGGATTTCGATCGTTGGTACATACCACTATCATCCTTCTCGAACATCTGTTTAACATCGGTGTACTGATCTTTGACGTACATCTCAGTTGTCAGTTGCGAATTCTTGGCTTCCCGTCCATAGTTAAGAAGTGTTTCCAGGTATGCACGATAAGGGTACGTATTCGACGATGGGTTAATCAGTTTGTCTTGTACAAAGAGATCGACTTGACTGAATAGAGAGTGAAAGAAATTGTTAACGACTCCTACTTTATCATTTTCTTCCAGATCTTTTCCATCGCTTCTGGTGATTCGCACCTTCAACCGCAAATAACTTTTCCCGAGGTCTAGATATTCTTCTGAAGTCCCCGGAATATAGAATTCGATCGGGCCTACACTATCTACAGATGCTAGAGGAAGGAAAGTAACATACGACGACCGTTCGACACACATATTAGTGGCGGGTTTACTGAAAAGATCCAGCTCAGACATCATAACCTCCATCGAAAATATCGCGACGTCTACGTTTACCACCGCTCTGATTACGCACCTTGTCTTTAATGGCTTGTCCGACTTCTGATACACGATTTAAAAACGAACGTTTAGCTGGAATACCTGATACTACATCATCAACGATATTTCGTCCTGCCGACAGTACTTGTCGACCGATGAAAGCTGCTGCAGGTTTCAGTATCGGAGTCAGAAAACGGAATGCTGTTCGGAAGATGCTTCCTAAACCGTGACCTCTCTGGATAGAGGGCCCAGCGAAGTATGGGTTCCCCCCTGCTTGTATTGTGTAGTAATGGACGTACGCATTCATCGTTCACGGAAATGGAGTTTAATTGTAGTCTTTCCCTCACTGAACGGCACGAATTCACCGCTATCTGTACGCACTTGGATTGTAACGGTATGGAACGTGTTTAACTGGAGGGGATAATAATCTAAATGCGAGAACTCTCCGTTATTGGAAAACGATACGACACGTAACAGTGGCGCTTTCGTGTCGCCTACAACCTGATCCTCAATTAGATTACAATAGACGAAATAGGAACTGACACCCCTATATATATCTGCCTGATACTTAGCGTAAACTCTACCTTCTAAATCTCTGCCTAGTTTTTCGAAACCTAGCATCTGACCGAGTCCTGTTTTTGGGAATCGAAGGTAAACCGATGGATCGATTTCGATAGATACTATACCTATGGAGTTCACTTTTGCATCGAGTTGGGGTGCCAGTTTCATCATTGCGTTAAGCACCTGTGGTATACTTTTGTAGCTCCCTCGTGGTAGTTTACAGACCTGAACAGCTTCTGCTTTCACACCCCGATATGTGATCGTTCTATTGGCTGCTTCTTTAGGCAATGTGATTTCCTTCTTGGAAACCCACTCACCGACGTGATAATTTCTGAAAATATGGAACCCTCCTTGATCCTCGCTAAATGTCTTATCGATACCTATAACCCGTGTAAAAACTTTAGAGATTTTCACTATACCCTCGTTCTTCACCCTTAACGTGAACTGTTCTTTCGTTCCGTCAGTTTTCACTTTCAGTTGAATATCACTGTCGACAGAATTAACATCATCGATAAGTTTTGAGGAAGTGGTATACATTTCTTTTAATACTGTCATCGCTCTGACTTCTTTTTTCTTTTTGGGGTGTATTGTGAATATGTTCCATCCATCGGAGATATTATCCCATGAAAGAGGAAAATGTACTTCTGCAAGTGCTACTTCCCATTTGCCCGAGAGAGAAACAGCATTAGGCAGTTCCACTGTGAATTGTGACTGAGAATTTCTAGGATGCAGATCCATACTAGCATTACTGGGTAGTGTAAGGAAAAACATCTTGTGAGCTGACCCAGCTGTTGAAGTTTTGTGGGTAGCCTAACCATTTGACTAATAACTGACGTTGTCCTCTAACTGTCCTTTGTTTAAGTACCTTTTCGATGGGGTAGACGTCAGGTGGTAGATTATCGTCAAAGTTAACTTTCTGTAACTGTGTTTCGTAAAACGTTCCTTCTATCTGCTCACCATCACGGCCTGTCACACTGTACACAACAGGGTTACGCTTCAAAACACGTGTAATAGTAAACACTTCTCTCGTCCAATTCCCCCAGTAACCTTTGCGAAAAGGGTGAGACCCGCTGCTCAAAACAACTCTATCTCCGATTTTAAATTTCGGTTTCGGGGTTTTGCTATGGCTGTGGTAGAGCCTATTATACACTTCTTCTTCGTTAGCAAGTGTGACTTTTACAGGGGCCATACCTATAGAACGATGGGTAGTACGATTATACGTAGCCACAATATCGTCGAGTACGTGAATATATTTCTGACTTTTGGAATAAGAAATCCACTTATAAATTTTTTCTTTCAGTGTACGAATGAAGCGCTCGGCAATAGCTGCCTTCTTTTCCGATCTTGTTGTATAGAAATTGATACCAAGGGATTGGAATAACCGACGAAGAGACGCATTAGTGAATTCTTTTCCTTGGTCGGTATTAACACAAAACGGTGTTTCTTCTTCGAAAATAGATCTGAACGCCTGCACCACCTCGTTGGCATTTTTGCTTTTCAGTTTTCTAACCCAAGAATATCGCGAGAAGCAATCCACACAAACCAGAAGGTAACGATATCCATCGTTTGAGTCAGCGAGAGCCGACAGGTCACCCAGGTCACATTGAAAAGTGTGATTAAGTCCGGGAACTTTAATTTGATTCCTCCGAAAATTAATTCTTTGCTGTCGATGTCTCACGTAAGTAGGTTGACTAGCTAGGAATTCGCGCACAACACGTCTGGGTAATTTAGTATGTTTTTGAAGAGCGTCAATAGAACTGAAACTACCTATTACTTTAGGATTATAATAGTCTGCTAACATTTCTCTATCTCCACAGGTAGGAATGGACAGTGTCGAAGGCATCGCACTATTTATATTTGTCATCATCCTGATAGTGATTATTATTATCTCGGAACCACAACGTGAAGATTGGCGGACGGACTGCTTCCACCCATCTGAAAATGTTACTGTTTGTTCATAGATGTAGCTTTTTTAAAAAAAAAAAATGTTCATTAAAAGCAGAAAATTTTTCTTAGATGTACCTTTTTTTAAAAAAAGTGTTCATTAAAAAGCAGAAATTTTCTTTGATGTTTGAGTTTTTTTTGATTTTAGGAAATGTTTCAATAAAAGGGTTTACACACATAAGTTAAGACAATAACAAAGGGTTACAATAATAATAAAAAACCTCTAATTAAAACTATCTTCATATTGAATCTCTATGGAAACGAACCTATAAAAAGCTTTACACCCACACAAGAAAAAAATACACTGATGGAGTAGTTAATACTATGACAAGACAATGAATTTTTCTTTTTATCAAAGGATCAATAAAGGTTTAAAACTGTGAAAAGACACACTCGAAAGAAAATATTTTTTATCACTTTTAAAAATAAAAAGTTCTCATGGTGGTACATAACACAAATATTCCGATGAGCTTATTTGATATGCTTATCGCTTCAGTAAAATAAAGGAGGAAGTTGTCATGGTGTGACATTATACAATTAACACAAATATTCCGATGAGATTATTTATCGCTTCAGTAAATAAAAAGTGATGGAGAAAGTCGTCATGTTATTACATTTATCGCTTCAGTAAAATTAAACGTGAAGGAGGAAATTGTCAAGTTGCGACATTACACAATTAACACAAATATTCCGATGAGCTTATTTGATGTGTTTATCGTTTCAGTAAATAAAAAAATGATGGAGGGTGTCGTCATGTTACTATTCTTCTTGCGTTATATTGTTAAGCACATATCCCGGTAGGCGTAGACCAAAAAAACAGGATGGGTAGACGTTGTCACGCTACTATTCTTCTTGAGTTAAGCATATATCCACTGGGTGGAGTAGACCTAAAAACTATGCAACACCGGATGTGAAGAACACTTTATATATGAGTTGTATACCCTCTGTCGTTACATTCACTGTTTTTCTACAACTTTTGTGTTTTTCAAGTATCAGATCTGCTAAGATTCTACAAGCCTGTACTATGGAGCCACGCTGTGAATACATGCGTTTTCCCCGCGGTTGGCATGGACTCGATGGTAGGCCATTCCTCAACTGGCAGGGGGAGGTTGAACTTCCAAACAAGTACAAAGTGATACAGCAAAAAGAAAGAAGATACTGTGAAAGTATACGTTTTCCCCGTGGTTGGCAGGGACTCGACGGTAGGCCATTCCTCAACTGGGAGGGGGAGGTTGAACTTCCAAACAACTACAAAGTGATACCGCAAAAAGAAAGAAGATGTAGTGAAAGTATACGTTTTCCCCGTGGTTGGCAGGGACTCGACGGTAGGCCTTTCCTCAACTGGCGGGGGGAGGTTGAACTTCCAAACAACTACAAAGTGATACAGCAAAAAGAAAGAAGATACAATGAAAGTATACGTTTTCCCCGTGGTTGGCAGGGACTCGACGGTCCAAACAGCTACAATGTGATACAGCAAAAAGAAATGTTTCAGACACAACTTAAGAATGTATACAGAGAATACATGTACAACTGATTAAAAAAATGTATTTTCTTGCCTTTCCTCAACTGTCAGGGGGAGGTTGAACTTCCAAACAACTACAAAGTGATACCGCAAAAAGAAAGAAGATGTAGTGAAAGTATACGTTTTCCCCGTGGTTGGCAGGGACTCGACGGTAGGCCATTCCTCAACTGGCTGGGGGAGGTTGAACTTCCAAACAACTACAAAGTGATACCGCAAAAAGAAAGAAGATGTAGTGAAAGTATACGTTTTCCCCGTGGTTGGCAGGGACTCGACGGTAGGTCTTTCCTCAACTGGCTGGGGGAGGTTGAACTTCCAAACAACTACAAAGTGATACCGCAAAAAGAAAGAAGATGTAGTGAAAGTATACGTTTTCCCCGTGGTTGGCAGGGACTCGACGGTAGGTCTTTCCTCAACTGGCAGGGGGGAGGTTGAACTTCCAAACAACTACAAAGTGATACCGCAAAAAGAAAGAAGATGTAGTGAAAGTATACGTTTTCCCCGTGGTTGGCAGGGACTCGACGGTAGGCCATTCCTCAACCGGCTGGGGGAGGTTGAACTTCCAAACAACCACAAAGTGATACCGCAAAAAGGAGGAAGATGTAGTGAAAGTATACGTTTTCCCCGTTGTTGGCAGGGACTCGACGGTAGGTCTTTCCTCAACTGGCAGGGGGAGGTTGAACTTCCAAACAACTACAAAGTGATACCGCAAAAAGAAAGAAGATGTAGTGAAAGTATACGTTTTCCCCGTGGTTGGCAGGGACTCGACGGTAGGCCATTCCTCAACTGGCTGGGGGAGGTTGAACTTCCAAACAACTACAAAGTGATACCGCAAAAAGAAAGAAGATACAATGAAAGTATACGTTTTCCCCGTGGTTGGTAGGGACTCGACGGTCCAAACAGCTACAATGTGATACAGCAAAAAGAAATGTTTCAGACACAACTTAAGAATGTATACAGAGAATACATGTACAACTGATTAAAAAAATGTATTTTCTTTTTATCACATGCATGGCTAATTAAAATGTATTTTTTCTTTTTATCAGTACTTGGTATGATATCAGAGTTAAGGAAATGTTATATTGAACGTTATGCTCATTTATTCCCATTTCATTAGACTGTGTCTTTTTGATTATTAAAAAGATTGTTCGAGTTCTAAAAATGTTCATAGATGTAGCTTTTTAAAAAGTATTCATTAAAAAGCAGAAATTTTCTTGATGTTTGAGTTTTGGATTTTAGGAAATGAGTCAATAAAATGGTTTACACACAACTTCAGACAGTAATAAAGGGTTAAAAAATATTAACAGATATACAATAATAAAATGTATTTTCAAAAAAGGTTAACTTACACACAAGAAAAAGACTCTACACACAACTTAATGATAAAAAGAAAATACATTTTTAATTAGACATACACACAAGAAAAAGACTGTGGTACTGTAAAAAACAGCAAAAAGGAATTTTCTTTTTATCCATAAAGCTTTAAAACTGTGAGAATACAACAAAAAGGAAGAAAATGTACCAATAAAACGTTTCAGACACAACTTAAGAATGTATGGCTAATTAAAAATGAACCATACACACAAGAAAAAGACTCTGGTACTGTAAAAAAAAAAATTAAATAGAGATATATACATGGCGCCATCTAGGGACAAAAATACGAACTAAACAAAAACCGGTAAGCATGTGGCGCCATCTAGGGTACGAAATGTGAACTAAATATAATTTTCACACCTGTAGTCGTGGGATAGTATGCAAAAGTGTTTAAATCCCTCCAGATCTTATACAATTGTGTTTTAAAAACATTTAGACTTTATGCAAATGTGTTAGAACCCCCTACATATCTACTAGTGGCAACTGAAGTTTAATATTGACAAATGCAAATTACTGTATATGGGTGGCAGTAACCCCCAGAGAAACACAGTAACGTTCCTGAGAAATGCTGCGAATACTGAGTTATGGCTCCCATAGTAATAAAGGGGTTCCGTTCCAAAGTATGAAATATATAAGAAAAACTAATCTAAAATTTTGTCTATCTATGTGTGTATTATATGTACCTTCATAATATGACTATGTACATAGACAGTACATAGTGAAATGCAAGCATATGGCATTGAAATGAAAATAAGAAACAATTTAATATTAAATGTAATATTTATTAGAAATTTCAAACCAGCGCCTTTGCTAGCTAAAAAACTTATCCCGCCAGTGCTATCACCAGTTTCGCTAAAGTGTTGATAAAGGAGCCTTTTCACGAATGATGAGTGAACTTAACGGAATTTTATTTTGAGTTCGGTCTTCTATCCACAGATTTAAAGCTTTTTCCATTTTTGCTAATTTAACATCACGAGTTAGAGAGCTAATTTTTGAAGCAATTAGCTTGTTTTCACGGACACTACCGCGGATTTTTTTTCCCGCTTTTTTGATTGAGCGTACCGTTGACTCATTGATTTTATGTTTTGCCACTGAGGAGACACTTTCACCATTAGAAATTTTGTGTAATAACTCAATTTTATTCGCCAATGTCATCTTCTTTGATATTTTCACATTTCCCTTGTTATTCGTAGCCATATTTTTGTACTGGTTAGAAAGAACTTGTCCACAATAAAGTCACTTTCTTCCGTTAACACACTCGAAAAAGTCTGTTTTACACTGCAAAACGGTAAATTTATCACTTTTGTAGGCATATCAATTTATAAATTGATAAATTTATTCAATTTATAAGCATAAATTAAAAGCAAACGACGAAACCTTCCATGACAAGCGCATAACGCATACTGAATAAGGAGTAGCGAGAAACATCTACGCCGGGATTTTGTCACCCCTCTCCCCCCACCCACTGAGCGCTGTTTTGACCGGGAAAGATAATTTTTGCCACGCCCATGTTTTTTTTATGGCGGAAAATGTTCACGGCGCTTTAAAATTCACATTTTTTTAGGTTTCATTTTATATTAAATCAGCGACCGCGAATAGCGGGGGTTTACTGTATATCCACTGTGTTCTATTCATTCAAGGTAGCGGAGAATGAAAAAGACCTGGGGGCAATTGTGTAGTTTGAAGAAAACTACACTGTCAGAAAACTTCAGATTATGAAGTTTTCTGACAGTGCAGACAGCTTGCCTGAACAGGTCACAGCATCTTGTTAATGATATACAGGAATTTTGCTAGCAGGAATAAGGAGGTGATTATCTCCTTGTATAAGGGAATGGTCAGGCTACACCTTGAGTACTGTGTACAGGTCTGGAGTTCATTTTAGGTACCATGTAGAGTTCCTAGACGAGTACAGAGAAAGGCAACGACTGGTGAGGAGAACACAGTTGCTCTTACCAAAAAGGCTTAAGTTCTGCAACTTTTGCCCACTGGGGACTAGGCATCTGGTCTTAAATGGCTTGAGCAGGCTCAAGACTGATTGGATTATTCATCTTGCTCAGATTACAAATCTGAGAGGTTATAAACTCAAATTGAGGAAAGAAAGTTGTAGAACAGATGTGCAGAAATTTACCTTTAGCCAGCTGTGGTGGATTGCTAGAAAAATTTTACATTCCTCATTGTGAGTGTTGATAGCTTAAATACGTTCATTGGATGGGTAAAATGGGAAGGGTTTTTTTTTTTTTTTTTTTTTTGTGATGCTGTATAAGCTTACAGGTGTTTTTACAACGTTTCTTTTCTTTTTTTTTTTTTTTTTTTTTGTGTGGAAAAGTGCTTAATTCTCCGTTTCTATACTACTCATTTTGCTGCATTAGCCAAAAAAAGTTAATATAAAAATATAAATTATGTGCTGCCCTCCTTACATAAGTAACTATCCACGTTGACCTTTAAATTGTTTCAGTGTGTCAGCCTCAACTAACTGTAAAGGCAATTTGTTTCAGTAATTAACAACTTGCTGGTTAAAAGAAAACTTCCTATAATCTAGTTCTAAACCTCTTTCTCTATAACTTCAATTTATGACTTCTAGTTGTGAACAGTTTGAGTGAAAATTCCACCGTCATTTTACTAATCCTTTAAGGTGCCTGGTTGCCAAGGTCTGTAGTCCACATAATCGAAGTCTTTCCTTATATGGTTGCCCTTTTGCCGATCTCACCATGCAAGTTGCCCATATGTTGGCCCTTTCAAGAAGCTGAATGTTTTTTTTTTCAGAGTGGTTATCCATACTTTGATACAGTGTTCCAAATGTAGTATTACAGTTTCCGTATATGGCGAGATTATGATCTCACTATCTGTACAGGGTATTGTTCGATTAATCGTTTACCTTTGGCACTTGTTTTTGTTAATATTGTAACTCCAACATTTTACTTTTAATGGATAATGGTGTAGAACACACTGTGCAGTTGTCTGGGACAAATTTAATTTGTGATTGCCTTAGTACGTCGATTTCCTGGAAACTTTGCTGGAAAGCTTGTTGAATTCATTTCTGATCACTGCTGTTTCTTTTGTAGATACAACTGCTTTCTTCAATTTCAGTATATCAATGGTAAATGTCCCTAGTTGCTGGATCCATTCCGAAATGTATACAGAACTTTCGTTGCACACTTTCATAGTTTGTGTTCAAAAACTGCAGGGTGCAGAACAGGTTTGTGTTAGAGTCGCTATTTTCGTATCAAGGTCAACCCGATCAGCAAAAGGGCAATAAACCTTCCCGCATCAATTTGAATCAAACTTTGAGAGTTTTATTTATGATTGGAGTGTATTGTATTGTAGGCTCAGTGATTACTTCACAACAAACATGAAAGTGTATCATTCTTTTGAAATTGCTCTGTGCATAAATATATACAAAGTACTACGACTGAAGCTGCCAGAAGTGCAAAGGATGAACTATGAACCTGTCGATGATGCGAGGAATTTTTATGGATATCTATCACAACAGGGCTCAGTTAGTCAGTCTCAAACGAGATACCATTTTTCTTCCAGAAACTCAGGTTTTCGTCCAGCAAACAATATTGTCAACGGAACACGATTTACAGAAATCGTATACGGCATGATATGACTTAAGTTGCTGATGAGCCTTAACCCCAACAATAAGCAAAGGATGGCAAGGTAAACAAGTTATCTTTTGGGTATAGTCATATTGGCTCCCAAATGGTCATCATCATCATCATTCTAAAGGCCAAGCCTTGCCACAGAGATTTTTTTTTCCACTCAACCCAAATTTGGGCATTTTGTGTTGATTCACTGTAGTTCATTCTTAAGAGTTGGAGCACATCAAGTAATGATTCTTGGTTGTCCTCTGCTTCTTTTCCCTTCAAGCTCTCCTAACCTTTGCAAATGGTAATCCTTGGTAAATCAAAGTGTCTTATAATGGAAAGGAAGTTGTAATTACAATATTGATTATAACTTGTGGGTTTGGTCACTATAGCAGAAATGTTCGGAATATATTTTATGAATGTTTTCTACAGTAGCATGTTGGACAGGCGAGAAGAAAAACTAATACATTTGATCTGATAATCAGCAGATCTGGTAAACTGACTTGCATGCATTGACATTCTCCGAATAAAAGAACCACGAGTTGGCATTAATAATATGTTGATGTCCTCTCAGTTGATTGCGCTCCTCTCACACTGGGTGGAAAATACGTTCGTTCAAATTCCTCAATGACGGAAGGAATTTTTACGGGCCTTTTTACTAAGCTTCTCAAGCGAGGATAGCATCGTTTTTTTCTCCCCAAAACTCGGATTTTTCGTACAACAAATAACAAATTGACCACAGAACTTGCGTAATTTACAGGAACATTTTACGAGATACTTCTGCTTGCTCAGATTTAAGAACCTGAGGGGGCCTAGATTCAAATTCAGGAAAGACAGTTGTAGAAAAAGACATTTCATAACGGTCTAGACACTTGCTAGGCTGTTATGAAATGTCATTTTTTTATACGGCTCATTATGGCATAAGTTGCTGCTGTATCTACAGTGCTGAGACAAAAAACTACAACCCATCACTAACTCGCACTTGCTGGCCTTTACAGAGCTAATATGCCTCTCGCGAATATTGCTGTTATTATTTCTATGTTTACTGGGTGGTTAGCTGGGCCAATGTGCTGTGCTGTGTTGAGATGAGACAAAACGACGCTCACGCCTGTGGTTGACTGCTGTTGAGCCACTCATGGGAGATTAGTGACACTACAGAACACAACCATGTTGGCTATTATCGAGTTAGTAACACCTGTATGCTGTCCTTGTAATCATCTCACTCCAAGTCAGAAATACCTAAATGGCTACCCATTCTTCCTTGCAGACACTCAAAAATTGATCGGCATGTGTGCAAATTAGTCTTATATGAGCCGTTCCAGAATTTGAGCCTTCACCATCATCACCGACCAGTCCATTCCTACACTTTGTGAATTGGGTTCTCTTCCTTGGTGATTCCTTTTAACTGTCTCTCTCTCAGGGTAACTCGGTAATTTTTTTTTTTTTTTGGCTGGTGCAGCATACGTTTCAGGCTTTCTTGCACCATATGGCTAATAAAAATTGAAAGGGTGCAAGAATGTTTGCTGATGCTATCGAGACATGGTGGGTTAGGTGGGTCGGAAAACTGCTAGATTGGGGGGATACAAGGACTAATAGATTAACAGTAGCCACTGGCAGAGGTGAAAGTGATTCTTGCACTGCTTCTATTGGAATGAGCCGCAGCCTGGAAAATATGATGCAGGATATTTCAGAGACTGCTGGGAATCATTGGGGTACAAGTAAACAGATGGGTTGTGTTAGGGTAGCTAAGAAAAAGAACAGGTGCATGTATACTTGCGTGTACACGAATGCTAGGAGTTTAGTAAATAAATTTGATGAATTTGAGGTATTGCTCAAAACATCAGCATTACCATTAGCATTAGTAGAGGCATATGATGCAAGAAAGCAAGCTTATTCAGCATCAGCCAAAAAAAAAAAAAAAAACCCTCTCCCATTTCACCCCTCCTTTCGTTCGAAATACCTGTCCAGTTGAGCTTTAAATTTGTTAAGGCTATCAACTTCAACAACAAGTGATGGAAGTCGGTTCCACCAACCAACCACCTGCTGGCCAAAGGCAAATTTCCGCACATCTATCCGACATCCGTCCTTCCTCAATTTGAATTTATGCCCTCTGAGGTGATTATTCTGAGAAAGATGAAGAATCCCATTGGCATTGAGCATGCTCAAACCATTCAAAGCCTTATACACCTCTATCAGATCACCTCGCCGGTGCCTAGTCTCCAGACTCTGTAATTTGCAAAACTTAAGCCTTTCTTCGTAAGAGCAACCCTTTGTTCCATTTACTAATCTTGTTGCCCTTCTCTGTACCCGTTCCAGCAGCTCTACATCCTTCTTGAAATGAGGCCTCCAGACCTGTATACAGTACTCAAGATGTGGCCTAACCATTGCCTTATACAAGGGAATAATCAGGCCACATCTTGAGTACTGTATACAGGTCTGGAGGCCTCATTTCAAGAAGGATGTAGAGCTGCTGGAACGGGTACAGAGAAGGGCAACAAGATTAGTAAATGGAACAAAGGGTTGCTCTTACGAAGAAAGGCTTAAGTTTTGCAAATTACAGAGTCTGGACACTAGGCACCGGCGAGGTGATCTGATAGAGGTGTATAAGGCTTTGAATGGTTTGAGCATGCTCAATGCCAATGGGATTTTTTGAATGTTTGAGCATGCTCAATGCCAGAGGCAGATATTGTGGGGATTTCAGAGACGTGGTGTCACACAGATATAAGGAATGCAGAACTGGAATTTGGGGAGTACAATGTCTACAGAAAGGATAGACAGGATAGGAAGGGAGGAGGGGTTATGCTATTAGTTAAAAAACACAAAATCCAAGGAAGTGAAGCCAGTCGACATCGCTGGACAGTGCAGTGTCGAGTCAGTTTGGTGTGACATAAGCATTGGAAGATCAAAATTGAGAGTAGGAGTGTGCTATAGGCCTAATGACTCTGATGAGTATAATAAGAAACTGTTCGGAGAAATAGAGTGGGCCAGTAAATCAGAGAGTCTTATAATGGGAGATTTTAATTTCACAGATATTGACTGGAATTTGGGGGCTGGTCACTCACGCAGTAGCAAGGCTTTTGTGGATTTATTGGATGATTGTTTTCTACATCAGCATGTTTGGGAGGCAACTAGAGGGAGTAATACTCTTGATTTGATTATCAGTAGTGATTCTTCATGCATTAAGAATCTGCAGATAAATGAACCACTAGGTGGCAGTGATCACAGTGTTCTGAAGTGGGAGTTACTCAAAGAGGTAACTACCATTAAGGGTAAAGGGAAGGGGTATTGCTTTCGTAAAGGAGACTACAATGGACTGAGACAGTATTTAAATTCTATACAGTGGGATCAACTGATGATATTGCCAACAGCAAATTCCGAATGGGAAGCATTCAAAGAACTTATCTTGGAAGCTACTAGGCTTTACATACCAACTAAGAAATATTGTTCAAGGTTTAGGCCTAAATGGATTTCAGATGAACTAATGAGGCATATGGCAGAGAAGAAAAATGCATGGGATACATACAACTTAACACGTGACAGAGACGCCTATGATAGATACAAGTTGATCTGTAACCAAGTTACAAAGGCGGTTAGGCAGGCGAAGGCAGATTACGAGAAATCTTTGGCAAGGGATGCAAAGAAAAACAGCAAAGAGTCCTTTACTTACGTAAACTCTAGAAGGAAGGGGATGAATCAGATTGGTCCACTTGATATCGATGGGTCAGCTGTTGATGATCCTGCTCAGGTAGCTAACAAACTGAATGAATATTTTGCATCGACATTCACACATGAGGAGTTATTCAGCGAGGGGAATGCCAGAGGTGTATTCATCTCTGGCAGTAAGCTAGAGAATTTTGTAATAACTGAGAGTAAAGTGAAGGAGAAATTGTTGAAGATAAATACAAGAAAGGCACCTGGGGTGGATGGGATCTAACCAGTTATATTAAAGGAGGCAGCAAAGGAAGTAAGCAAACCCTCGCCATAATTATGAGAGCTTCTTTGGACTCAGGAGAAGTACCTATGGACTGGAGATGTGCAAATGTGACCCCAATTCACAAAGGAGGATCAAAGGGCGACACAAGTAATTATAGGCCTGTTAGTTTAACTTCTGTTCCTGGAAAAAGTAATGGAGGCACTGGTTAAAGAAGACTTCAGTTATAGCTCAGGCACAGCATTGTTTTGTTAAGGGGAAGTCTTCCCTGACCAATTTGATTGGATACTATGATGCAGTCACAAAAGAACTGGATGCAGGGAATAACTTTGATATTATATACTTGTATCTTAGAAAGCTTTTGATACTGTTGCACATGGAAGACTGCTGCACAAATTGGAGTAGTGTGGCATTGGAGACAAGTTGCTGCTATGGATAAAGGGGTGGTTGAGGGGGAGAAGACAGAGAGTGGAAATCAATGGACACTGCTCATCGTGGAATAATGTTATTAGTGGAGTCCCTCAAGGTTCAGTATTGGGTCCATTATTGTTTTCTGTAATTATAAATGATATTGATGATGGTATATCAAGCTTAATGTCTAAGTTTGCAGACGATACGAAGGTTGGTAAGGTTGTTAAGGACAATAATGACAGTACGCTGCTGCAACAGGATCTAGAAAAGTTGAGCAGATGGGCTTCGAGGTGGCAAATGAAGTTTAACATTGACAAATGTAAAATACTACATATGGGAAACAGCAACCCCAGAGCAACGTATCAACTCTGTGGTACCACACTTGCAGTGGTAGAGAATGAAATTGACCTGGGGGTGGTTGTGCAGGCAGATATGAAGTTTTCTGAGCAGTGCAGACGGGCTGCAAGAGTAGCTCATGGTGTATTGTCGATGATATATAGGAATTTTTCTAGCAGAGATAAGGAGGTGATTATTCCCTTGTATAAGGCAATGGTCAGACCACACCTAGAGTACTGTATACAGGTCTGGAGGCCTCATTTAAAGAAGGATGTAGAGATGCTGTAACGAGTAGAGAGAAGGGAAACAAGATTAGTGAATGGAACAAAGGGGTGCTCTTACAAAGAAAGGCTAAATTTTTGCAAATTACAGTGTCTGGAGACTAGGCACCGGCGAGGTGATCTGATAGAGGTGTATAAAACCTTGAATGGTTTGAGCATGCTCACTGCTGATGGGATTCTTCCTCTTGCTCAGAATAATCACTGAGAGGGCATAAATTCAAATTGAGAAAGGACAGATGTAGGATAGAAATGAGGAAATTTGCCTTTTCCAGCAGGTGGTTGGTTGGTCGAACAGACTTCCATCCCTTGTCGTGGAAGTTGATAGCCTAAATAAGTTTAAGGCTCAGCTGAACAGGTATTTCGAACGAACAGAGGGGTGCAGTGGAAGTGGTTAGTTTTTTATTTATTTGTTTATTTTTATTTATTTTTATTTTTTTTTTAGGCTGATGCTGCATAAGCTTGCTTTCTTGGATCAAATGCCTCTACTAATGCTAATGCTAATATTATTATTATTATTATTATTAGCCATATGGTGCAAGGAAGCCTGAGGCTTATGCTGCACCTACCAAAAAAAATCCCGAGTTACCCTGCGAGCGAGTGAGAAAGAGAGAGAGAGAGAGAGAGAGAGAGAGAGAGAGAGAGAGAGAGAGAGAGAGAGAGTCAGAAATAGAAGGGAATCACCAGAAACAGAATGGTGATATCCAGCTCAGGACCCTGGGTGTGCCCAAGCCCATACTCACCACCTTGGGTTAAATATTATGTTTTGTTTCTGGCTTCTTTGTCAACTAAACAGCTCCCTCTGGATTATAAATGAAATATATGGCCAGAAAATCAATTTTGATAAAGCGTTTTTGTTTTAAAGCATATTTCTGGGCATTGCACAACAACTTAAATATGTACAAGTCAAACAAAAGTGAAATAACGGGTCGTATTTTTCTATGTCTTCTCACCTCTGTTGGAAATCTGCCTCTTGGCTCCTGGATTAACAATCCTGTAAACAGAAGAAGAATGGGATGAATAAAATTCGCTATTTGTACCAGAATCAACAGCTGAGATGGCGATGTTACTATTAGAAAATGTTTGTTTATTCATGGACTTGAACATTTTACTTATTTCTATTGTTTATAGAATTTTACGAATGCGTGAGAACACGTAAATGTTTGAACTTGGTAAGTTTCTTCACATAATTTTGTACTATGAGAAGAATTGAATAAATAAAATTCGTTATTTGTAGCAGAATCAACAACTGAAATGGCACTGTTACAATTGGAAAATGTTTGTTTACGTATTTCTGTTGTTTATGGAATTTTACGAATGCGTGAGAACTCATAAATGTTTGAACTTGGTAAGTTCTTCGCATAATTTTGTACATTTAGTTGCGACTGATGTGTGTAACAGTTAAAACGTCGATAATCCGGTTGAGTGGGAGAAGAGAGAGGGTGGTACTTAATGGGTGCTACTCTTTGTGGACTAATGTTATTAGTGGAGTCCCACAGGGTTCGGTGTTGGGTCCTCTGTTGTTTTGTATATTTATCAATAATATTGATGAAGGTATAGCAGGCTTAGTGTCGAAGTTTGCAGATGATAAAAAGGTTGGCAGGGTTGTTAATGACAGTAATGGCAGTGCGCTACTGCAACAGGATCTGGATAATTTGGTCAGATGGGCTAAGAAGTGGCAACTGAAGTTTAACCTTGACAAATGCGAAGTACTGCATATAGATAGAAGTAACCCCAGAGAAACGTACCAACTGTGTGGTACTACACTTAAGGTGGTAGAAAATGAAAAAGACCTGGGAGTAATTGTGCAGTCAGATATGACATTTTCTGAGCAATGCAGATAGGCTGCCAGGGCAGGTCATGGGGTTTTGTCAATGATACACAGGAATTTTGCTAGCAGGGAAAAGGAGGTGATTGTCCCTCTGTATAAGGGAATGGTCAGGCCAGGCCTTGAGTATTGCGTACAGGTCTGGAGGCCTCATTTTAGGAAGGATGTAGATTTGCTTGAGCATGTGCAAAGAAGGGCAACAAGATTGGCGAGGGGGGTGAAGGGATCCTCTTACCAAGGGAGGCTTAAGTTCTGCAAATTGCAGTGGCTGGAGACTAGGCACCTACACGGTGATCTGATTGAGGTGCATAAGGCCTTCAATGGATTGAGCACGCTTAATTCTGATGGGATCCTTCCACTTGTTCAGATTATGAACCTAAGGGGACATAAATTCAAATTAAGAAAAGACAGATGTAGAATAGATGTGCGGAAATTTGCCTTTAGCCAGCGGGTGGTTAATTGCCGGAACAAACTTCCATCTGTCGTTGTGGAAGTTGATAGGTTAAATAAATTTAAGGTGGAACTGGACAGGCATTTGGAGGGATTGTGTGATTTTTTTTTTTTTTTTTTTTTGGCTGATGCTGCATAAGCTCATACACTTGCTTTCTTGCATCACATGCCACTACTACTACTAATTAGGAAAAGGTGTCGATATGTAGCAACTTCAAAACTTTGGTCAGTACGTGATCTAGAGGTAATTGATGAAAGAGTTCCGTTGTGTGGAAAAACAGAATGTGAGTTACTGACTTATGGGTAGAGTGATTTTAAAGAATAACACCGTGATTGGGTCATGTTTAATTTAGATAAGTAAACGAGAAGAAAATAATGTTTTCGTGCCAAAAGTAGGGTTGCTGTTGTAGTTCGGGGTTCAGTTTTTGGGCAAGTCCTATGTAGTGAAGAGTTTCACCGTGCACTACAGAGGCTGTTTTAGTAGGGTGTGTGGGAGAGAGGTTTCAGTGTTAGGAGAGAGAGAGAGAGAGAGAGAGAGAGATATGAAAAGGGTAAAGTGAAATGGTAACTTTTTTATTACTCCTTAAGCGGTAATGTTATTAAGAAAGTTATCTGTCGTCAGGCATGTTCCAGTGCTAGAAGTTGAACCAGAAGCTGAGTAACAGGCCGGTCATAGTGCCCATGGCTTCTGTTACTACTGTGGTCATTTCCTTCGGTACTCATAGAATTGTTCCCGAAATAAGACAGTACTGGAAGAGCTATAGGGCAGACTTCAACTAAGAAGAGAGCATTAGTAGAGGCACATGATGCAAAAAAGCAAGCTTATGCAGCATCAGCCAAAAAAAAAAAAAAAACCTTCCCCTTTCACCCATCGGGTCACTCCAAACGTTTGTCTCGTTCAGCCTTAAATTTATTTCGGCTATCAATTACCCACTGACTAAAGTCAAATTTTCGTACATCTATTCTACAACTGTCTTTCCTCAGTTTGAATCTATGCTGCCTCTGGTTCTTAATCTGAGCAAGCAGAAGTATCCCGTCAGCACTGAGCCTGCTCAAACCATTCAAGGCCTTATCCATCTCGATCAGATCATCTCGCAGGTGCCTATTCTCCAGGTGTTGCAATTCCAGAATTTAAGCCTTGCTTTGTAGCAAGGCTTAAATTCTGGTCAAAGTGTTGTTTGACTATTGCCTTATACAAGGGGATAATCACCTCCTTATCCCTGTTCGCAAAATTCCTGCATATCACTGACAAGACCTCATGACCTACTCTGGCAGCCGGTCTGCACTGCTTCACCGCAGCCGTGGAAGGAATCCGCACAAAGAAACCCCACCGTGAAAGAAGAAACGTAAGCTCTCTGAAGTGTGTTGTATTGGAAAGGGCGCGTAGATAAATTTATTTCAGAATAAGGTTGAAGTTAAAGAAATTACGAGAAATATAAGGGAATGTTAAGTATTGAGTTGGTTTATTGGTAGAAGTTATAAAGAGAATTGATATCGTTGATATGTGGATTATACTCCACCTTGTGTTGGGGGCTTGCGTGTACCAAGAGAGCTAAGTCGGCCATAGTTTAACTACACGTAAGATCTTCCAAACAAATCAAAGGATGGGGGAGAGACTAAGACCCTGTTCCTCCAGGTTAGGGGTTGCTGCAATGGGCTAGCTCCTCGTTCAGTGTAAAAAATACACAAATGCTAAACGACCTGGAAATGAAACTGGACCACTTTCGGCAAACTGAAAAGGACTGATTTTGGGATGCTCGAATATTCAGGGTCTTTCAACTAAAAGAAACTTGCTTCCTGCTGAACTGCAAAAGTTCAATTTAGACATATCGGAGACAAAGAAAAGGGGGATGCGGAGCGGAATTAATCGGAGAATACTACCATTTTTGAAATGGAGTTGATTAAAGTGAAAGAGCAGGAGTTTCTATTGCTGTTAAAAAGAAATTGAGCCGAAAAACTGGCAATTTATTAATGAAAGAATGATCTCATTGGATTTGACAATGTATGGGAAAGAAATATGTATTTTGGGAATCGAATATATGCCCCGATTAATGTCACCGCTGATACCTTGAATGATGAATTTGTGTGTGGGGGGGGGGGGGGGATATGAGAGAACTAATAGAAAAAATCCCTAAGAACAAATATTTTTAATGCGGGATTTCAATGCAAGAGTAGGAACTGAGCAAAAATAATAGACTATTCAATCTTTGTGAACAGTCGACTTGAGAATAAACAAACACATTTTTCCAACACAAGTATATCCATTAATATACTTGGTCGTAGGAGACAAGACAAATTAGATCAGTTATAGAATTATATTATTTCAAAACATTCAGGGACATACGTACTAAAATATTTTAGAGTTTATAGAGGGGTCGAATATGGATCTGACCATTTTCTTGATGAAACAACACTGAGGTGGAACTGAATTAAGAAAATTAGAGTTTACAATCAACTATGCAGGGAAGTTGAAATTCTGCAAGTGAATCAATTTAACGTTGAACTACTTCAGGACGACAGCATTAGAAACAACTTCACCCAGAGATTGGATGCTGCAATTAAAATAGAGATAGAAGGTAATACTGAATAAATTTACGAATATTTAAAAAATATTGTAAAAAAAATCTCATGAAATCCTGGATAAAAAGTAGAGCCAAACACAAAAAAAGCCCTGTATGACAGAGAAAGTAAGCTGCTGTAGGGGAAAAGAAACTTGCATATCAGAAATGGCTAGGTGAAAGAAAATGATGCATATAGGAAAGTTTGTTGAAAAGAAGAAAATAGCCAATAAGTTGGTAGTAGAAGCAAAAATGAAGAATGGGAAATATAGTGCGCGACTATTAATAGCAAATCGGGCTTCAAGTGATCAGCGGAATCGTGGAAGGTCCTTAAAGACTTGAGAAAACAGAATAAACCAATGCTGGTTTGCAATTAATACTTTTGAAAATGAAGGACTTTTAAAAGAAGAACGGGAAGAATTCAAGACGGGGGAGGATTTCGGTGTGGAAGACTCAGGCTTAAAAGTTTCTGTTAGAGAACTGGAACTCTTACTAAAGGAGGGAAGGAACGGCAAATCACCTGGACCTGGGGGAGTTTATATGAACTTCTGAAATACGGAGCAAGAGGAGTGGCTATTTTGATACAAAAACTGTTAATGATACACTGAGAGAAGAAGAAATAACGAAAGAAATGACAACAGTATATATTAACATTAATTTATAAGAAGGGCAATCGGAAAAACTGTTGAAATTACGGAGGCCCTGAACCCACTGTTAAAGATTCTTGGAAAATGGATCAGGAACTATTTAGAAGCTCGAATCTAGGTGTCAGAAGAACAAATCGATTTTTCAGCTGGGAGTCATGTACAGACCATAACTCAACCGTACAACAGATCCTTGAAAAATGTCCATCGAAAGGAAAAGGAATCTTTATGACTTAAATTTACCTTGAAAAGGCATATGACAGTGTTCCAAGAAAACTTATGGGAAGCACTGAAAGAAGCAAATATTGGTGGACAATTGATTAACATTATTAAGACAATTTACAGGAATAATAGATGCAGAATTAAAGTGGGATAGCTTTGTCACCTGAATTCCACACTTCAAAAGCCTTATTACAAGGCTGTTGCATGTCGCCAACACTTTTCAAAATTTATATCGACGTCTGCCTAAGATCCTGTTCAAAAATATGCAATAAAATGGAATTGCTGATCAATAGGAACACCTATATTCACAATTTGCTTTTTGCAGACGATCAGGTGGTGACAGTACAAGACAAGATGCAGACTATACATGTAAATTGTTTGAGGAATATAAACGATGGGGTCTAAAAATCAATTTTAGCAAGACTGAAAGGTCTTCAGGATCAGGACACATTCTAAATATTGAAGCTTTTAAAATCAAACAAGTCGATAAATTCAAATATTTGGGATCAATATTACAAAGTGACTGATCAGCCCAAGCAGAGATCAATAAGAGAATTGCAGACTGTAGAAAGGCTATCGGCATGCTAAATTCTGTTCTATGGAGCAAAAATATTCTAAATAAAACAAAGAAACTTATATTTCAAGCGATTGTACAAAGTCTTATTGTATGGAGCAGAAACCTGGACGTTGAAAAGGCGAGGGTAAAACAAATTGCTCTTCACAGAAATGGATTTTTGGAGATGCTCAGCAAGACCTAGAAGAGACAGAAAACGGAATGAAAACATAAGAGAGAAAATGGAAGGTGAAAAAGAATATTAGTATTATTAGTCATATGGCACAAGGAAGCCCGAGGCTTATGCTGAACCAGCCAAAAAAAAAAATTCCCGAGTTACCCTGAGAGAAAGAGAGAGAGAGAGACTCAGAAGCAGAAAGAAATCACCAAGAAAGCGAGGAATGAGGAAGGATAGCCAGCTCAGGACCCTTATTGTTATTGATACTATCGATGAAAAATGTTTAGCCTGGCATGGACATGTAAAACGGCCCCGGCCGTCCCGTCGTTTTAGTAAAAATATAATTTTTGTCCCGTTTTTAAAAAAAAAAGAAGAAAAACCTGAAAAAATGCTTAAATATTGGCGCACCATAACCCATAATCGTGATTATAGGTTATGGCTGCCATCGTAGATAGTAGTCATTCTCTTAAACCCAGGTAGAGGCGCGTCGATCGAATGCCGAGAATTCCATCTGCCGGTGGTTACCAGCACGACTAAAAGAGGCTCGACAATTTTTGTCACAAGCATTTAACATCAGTTCAACAATGTGTTGCGTGTCAGTAGTCTGTAGACGGCATTGGTTCTGTGCGATTCGCATACACACACACACACACACACACACTTGAAAGTTTTTATTTTATAATTTTAAATGAGAAACTGCACATTTAATGAAGACCTTCAAAAAGAATTCAATTTTATTAAACTGGACAATTTACCTAGTGATAAAACAAAAGTGGTTTGTCATTTTTCTGTTGCGCATGAAGACATTAACCAACATCTACGAGTTGGTTAAAGCATCAGCTGGTTATTATTATTATTAGCTATATGGTGCAAGGAAACCTGAGGCTTATGCTGCACCAGCCATAAAAAAAAAAAAAAAATTCCCGAGTTACCCTAAGAGAGAGAGAGAGAGAGAGAGAGCAAGAAAGAGAAGAATGATGTTATCCAGCTCAGGACCCTGGGTGTGCCAAGCCCATACTCACCAGATGTGAGCCTCTGGTTCATCATATGCTGGAGAAAGTGATAAAATCGCAGCATGCGAAGCTCTTGTTGCATCCCAATCAGAGTTTTCGTACAAATAATTGCTTGTCAAAATTGATAAAAAAGACTTATCAAACAATTTTCTTCTTCCCTTACAAAATTAGATACAATAATTACTAACGTTTTGTCACCATATATATTGGATGAAGTATTGTTCTTGCATCATATGCCTCTACTAATGCTAAGTAAGAATGATTTTGAATGAAACTAAAAGCATTACAATAAATTTATACATGCAAACAAAAAAGACATGAAACTATTTCCGATTGTTGTGTAATACTTTTTGCCAAACTGGTGTTAAAGTTAAAATTATAGATTTTACTTCTTTACCTGGCAAAACATCCGAACTACAAAGTATTATGTTGAAGGAAATAATAGATAAATTCTCCTTACAAAACAAAATCGTTGCTGCGTGTGCCAATGATAACAACACAAATTTTAGAAGTTGTAAAAGATTTAGTAAAAATAATGTATGGAGCAAAATTGAAAATGAGTTGGAGCGAGAGATTATTGGTTGTAATGCACATATTCTCCAGTGGCTGTCTACCAATCGACATTGATTGTTTTGTAGTTAAAATATACAAATGCTTTTTTTATATACACAGTCAGAGTCGAAGAACTTAAAAACTTTTGCAGGAGACAATTATGCAAAATTATTAGAATATGGAAATACAAGATTTTTGTCCTTAGGCCCATCAATTGACAGAATTTTAAGCATGTTTAACGGACTTCGTTCATATATATATATATATATATATATATATTTTTTTTTTTTTTTTTTTTTTTCTCAAGAGAAATGTCCTTTTACGTTGAAAAAAATATTTGAAGATCTCTGTTTGAGATCAAGTTTTAATATTCCAAACATATTAGTTTTATTTAAAAAAGTAATAATTATATTAGCCGTATGGTGCAAGGAAGCCGAATGACGCTTATGCTGCTGCATCTGCCAAAAAAAAAAACAAAATTCCCAGGTTACCGAGAGAGAGAGAGAGGGGGGGGATGAAATCGCCAAGAAAGAGAAGAATGATGATATACAGCTCATGCATGACCCTGGGTGTGCAAAGCCGATACTCACCAGATGTGAGCCCATGGGGTGATATTTCAGCCAAGAAGTAGCTATGAATATTGAAAATCTTACAAACATATTGAAGCCAGAAAAAAAAAAATGAACTTTTTATAACAACAGATATTAAAAGTAAACTAAAAATGTTAATAGAGGGAGGTGAAATTAGTGAGGTCAAGTTTTTTGAAGTAGTTAAGAACTTTTGTGAAACCTGCTTAGAATATGTAAAGTGGAAATTCAGCTTGGGTAATACTGAAAAATTTAAATGAGAAAGGTTTCTCAGTATTACCCATTTAAATTTTTCAGTATTACCCAAGCTGAATTTCCACCTGAATGGAAAGAAATACAGGACAGTTTCAACAAGGAGCTTATTACACGAACAGGAGCAGACGAAACTCGCATATTTGATCGGTGGGCACTTATAAACGCTTTAGTTGTCAGGCAGTTGGACACATGGAATAAAGAAAACATTTATGTATCTGATAGATGGGTTCAAATATTTTCTGAAATGAGTGAAAAATACCTAGCCTTCCAGGATTTTAGTAACGTGGAATTTGTTCCTTTACCCGCCTAGAAGTGCAGCTTCTGTGGAGAGATTATTTTCCATAATAAATAGCATGTGGTCAAAGGAGAAATCCAGATTGAGTGTTGAAACCTTGAACGCCATATTAATTATAAAGCAAAATTGTAATATGGAGTGTGATAAGTTTTACTACAAGATCTTAAAAGACCAAAATTTGTTACGCAACATATTCATTCTAAAAACATTCTTGGTATGAACTTGATGATGTGAAGTCCCCCTCCACAGCGACCTACAAACATTTTGTTCAATTTTTTTTTTTCTGCTCTTTTCGAACACTTCTTCTCCCCGTCCCGTTTTGGCCTCAAGGAATTATGATCAGCCCGAGACATATATACTTGTAAACAGTTTTGTGTAATAAATAATAAAATAAATTTTCTGTTTATACTGCAGGACGACCAAACGGTCAGAGGAGTTTACAAGATATACAGAATACAAGAAACAGTGCCGTATTCAGCAGTCACGGGCTTGAACCCCGGTCACTCAAGGCACATGTACTTATGTACCCTCGCGCCTGACCACTAGGCTACGGCGGCCGTATACTTTGCTTTATAATTTTGTGTCGTTGCTCGTATATCATATGTATATATTGTATGGGAAACTCCCTTAGCTCCTGGAAATTTTCTGATATTTTAACACAGTCAGGCCGCATGTGGACTTTAGTTCTTCAAGGAAGCTGTTATACTAAAATAATAATAACAATTACCACTGACAGCAGTACTAAGGTACAGGGGAAATAAGAAATAAAAAAAGAAAATACCCCTTCCACAGAGTCAAAATGTCACTGAAATTTACTTGCATATACAGTACTCAAGTTTTATAACCCTATGTTGATGATCTTCCCCTAGGAAAAACTCAGGCGCAGGCAGACAATGTATTGCACCGAACAATCAGCAATCTACGAAAGCGGTTAGATCTATGTATGAATGTCAAGAATCTCATTTTGAGCATCTCAAGAATTAACGAGATTAAAATGTATTTTATTTTTACCTACGACTATGAGCTTTTGTGACACCCTGTATATATATATACCAGTGGCGTAACTACCATGTAGGCAGGCAAGGCAATTGTCCGGGTCCCGGCGTCTTTGGCTGTCTCCTGTTTTTGCAATTTTCATTAATTAAGTAGGGGCCCGAACATGTTCTTTGCCTCCTGGTACGAAAAAGGGTAGCTACGCTACTGATATATATGTACACTGGTGCTCAAAGAAAGTGCATCACCCCTTAAAATTGTAATTGTCGTCCGAATAACGTAAGTATCTGGCAATATTTCTTACACATTGAATCAGATAAGATTGACATGCATGGGTGATGACGTATTATTGCATCAGCTGTTACTTTCAGCTATATCAGCACTCTCTGCAAGAGTTGTCATTTCTTGCTTGTGTCAGGATGGCGAGTTATGTGCAGTTAACGCCACGAAGAAAGAGTGCTATTGTTGCTTTACGTGAGGAAGAATGTTCTCAGTGGCGGATTAAGGATAGTTGTAACCCCTAGGCAAATTATATTTGGGGCCCCCAAAAAATAATAATAAAAGTTAGGTGGCAAATAAATGAAATTCTGTACTTTTGAATTTTTTGCTTAAATTTTCGATTAAATTAATCAAGATTTTCGCTTAAATTAATCAAGATTTTTATTTTATGTTTACTGACAACATTAATCTATTTTAGAACACTATAGGAAAATGTCTCAGGAAAAAAAAGAGAATAAAAAATAAATAAAAGTTAGGTGGCAAATAAATGAAATTTTGTACTTTTGAATTTTTTGCTTAAATTTTCGATTAAATTAATCAAGATTTTTATGTTTACTGACAACATTAATCTATTTTAGAACACTATAGGAAAATGTCTCAGGACCCTAGGGGCCCCAGGCTTTGGGGCCCATAGGCAAGTGCCTCATTGCCTTAATGGGTAATCCGCCAATGGATGTTCTGCCCGTCATATTGCTTATAGAGTGTCTTGTAATCAGTCGACAGTGAGTAGATTTCTTTCCAAACTCAAGAATACTGGTTCTGCTGATAGGAAAAAAGGAACCGGACGCAAACGAGTCTCTACGTCAAAACGACCGCGTTTTGAAGCGCTTATGCCTTAATTAAACACCGTAAAGCTTTTTCGTCTGAGCTGAAAAGCGAATGGGAAGTACAGGAGTGGTAGCAAGTGCAGTAACAATCAGAAGACGCCTCTTCAAAAATGGACTTGTAGCCCGTCGTCCTAAGAAGCCGCCCCTCCTCACACAAAAAATGAAAAACGGCCTGATTAATTTTGTGTAAGGAGTATGTCAAATGGACCACCGAGCAGTGGAAGTCAGTTATTTTCTCGAATGAGAAGAAATTCAACCTGCATGGCTCTGATGGGAGACAAATGATTTGACGTAGACGTGGTGAAAAAAAAAAAAAAAAAAAAAATACTATATTAGGGTTACCCGTAAATGATTACATTAACCCGTGTTCGTGTCTGTAAATTGCGTGTGTTCTCTGATTGATTTGCCTGTTTTGCTGGACGAAAAAACCCCAGTTTCTGAGGGAAAACACCTTGCTATCTACGCCTGAGACCCACTAACTCAGCCACGGAGTGAAAAAAAGCCCATTAAAGTTCCTCGCGTCATCGACGGGATTCGAACCCGGGCCTTTTCCTCCCGGTGTGGGGAGGACGGTGACGATACCACTGTGCTACCCACGCAGACTAGATGTGGTGAAGAATACCATCCAGACTTCATGGTGTCTACAGTGAAATTCCCTCAATTCCCTACCAGCAAAATGACATGGGGGTGCATTTCGTATCGCGGAGTAGGTCACCTGCAGTTTATAAAAGGTTCCGTAAATGCCAATGGATACCCGGCTATATATTGGAAGGCAAATTGCTGCCAACCATTAGGGACCATTTCAACCTACCAAGTGACTGCATCTTTCAAGATGGCTCTGCTCCTTGTCATCGGGCGAAAAGTGTAAGTAGGCACTTCTGTAGTTACTTTAGCTTCATTTCTGCATTAGAGGTTCGACAGTAATGTGTATACATATGCTACAGGTGAAAAAATGGTTGGAAGAACGGACCATTACAACTCTTAGCTGGCCAGGAAACAATCCGATGAAGAACTTGGTATCGTGTGGAATCTGCAGTTGGCAGATAGAAACCAAAGAGCATTTGAGAACTTCAGGAAGCCATAATTCGTGTTTGGATCCACGAACTATCAGTTGATTATCTTCAGATATTGATCTTGTCAATGCCACGACGGTGTGCTGCTGTCATCAGGGCCAGAGGCAATTCAACTAAATATTATTATTATTATTAGCTATACGGTGCAAGGAAGCCTGAGGCTTATGCTGCACCAGCCAACAAAAAAATCCAGAGTTACCCTGAGAGAGAGAGAGAGAGTCAAAAGTAGAAGGGAATCACCAAGAAGAGAAGGGAAGAATAATGATATCTAGCTCAGGACCCTAGGTGTGCCAAGCACATACCAGATGTGCGCCCTCGTGGTAAATTAGTTTGCACCTGGTGAACTTTTCATTTTGTTTTCCATTTAAAATGATAAACTGAAGCAAACTGATGGCTTCTGATATCATTTCAGCCAATAATTGTCGTGTTTACCAAAACTGTTGTATAAAGGTTGCAAATGCTCATTTTGGAATATTTTGAGAGCATCTGTCAAATATTACTGAACTTTCCCTTAACTATTAATAAATATCTTTTGTTTATATTTCTGTTTGTGATGCTAGTCATTAATGTAACATACCATCGCGAAAAAGGGTTAGAAATGTAAATTCCTAGGTGATGCACTTTCTTTGAACACCAGTGTACATCCACTGCAGGATGGAGGCGTGAAGAAGCCGTGTTGTGGGATTGGACGCTAATCTGTCACGCTGGTGCAGTGCGAGTTGGCAGATCGACCGTATTTAGCGATCAGGGGCTTTAATCTAATTGCTAAATAATAGATTAAAAAAAAAATTATATCAGGAATCTATTTTTGAGCGAGTCCAGTACCTTCTATGCACATGCTACAGAAGGTAGGCCTCTCCACACAAAGACACCTCCGTAGGCAGGCAGGAGCAGCAGTGCTTAGCACACGCTTCTTGATTAGACCGGGATTCGAGCCCGTGACCACCAAATACAGAGGATGCGGAAAGATCAGGGAATGGCCACCGCATATCCCCGGAGCAATATGGCCTTAGTTGCTAATGCTCCTAACAACAAACAACAACAGCGAGTCTAGTCGAAATGAGGTAGGTCTTTAGCGTAAGTTTCATATATTATGAAAGTTACGCTAAAAACTTTCATAACCCCAGTATGGGCTTGGCACACCCAACGTCCTGAGCTGGATATCATCATTCTTCCCTTTCTTGGTGATTGTAACTTAGAATTTTTTTTTTTTTTGGCTAGTGCAGCAAAAGCCTTAAGCTTCCTTGCACCATATGGATAATAATAATATATCATTATAACTAGAACTTATAAGGAATATTGCATTTTTGAAACTGCGAATTAACGCTACAGAAGTCACATACTCCGCTAACCACGTGACCAAGTCTATTATCATTATTAGCCATGTGGTGTAAGGAAGCCTGAGGCTTTTGCTGCACCAGGCAAAAAAAAAAAAAAAAAAAAATCTGAGTTACCAAGTACTAAGAGAGAGAGAGAGAGAACGAAATCACCAAGAAACAGAAGAATGATGATATCCAGCTCAGGACCCTGGCTGTGGCAAGCCCCTGGGGCTTGCCACAGCCAGGAAAAAAGCCTTTCAAGGCTTTTTTCACAGCTAGTGAAAAAAGCCTTTCAAGTCGGTTTTGTTTTTTGGCCTTCAGCTCTTTAAAAACCAAATGTGGAAACTGTAAACTAATCTCTAAAATGTGAATAAAGGAAAGTGGAAATTTTATTATTATTAGCTATATGTTGCAAGGAAGCGTGAGGCTTATGCTGCAGCAGCCAAAAAAAAAAAAAAAAAAAAAAAAAATACTGATGACTTAGAATAAGAATATTGCCATATAGCAAAGCTTATATTATAAAAAAAGAAATTAAATAAAACATAAACTTGATTATATAAAATAAATTAGAAAAATGATTTCATCCCCTTTTGCTTGAATAATAATAACCAAAAACAAGAAGGAAACAATTCAGCCACCTTGTAGTTGACAAATCACATAACCAGAACACTGTTGAGTTACTACGAATCAAAATACCCCGGGGGCTCACATCTGGTGAGTATGGGTTTGGCAAACCCAGGGTCCTGAGCTGGATATCATCATTCTTCTCTTTCTTGGTGATGCATTCTACTTCTCTCTCTCTCTCTCTCTCTCACACACACACACACACACACACACACACACAGGGGGTAACTCGGGAATTTTTTTTTTGGCTTGTGCAGCATAAGCCTCAGGCTTCCTTGTACCATATGGCTAATATTAATAAATAATAAAAAAAATACAGATCTACAAGTCACTTTCAGGTAATACACATAGAAGTTAAAATCTGCTGTAGCCACACGTTGCGATAAATCCTAGTTGAAATTTTGAGGAAGAGATGCTAGAAACGTTAAGAACTGTATTATCCAAACAAGAAGCTTGGATATATAGTTTTTCAGTTTATTTAGGGACCGAACGCGCTATGTGCCTATTATACATCTGAATTCTAATATTAGTCAGTGCAAGTAAAAAGAAACATGCGAGTTTTAAGAGCTAAAGATAACAAGCCGTAACCCAAGATGCAATATCACTGGAAGATACGAACTGAAGGTTTTTCACAGTGATCGAAGTCCACAGCAGCCGAAACAAAATAGTAAATTCAAAAACATTTTGTTATTGTTGAAAATTCAGGCTAGATATGGATATACCTCATGGCATGGTGCAAACAGGTATCTTAAAATACAGCAGTAAACAGTATGATTTTAAGTTTAAGCTGAACTGTTGCCGGAAGTGAAAACGCGGCCATAAACCTTCCCCACTCTAAAATAATTTTTGTGAAAATAGTATAACTTAAAAATTCTAGAGAAGTTTAATTAGTGTTCTAAACTCCTCTCTTTCAAGAGTTAAAGAATTCTTTATAAAATATATTAATTTCAGGGGGATACAGTATATTAACACGAAAATTTCGTATTACTGTAAGAAATTTCGATTTACTTTTATTTTAATACGAATTCGAAAATGCGAATTTCGTGATACTATGATTATGAGGATTGCAGAACATCGAAGTATTCCTAACTACAGTATGCTACCTTAATTTTGTGAGGATGGCGGATTAAAGCCTTAAGAGGTGCTGTAATTATAGACGAATCAGAATCCATGGGTCTTGGAATACCTTCTAGATATGTTTTTCCCATTTTCTTGGCTGAAAATCAAATAGTGAATAATCCAGGGATTGGGAAGCATTTACCAAATTACGTACTTTAGAGAATTCCTGAGTTACTTTAGGTAACTCAGGAATGTTTTTTTTTTTTTTTGGCTGGTGCAGACAGGCTTTGGCTGCACCAGCCAAAAAAAAAAACCATTCCTGAGTTACCCCGAGAGAGAGAGAGGTAGAGGGGAATCACCAAGGAAGAGAAGAATGATGATATTCAACTCAGAACCCGGGGTGTGCCAACTCAGAAGATATAAGCACCAATGATAACCGATTGGAATATTTTACTTAATTAATAATAGTGGATAGAATCAAAGATGTTGTGAAATTAAGTGCGTGGGAGGTGGATTTTCAAAATAGTCAAAAAATCATTTTACGTGAATTCGTAAATTACATAATGTGCTTTTTTTTATAATATTACAGTATTGATTTTATAATTACAACACCCCTAAATGAAATTTCATAACAGTTTTATCCTATTACAATTATTGCGTAACGAAATAAGAGTGACAACTATTTTTCGGAGGGAGTAAGCCTGTCTATTTAGACTCAAGTCCTCGGGTGTAGCACAGTTGGTAGGGTCGCCGTCCTCCCCACACCGGTGGAAAAGACCGGAGTTCGAGTCGCGTTGATGACGGGAGGAATTTTTTTAGGCCTTTTTCACAACGTGGCCGAGTTAGTCGATCTCAGGCGAGGGTGGCATGGTTTCCCCCCCCCCGGAAACTCAGGTTTTACGTCTTGAAAACGGAAATCGACCACAGAACACACGTAATTTACAGACAATACGCACGAAGCAATATGGCCGTAGTAGCTGATGCTCCTAAAAGCCAACAACGTTACTTTAAACTCAAAAGAAATATATATACGCCAAATTTGCTAGAATATTATGAAAAAGTGCTGTAAAACAAAAAATAAAAAAAAACTTGTGTATTTATTATTTATTCATTTTTTTGTGATATGCACTTATTGTGTGGTAATGTTGTAATACTGTATTGAGTAGAAGAGTTTAAAATTTTGCTGTGCTGTATAGTGGCAGTGGAAATAGTGACAAAAGATTATTCAGAGCCCAAAGAACATTTCAAGTTCTCACTTGAGGTTCAAATGACTTGCTATTGACTTGACTCTTGGCAGGGTGATGGAAGGAATGGTCAGGGAAATTCTGGCTACTTGGCACTGCTTTATTGCAATAAAGTAGCCAAGTAGTCATTAACTGATGGTAAATGTGAGATGACCAGTTATGTCACTGGCCCCGTAGGAACTCTGTCTCTTGTTATTATTATTATTATCCATATGGTGCTAGGAAGCCTGGGGCTTATGCTGCATCAGCCAAAAAAAAAAAAAAAAAAAAAAAAATTCTGAGTTATCCTGAGAGAGAGTCCAAAATATAAGGGAATCACCAAGAAAAGAAAAAAGAGAGGAATGATGATATCAAGCTCAGGACCCTGGGTATGCCAAGCCCATACTCACCAGATGCAGTATGGGGGAATTATTTCCGAAGTCCATTAAATAGAGGATTTCCTGTAGTCCAGTTGAAACATGCTCATTTATTTTTTTTCTGATGAAAACCTGTTATCTAACATTAGTGTGACCCTACCACCCATAATGCATTTCACCATTTTAACAGAACCTCCTCCTTGCTTTATGTAATTTGTGAATGGTTCCCTCTTTCAACTCAGCATAATGCGATTGTTTTAAAAGTTTAATAAGAATGCACACAAAAATATTGTCTGATGTATTATTTTAGTGGATAGTAAGTCATCTACATGTTGCTAGGTTTTTTTTTTTGTTTTTGATAATTTTTAAGATGTGGAAGTGAAAAAGTTTTACCATAAAGTATGAAGTATACTTATTCAGAAAGTTATATACTCCCCACTGGTTATGGTCATGTGATAGAATGCTTGTTTGAAGGAATGCATGATGCTTTTGTCACTGTGGGGTAAACATTTTATCCCAGAGGGTGAAAACAGTATCATATTTCCAAAAGTTACTGGATCCTAAACTTTTTACAAAATGTTTGTTTAACCTTTTGTTGCTAACATGGCACCTAACAGGCTCCACTTTTTTAAAATTTTTCTGTTAATTTTTAAATTCTTAAATGAAATCAAATCCATCCTTGTACCTTTACCCACCAATATTTTCTAATTATTATTATTATTATTATCCATATGATGCAAGGAAGCCTGAGGCTTATGCTGCACCAGAAAAAAAAAAGTTCCCGAGTAACCTTGAGAGAGAGAGAGAGGAGTCAAAAATAGAAGGGAATCACCAAGAAAGAGAAGGATGATGATATCCAGCTCAGGACCCTGGGTGTGCCAAGCCCATACTCACCAGATGTGAGCTCCTGGGGTTAAATTGGTTTCATTTTGATTTACTCTGAATTTTTCATTTTGATATACTCTGAATTTTTCATTTTGATATACTATGAATTTGTTTCTGTTTCATTTTGATATACTATGAATTATGAGACATTGTTTTTATTTGTTATTTAAACAGAGACCAAGTGAGCAAAATGTCTGCCTTTCTTAGTGGCTAAGTATACTTCATGCAAAAACAAAAATACAAATGTTCACATTGCATCTGGGTTTCAATTAGGGGATACAGAAACCTACAGGTATAAACTAGTCTGTAATCAAGTCATAAAGGGGATTAGGCAAGCAAATTATCATGATCTGATTTAGGTGTTTAAGGCTTTGAATAGAATGAGTAAGCTAAATGCTAGCATCTTTACTCTTACTCAGACAACACACTTGAGTTGGCATAAATTTAAATTGAGAAAGGATGGGTACAGGATAGATGTGCAGAAATTTGCTTTCAGCCAGTGGGTAGTTGATTGTTGAAGAAACTTGCAAGCTGGTATTGTGGAAATGGATAGTTTGAATAAATTTAAGGTAGAATCTAAACAAATTGAACAGAGAGAATGGATTGCTCATATGGGAAGTGTTTTTTTTTTTTTTCCTAGGCTAATGCTATATATGCTTGCTTCCTTGCATCATTGTAGATGGCTGATGGCTGTAGATGGCTGAAAGTTCAGGCTCATAAATTGAGAATTATGCATTCAATTCATTGTCTGAATTGATTCTACTTTCAAAGTCCAAAGTTTGTTGAATTATTGGTAGGTTCTTATCATGCTGTGTTGGTGAAATAACAGGCAAGAAGTGCAGGTATGTTTTGACCTTGAAGAATATCTAAATATGAGAGTTAGTAGCAACTGCAAGCCATTGGCTATACTGGGTAAAACAATTTCTAAAAATTGCAATATTGGTTAAAAAAAATCTTGTCATTGACCTAGCACATGAAGAACAATGTGTTGGCAGTCCAACTTTTAATTCTCGAACTGTTTGTTTGTTTGTTATTTGGTTTTTAGGCCATATTGCTCCAGGGATATGCAGTGCTCATTCCCTGACCTCTCCGCATCCTCCGTATTTGGTGGTCACTGGCTCGAATCCCGGTCTAATCAAGAAGCATGTGCTATGTACTGCTGCTCCTGCCCACCTGGCTACGGAGGTGCCTCTCGAACTGTATGTTCAAAGTGTAATGCATAGCCTTTGTAATTGGTATAATAAACATTTTTTAGTATTAATATTAATAGTGGAAAATGATGCAAGAAAGCAGGTTTATGCAACATCAGCCAAAAAAACAAAACAAAAAACACTTCCTATATCACCTGTCTGTCCCTTCTAAGATTGTCTAGTTCTTTCTTAAATACAGTCAGTCCTCGTATAGCACGATAATTGTGTTCCTAGAAACCCTCGTGCAATATAAACACCAGGCTCTATGGGAAAAATAGGGTTAGGTGCCGCCCACCCAAGATTGAACACACATTTGTAACCAAACACAATAAATAATTGTAATAAAATCCTTACGTATTTTATTACAACTATTACGTAATAAAATATTGCTAATGCTTTTGCTTCTATCCTAAGCAAACTTGTTTTTTGTTTGATTTTCTATCCAAACAGATGACAGCCGTTTCATCTCTTACAAGTCTTTGTGTCTTAATCTAATGGATTTTAATTACACTTTGAGTTATTCCTGCTACGAAAGTTGTTTTTATTTTCTCTGCATTCTTTTGTAATTCTCGGTGTTGCCTCATTTAGGTCTGTAGCACGTGCAATATCACATGGTCTTTCATTTCGCCCAAAGCATTTCACAATTTCATATTTTTTCTCTATCAACAGAGGCGGACTGGCTATAAGCCTTACCGGGAGAACCCCGGTGGGCCGGAGGCCGGTGTGATTTTGGCCATAAAACATAGTACGAGGCCACTATAAATTTTTCCGGGTGAGAATTTTTGATCCAGTCCACCTCTGTTTATCGATATTGCTTTTCTTTTTCTCCCTGAATCTGCAGTGTTTTCACCAGGATGCTTTCTTTTCACACCTTTTAAGTATTTTACTCATTTTTAGGGAATAAAGCACAGTTACAAAACGAGGAGGCACGCTTGATACACATAAAGAAAGCTGCGCATGTAGCAACTGAATAAACAACACCGTAAAGGCAGAGATACACTATTAACACCTCACATTTTACTAAAGCACATTTCTAGGGGTTACTACCATAAAACAATAAAAACAATTTCCAGTTGCGTTTCTGCTAGTGGAATCTGTTATAAACTGGTTAAACTCGATCTAATTGCATTTGTGATAATACCGATAGCTGGAATTTTATGTTATTATGGTGAAATGCGTTTCCCCTTCACTGATATAAAAAACATAAATACATTTTCAGAATCTTCTCTTCATTGCTATTGTGTTGCATTCGGTTGGGGTGATTCTGCGTTTGACTGCCATTTCTTGTAAACACAAAGGTGAATCGTGCATAAGCGAATTCGGTTCGTGTTATATAAGATATCGTTCCCCTATTTAAAAATCCCCTATTATTCGATCATATGTGTTTTGTTAAACACATATGATCGAATTCGTGTAGTGTAAACACGTGTTATACGAGGACTGACTGTATCTTCAAACTACCTACACCTAACAACACCAGATGGGAACAGGTTCCAACAGTTAACCACATGTTGACTGAAGGCAAATTTTCACACATGTACCGTACAACCATCATTCCCCAGTTTGAATTTATGCATTCTTGTGCATAGTCTGAGCAAGAGGAAGGATTCCATCAGCATTGAGTTTACTCAGTCCATTCAAAGCCTTAAACGCTTCAATCAAATCACCTTGCAGGTGGGTGCTTAGTCTCTCTCTTTGGCACTGTAGTTTGCAGAACTGAAGCCTTTCCTGGTAAGAGTACTCATTTGTTCCTCCCACTAGCCTTGTTGCTCTTCTCTGCACCTGTTTCAACAGATCCACATCCTTCCTAAAATTAGGTGTCTAGACCTTTATGCAGTACCCAAGATGTTGCCTTACCATATTCTTATATGATGGGATAATCATCTCATTCCTGCTGGCATAATTTCTGTGTATCATGACAAAACCCTTCTGATCGGCCCTGGCAGCCTGTCTGCAAAGCTCAGAGAACTTCATGGCTAACAGTACAATTACCTCCCCCCCCAAGGTCTTTTTCATTCTCCACTTCCCTGAGTGTGGATTAATATACCACACAGTTGGTACATTGATCTGAAATTACTGCTCCACATATGAAGTATTAAAAAACTTTCCATTTTACCTATTCATCCCCTCCAACGGTTTGTTGAGTTCTTCCTTGAATTTATTCAAGCTGTCCACTTCCATCACATCAGATGGAAATTTTTTGCGGCATTGGCTAAAGGCAAATATCTACTCATCTATTATGTGACTATCTTTGCTCAGTTTGAATTTATGCCCCCTTGTTTTCTTCTTCTTATTATTATTATTAGCTACATGGTGCAAGGAAGCCTGAGGCTTATGCTGCACCAGCCAAAAAAAAAAAGAAAAAAGAAAATTCCCTGAGTTACTCTAAGAGAGAGAGAGAGAGAGAGAGAGTGTCAAAAGTAGAAGGGACTCACCAAGAAAGAGAAGAATGATGATATCCAGCTCAGGACCCTGGGTGTGCCAGGCCCATCTTCACCAGATGTGAACCCCTGGGGTTGCGTGCATAGTCCAAGCAAGAGGAAGAATGCGATCAGCATTAAGTTTGTTCAATCAATTCAAAGCGTTAAACACCTCAATCCAGGTCCGGCCCCAAAATTTGTGGAACCCTGTTCAAAAATTACTTGCGGGTCCTGAGCAAAACTTATACGGGGTGTTTTTGCAATAGTGATTTTATAATTTTTAATTTTTATAATTTTTTATTTTTTCAAATATTATAGTAACTAAGAAATAATTAAATTTAAAAATAATTAATTTAATTTATAAGCTATTCAGTTGAAAATCAAATATTTTCATATTATATAAATGAAGTCTATTATTATTATTATTATTACTAGCCATATAGTGCAAGGAAGCCTGAGGCTTATGCTGCACCAGCTAAAAAAAAAAATTTCCGAGTTACCCCGAGAGAGAGAGAGAGAGAGAGAGAGAGAGAGAGTCAGAAGTAGAAGGGAATCACCAAGAAAGAGTAGAATGATGATATCCAGCATGGGTGTGCCAAACCCATACTCACCAGACGTGAGCCCCCGGGGTTAATGTTTCTGTTATTATTAAAGATATTTATATGATGTAAATTATTTGCATAAAATTAAAAAAAATTTTTTTTTGTCTTTATAAATATTAATTTCTTAAAAATTATCAGTGTACCTACGTAGCATAAGAGCAGTCGATTGTGGTAAAGAATAAAAATATATTTTAAAATATTATACATTTTAGAATTTATAATGTCACTTTAGTTTGTTTGTTATTTGGTTTTTAGGAGCACTAACAACTAAGGCCATATTGCTCCGGGATATGCGGTGGTCATTCCCTGACCTTTTCACATCCTCCATATTTGGTGGTGACGGGCTCGAACCCCAGTCTAATCAAGAAGCGTGTGCTACACACTGCTGCTCCTTCTCACCTGACTACAGAGGCGCCTGTCACATTAGTAAATGATACAATACAATAATAATGACTTGTTATTCTTTATAACGATTTTAATATTTTTGAATCGAAATTTGTTGCAAAGTTAATTGAAGGAGTAACTTGGGAAAAGGGAGTGGGAAATGAAACAAAAAAATTCAGCCAATCACAGAGATTTTCATTTGCTTTATTGGCAGAAAAAGTTCTATAGCTCTTATCAAGTATCATGTACCATTCTGTGATTCTACATTTTCAAGTGCAATGATTCTACATTTTTAAGTTTCTCAGAACATGAAGACATTTACTCATTACCACCGTTTTTTTTCCAACTTGTGATAGAAAGACAAATTGTGGATTCATAATTTTGTGAATTCACAAATTATGAATGATTCATGACGTTGTCCAGTTTTGATACTAATATATGTTACTCATTGTTGTAGATTTATTTATTTAAATATTTTATTATTCTTTGCATTCTGTTGCAATTTGACAGAATGATTTGTAATTTTCTTATGGTGTCAGTAATTTTTTTTTTTTTTATTGAAAATTTGTTGAAGGATCATTTACAGATCAGAGAAAGATATAATATGAATTTCAAAAAGCTATTTTTCTTGTCCACACTTTTTTGTTTTTTGCACTTAGTGAACAATGAATGCGCACCTCTGAATTGTATTATTTGCTCTGTGTGCAGTGCAATGTCAACTTTGTAGTGATTCTTTAATAAGTGAATTTATTATTCCAGCTTTCATAAGTTTACATTATGGACATTCACAAATTATGAATGGTCCATGATGTTGGCGATTGTCAAATGTTGTATAGTTTGTAATAATAATAATAATATATATGATTATTACTGGTGCTTATGCTGCACCAGCCAAAAAAATTCCCAAGTTACCCTGAGAGAGGGGGGGGGGAGAGAGAGAGAGAGAGAGAGAAAATCAGGAGTAGAAAGGAATCACCAAGAAAGAGAAAAATGATGATATCCAGCTCAGGACCCTTGGTGTGCCAAGCCTATACTCACCAGATATGAGTCCCTGGGGTTAATATGTTACTCATTGCTGTAGATTTATTTTATTTATTTATTTTTTTATCTATTCTTTGTCTGTGCAGGTAGCACAGTGGTATTTCCACCATCCTTTTTGCACACCGGGTGGAAAAGGCCCGAGTTCGAATCCTGTTGATGGTGCGAGGAACTTTAATGGGCTTTTTTCACTCAGTGGCTGAGTTAGTCGGTCTCAGGTGTAGATAGCAAAGTTTATTCCTCAGAAACTGGGGTTTTTTTCGTCCAGCAAACAGACAAATGACCAGAGAACACACGGCATTCACAATTTACAGATAAAATAAATATATGGGTAGATGTAAACATTTATGGGGGACCTAATATAATTTTTTTTTACAATTTTCATTTTGTTACAATTTGACAGAACGATTTGTAATTTTATTACTCTGATATCAGCATTTCTTTTATGGAAAATTTGTTGGTGGATCATTTACAGATCGGAGAAAGATTATAATATGAAAAATTATAATATGAATTTGCACCAATCACTTAGAACTCTTCAACTTCCTTTCTCTGAAACTTTTGTGATCAATGGCTCAGAGATGCTAAATATAAGAACTGACTCTGCAAATTAGATGGTGATTATTTAAAATGTTTTTTGTAAATATTGTACATGCATGCTGACAGCCAAATTAAGTGACATTGAAAGGCATCGTAATTACAAATTAATCACAAAAAAGACGAAGCGCCCTTTAGTTTTCAGCATCAGAGAGTATTGCCATTCAAGAAAATTGCAATACAGAAGGTGCAAAGGCAGAAAGCAGCATAGCATTTTTCATAGCTAAGCATTGTGCACTGGGTAATTGATCATAGCTATGCACTGTGCATTGGGTAGGTGATCATTTGAGTGACTTTTGTGAATTTCGTTTTTCAGACAGTAGGGTAAGTAAAGATTTCAAACTGCGAAGAACAAAATGTACTTCAATAATATGCCAGTGCTATAGCACCACATTTCATGGATAATTTAAAACCCGATTTAGGAAATAGAAACTTCAGTTTAATTATCGATGAAAGTAATGACATTAGTGATATAAAAATGTTGGGAATTGTAATACAGTACTATCCGAATTTCAAGAATTGATTTGTGGTAACTTTTCTTGACATAATCAAACTCGATGAATGCAATGCAGAAGAAATATATGAATCTTTGAAATCATCGTTAAGAAATAATGGATTAAAGTTGCACCGACTTATTGCATCTGTACTGACAATGCATTCATAATGATTTAAATTAACAATGATGTATAAGAAATGAAAGGCCGAGATTCCTGGTCTGCTTCTTATCAACTGTGTAAAGCATTCACTCCAACTAGTGGTGTCGGTGAGTGTCTACCACGAAACAGATTTTCTTATTGTTCTCACACCCACCTGTTAAACAGGCTAAATATAAGAAGCTTTATAGTTTAATGAATGATGGAGTTCCATATTTGATCGCTGATAAAGCACAAAGGGCAGTTATTTTATAAAAATCATTATTCTACAACAAGTAAGTTGAAACAAAACATGCAAGAAAATTTTTTCTAATCATCTGTCGCCTTATAATTTCTTTTTAGAATGTAAAAAAAGAATAAAAGCAGACAAAGCGGCCACGCTAAAAGGAAATGGAAAAGAGAGTCCACAGAAGCACTAGAAAAAGAATTTTTCTAGTGCAATAAAATCCATTAAGTATTTTGCTGTTATTCTTGATTGTACACCCGATATTGGCCATCAGGAACAGGGCCAGATTAAGGTATTCTTGCACCCTGGGAAGAAAGATTATTTAGGTGCCCTTTGCATATCCTAGAAATCTGGGTAAAGGCGCTGACTCCGAGCTATAATCAGCTTCTGGAGCCCCCGTGTCTATGTGCATAGCACAGTGGTATCATCACTGTCTTCCCCACACTGGGTGGAAAAGGCCCAGGTTCGAATCCCGTCGATGATGCGAGGAACTTTAATGGGGTTTTTTCACTCTGTGGCTGAGTTAGTCAGTCTCAGGCGTAGAAGGTATTATTTTCCTCAGAAACTGGGTTTTTTCTCTCTAGAAACTGGGTTTTTTTGTCCAGCAACAACAGGCAAATCGACTCAAGAACACGCAATTTGCAGACACAAAAACACATGGGTGGATGTAATCAATTACGGGAGACTTTAATAAAAAAATTTTTTTCTGAAGTCCTTGTAAGAATGACACCCCGGGCGACTGCCCTGTTAGCTTGTGCCTTAGTCCGGCACTGATCAGGAACAAACGTCTCGGACAATTAGATAAATCTCCAATGGAACGTTCCCCAATGGCAGTCAGTGTATGAACAGTTCATAAAATTTATCAATGTAAAGAGCAGTACCGGAGAAAATTTTGTACAATGTACTGAAACAGGAATTCAAAATACAGTAGACTGTTGATTTTCCAGGATAGATGGTAAAAAAAAATTCCCGGATAATCGATTTCCCGGTTAATCCAAAAATGCAGTAAGTCCCTGACATACGTAAGAGATACGTTCCAGGACTTATTACAAGTCGAGTTTTGACTTGGGAATGACTAATAAAATATTGATCCCATATCCCTGATATGCCAAAATTACAAAACCCACATAATATCCTCAGAATAATGAAGAAAAATAGTTATATATTTTTTAATTAGTTCAATTAAAAACTTTATCAACTTTTAGGGACAGCGGTGAAGTAGCCAGAGTGGCACATAAGAAAAGAAAACATAAAAGGAAGAAAAAACGCATGTTATTGTACTGTAAAAACTGATGTGTATTTCGTAGCCATCAGTGTAGTTGACTTCATTGGTACCCCGCTTCTGGTATTCTGTCTTTCTCTTATTGTGTTCACCGTTGCCACTGACAAATCTAAATTCCACACGATACTTGTTAATGTTTGGCCATTTTCATACATCCTTATTATTTAAATTTCTGGTCCAACTCGATTGCTTTCCTTTTCTTCATAGATTTAGTAGTACCGCTGTCACTTATTTTCTTAGTCGGCACCACGATAACAGTCAAAATTAAATTTTCTGGAAAGAACTTCACGGGGTTAAGGCGAAAACTCACTATTATCACTCCATGCAAGCTCACATTTTACTAAAGCACATTTCCAGAAGTCACTGCCATAAAACAATAAAAACAATTTGCACTTTCCAGGTTATTATGCTTTTCTGTTAGTGCAATTCATTATAAACGGGTAGTAAACTCGATCTTATTGCATTTGCGATAATACCGATAGCTGGAATTCTGTGGGTTTTTACGTTATTATGGTGAAATGTGTGTCTCCTTCACTGAAATCTTCAGTTAAAAAAAAAAAGGCAAATTTCCGTAGATGTAGAATAGATGTGCGGAAATTTGCCTTTAGCCAGCGGGTGGTTAATTGCTGGAACAAACTTCCATCTGTCGTTGTGGAAGTTGATAGGTTGAATAAATTTAAGGAGGAACTGGACAGGCATTTGGAGGGAATGGTGTGATTTTTTTTTTTTTTTTTTTTGGCTGATGCTGCATAAGCTCATATATTTGCTTTCTTGCATCACATGCCACTACTGCTACGTAAGTCGGCGACTTACTGTATTGAAAAATGTTCGGCAACCTACGTAAAAAGTATGGCGATAGATAAAAAATGAATAAAGTTAACACATACACTACCCGCGTGTCCAGTACGATGCTTCTCTTTATTTTATTTTTTATAATGACGCGTATGGTTTGGTCACCAGCATGCATTATAATGGTTCTTTAGAGATTTAATGGATGTACTGTTTTCAAACTTTTCAATAATTTCAATTTTTTTTTCATTTGAAAGCACAGCTCTTGCATTTTTCCCATCATTTTTGCGATTTCTAAACAAAAAAAAAAAAAAATAAAATAAAATAAAAAAAATAGTTAATATAAAAAAAAAAAAAAAATTCCGACATCCCTCACATAAATAACGAAATAAAATTGGCCCTTTTGTGGTGCGACAGAACACAACGATCGACGACGCACTAAAACAAACTAAACATTTGGTGACAGTTTTTTTTTTTTTTTTTTTTTTTGACCGGCGTGAAGACAGCGGGGGTTGCAAGATAATAGGTACACTAATCTCCCAGTGATGACTTATAACGCTGCTTCTTCTCCCTTATTTATGACTTGTAAAACATCTGTTTATACCTTTATATTTATTACTTGAATTTTATGTAAGATTTCTGGTAGATTTTTTTTTTTTTTTAATTTGGAATTTTGAAGTGTCCCGGTTAATCCGATCCTGGTAAATTTGAGAGTCTGCTGTATTATTATTAATAGCCATATGGTGCAAGGAAGACTTAACCAACCAAAACAGAATTCCCGAGTTACCCTGAGAGAGAGAGAGAGAGCGAGCAAAAAAGTCAAAGTAGAAAGGAATCCATTAGGATTAGACATAACTAATATCCGAGGGCAAGGTTATGACAATGGAGCTAGTATGAAAGGAAAAGTTTCAGGTAGGACTTTTACAGGAAAATTCAAGGATATTTTTTACACCATGTGCTTGTCACAGTTACAATCTAGTTCTAGGGGATATGGCCAAAACCTGTCCTGATGCAATGACCTTTTTTGGGACATTTCAACATCTGTATGTGCTATTTTTCAGCATCAAATTTCATTATTTCAAAATATTGAAGGATTAATATTGAATTTTTCAAGGGCATGCTGGCATGCCCCAATCGGACCCCGCATTTGCTAAGGCCGGCACTGCCTATAGTACTTGTACCATGCTTGGGTTTGAGGTTGAGAAGACGAAAGAAGATATTTGGACTTGAACTTCTGTAGACTTTAATTTTCAGGATATACGTATGAAGGAAGGTTGTTCCAGAAAACGGCAGTTGAATGAATAAATGAGGAAGATGAAAAGTTGGTTCTGTGAGTTTGAAGTTGGACAGTAAATGGACGTTGGCTGGTGGGGGCACGTGTTCGGACTGTTTTGAAAGAGAGAGTGGGAATTATAGAAGCCAATTCAGAAGAACAGAGGAATAATATACATATTTTTTAAAAATTTTTTATATATAAAACATATTCACATACAAAATATAAATTAAATATATTGACTTCTTTGAACTAAACTTGTAAAATAAAATATCAAACTTTTTTAAAAAATATATATATATATTTATTTATTTATTTATTCAGATGATGACCAGCGTGACTTCTGGGTATGTGGGACAGGCGGATAAGTTTTACCAACACCACTAAGTTGCAGAATGGTAATCCCTTTGACTCTTAATTCATGCTTAGCGGCAGCAGCAGCACTAATTGCCTGAAGGCAATTAGTGCTGCTGCTAAGCATTAGTGCTGCTGCTGCTAAGCATGAACAATGCATTTCCAGTTGTCTCTTGTAATCTGTTCATTATATGGAAATTTTCTTCGTTCTGCAGAAACTATTTTAAATGTTCAATATCAAACGAAACATACACATTGAGAATGAAGTATATGCTGTGAGTAATTTTCAAGTCGACTTGCACAAGTGTTCATGTAGTGACGACAATGTGGGTAACTAGACATTCAGACGGTCGTAGGTTCATTAATAGAAATACGGAAAAGATGCAGATGATATTATTATTTAGACCATTTGTGCGCAGAGCCTTGTTCGATAGCACCTAGCATGGGACCCTGTTTGACAGAACCGGTTGAACATACTTGTGGCCAGAGCTGTCTCAATCAGATCACCTCACAGGTGCCTAGTCTCAATTTGCAGAATGAAACCTTCCTTGGTAGGAGCTCGATTGTACAATCAGATGTGGCTGTACAATTACCCCCAGGCCATTTTCATTTTCCTATAACCAGAGTGTAGTACCACACAGCTGGTTGTTAATCTGGGATTACTGCTACCCATTTGTGGTAGTTTGTAATTGTCAAAGTTAAACCTCAATTATCTTTTCTCAGCCAGACCACCTAATTTTTCTAGATCTTGTTGCTCTAGCATACTGTCATTACTCATGCTGCCAACCTTCATATCATCTGCAAACTTAGACATTAAGCCTGATATACCTTCATCAGTATCATTAATAAATACAGAAAGCAACAATGTGCCCAGCACTGAACCCTGGGACTGTACTGATAACATTAGTTCATGAAGAGTAGTGTCTATTGATTACAACTCTCTGTCTTCTCCCACTCAACCATCCTTTCATCCATAGCAGTAATTTTCCCTTAATGCCACACTGCTCTTTGTGAAGCAGTATCAAAAGCTTTCCTGAAATCCAAGTATATAACATCAAAATTATTTTTTGTATACAGTTCCTGTGTTACTGTACATAGGATCCAATAAAATTGGATAGACAAGATCTCCTCTTAACAAACCCAGTCTCCTTTAGATGATTGTGCATTACTTCTGTAACCAGTGATTCCATTATTTTCCCTGGAACAGAAGTTAAGCTAACAGGTCTATAATTACTCATTGTTCCCTTTGATCCCCTTTGTGAATTGGGAATATTGTACATTCTCACATCTCCAGTCTACAGAGACCTCCTCTGAATCCAAAGATACTCGCACAATTTTGTCTAAGGGTTTGCTTACCTCCTTTGCTGCCTCACTCAATACAACTGAATAGATTCCATCCACCTCCAGGTGCCTTTCTTATGTTTAACTTCAAGAATTTCTCTTCTATTTTCCTGTCAGTTATTGCAAAATCATTTAATTCCCTGTTAGAGTTTGATAAACTTCTAGCATCCTTCCTTAAAGAATTCCTCATGTGTGAATGTAGATGCAAAATATCTGTTTGGCCTGTCAGCAACCTGACCACATTTATCAACATTAATTGGACCAATGTGATTCATTTCCTTTATACTACTGAAAATTAATTGTGTGATATCGGTGTAGATACACCATAGTTTACCCATAAATTTGAACTATGTATGTAATGTAAAAGGCATCATTTTAATTGTATCTCATATTGTGGGCAGGTTACTTTGCAGCATGCCATCACAGTTGCAAAGTTATTTTCGCAATATGAGAGATGTCAAATGGTGTATAAATAATAATATATTAGAAGATGAAATGCACAAGGCATAATTTCTTATGGGTTTAGGTAATTAACTATATAATATCGGTGTAGATACACCATAGTTTCCCCATAAATTTGAACTACATATGTAGTGTAAAAGGCATCGTTTTAATTGTATCTCATATTGTGGGTGCCTAAGTAGTGCAATACCAGCTGTCTCATTGTGAAGGCACCCACAATATGAGATACAATTAAAATGATGCCTTTTACACTATATACGTAGTTCAAATTTATGGGTAAACTATGGTATCTACACCGATATTATACAGTTATAGTATATAGGTTTGAGGACGAGGGTTTCCTGTGCGGACGTGCCTTTCTGCCGCTCTTGGAACAGAGAAGTTTTTTCTGATTTATTTTCTGCTTTATTAGTTTATATTGACATATTAACTTATTTTTAGAGTAGCTTTATATTCCTATTTACGGTACTTAAAGTTAAAGTAACTTAGATAGAGATTTGTAGGTATTACTTAGTATCGGAAAGGGTATCAAATCCACGTGTTTACCGTTCATAAACAGCCGCCATTGTTACGTGAAAATTAATCAGTAAAATCTATTAATCTTGTCGAACTTCATTGGCAATTAAATTGTACTTTAACTATACATATAACCACTTAGGTTACGGAACATAAATAATTAGTAAAAATAAATAATTAATACATAACTTGATACGGAAGTTATATAAAGGAACTTCGTAGATAACACTCGTTACTGAAACGCGATACAGCATATCCGGAATTCGATAGCATTAGCTTTGTATAGTATAGTGCATAATATAATATTGTCAATTAATCAGTAGATCTATTAATCTTGTTAAACTTCATTGTCAATTAAATTGTACTTTTAACTATATATATATATAACGACTTAGAGTACAAACGTAACAAATAATTAATACATACTTGATACGGAAGTTATATAAAGGGAACTCGTAGATAACACTCGATACTGAAAAATAAATATAGCATTATAACTGTGTTAAGATACAAGTTTAAGGTTTTAATTTTGTCCTGCAATTTTAATTTTATTGACATTTAAATCGAAATCATGACTCTGACTAGAGCAGCAAAGCAAAAGGCTCAGGCTAATGGGAGTGCTGTGACTCAGGGGAGAACTGAGGGGGGCAGTTGCCCTCTGAATCACAGCCTTTTAAGATGCACTGTTTGCTTGATGTTGGCGGAGAAATCGGGTACGGGACATGATACTGCCATGGGGGATGTCTTTGTGTGTGCACGATGCAAGGAGTGCAAGGAAATTAGGCGACAACTCGGCGTTGTTATGGGCCTATATGAGACCTTGAAGGACAGGGTGGATGCCCTCGAAGGAAATAAATTGAGGGGCCCATCAAGCTCTCAGCTGCCCACATCAACGCCAGAGCTTGCACTTGGTCATCTTGCAACACAGAGGCAGCCCCCAAGGCAGAATGCGCTGGTCCCACTGGAACTAGTAGTTGTTGGTGACTCTATTGTCAGGGAAACGGGGAACATGCTTTGTAAAAAGGATAGGTGGAACAGGACCAGGGTATGTCTGCCAGGGGCAAAGGTTGATGACGTTGTAGAGCAGATATCATCTTTTAAGGGCACAAAAGGTGATATAGTTGTACATGTTGGCACTAATGATATTAAGAGTAGGAGACCAGCGGAATTACTTAACAAATACAGGTCACTGTTGAAAAAAAGCCGTGAAGTAGGGTTGAATTTGAAAGTGTCTGCAATTCTGCCCAGACACGATAGGAGGGAGTATATGATGAGAGCCTTGTCGATCAATTCGGCCCTGGAAAGATTGTGCAAGGCTCAAGGGGTAGAATTTTTTTCAGCCTGGAATGTACTTGTTAACAGGAGAGATTGCTTCTACAGGGATGGGATACACTTAAATAGAAAGGGTGCAAGAATATTTGCTGATGCTATCGAGGCAGTGTTAGGTGGGTCGGAAAACTGCTAGCTTGGGGGGAGACAAAGACTAATGGATTAACAGTAGCCACTGGCAGAGGTGAAAGAGATTCTTGCACTGCTTCTATTGGAATGAGCAGAAGCCTGAAAAACAAGATGCAGGATATTTCAGAGACTGCTGGAAGTCATTGCGGTACAAGTAAACACATGGGTTGTGTTAGGGTAGCTAAGAATAGAAACAGGTGCATGTATACTTGCGTGTACACCAATGCTAGGAGTTTAGTAAACAAATTTGATGAATTTGAGGTATTGCTCAAAACGTCAAAGGCAGATATTGTTGGGATATCAGAGACGTGGTGTCACACAGATATAAGGAATGTAGAACTGGAATTTGGGGAGTACAATGTGTATAGAAAGGATAGACAGGACAGGAGGGGAGGAGGGGTTATGCTATTAGTTAAAAAACACATAAAATCCAAGGAAGTGAAGCCAGTTGACATTGATGGACAGGGCAGTGTCGAGTCAGTTTGGTGTGACATAAGCATAGGTAAATCAAAATTGAGAGTAGGAGTGTGCTATAGGCCTAATGACTCTGATGAGTATAATAAGATACTGTACAGGGAAATAGAATGGGCCAGTAAATCAGAGAGTCTTATAATGGGGGATTTTAATTTCCCAGATATTGACTGGAATTTGTGGGTTGGTCACTCACACACTAGCAAGGCTTTTGTGGATTTATTGGATGATTGTTTTCTACACCAGCATGTTCGGGAGGCAACTAGAGGGAGTAATACTCTTGATCTGATTATCAGTAGTGATTCTTCATGCATTAGGAATCTGCAGGTAAAGGAACCACTGGGTGGCAGTGATCACAGTGTGCTGAAGTGGGATTTACTCAAGGAGGTAACTACCATCAGAGGTAAAGGGAAGGGTTTTTGCTTTCGTAAAGGCGACTATGATGGTCTGAGACAGTATTTAAATTCTATACAGTGGGACCAACTGATGATGTTACCAACAGCAAATTCAAAATGGGAAGCATTCAAGGAACTAATCTTGGAAGCTACCAGGCTTTACATACCAACCAAGAAATATTGTTCAAGGTTCAGGCCTAAATGGTTGTCAGATGAACTAATGAGACATATGGCAGAGAAGAAAAATGCATGGGATACATACAAATTAATGGGTGACATGGAAGCCTATGATAGATATAAGTTGGTCTGTAACCAAGTCACAAAGGAGATTAGGCAGGCAAAGGCAGATTATGAGAAATCCTTGGCAAAGGATGCAAAGAAAAACAGAAAAGAGTTCCTTACCTATTTAAACTCAAGAAGGAAAGGGATGAATCAGATTGGTCCACTGGATGTTGATGGTTCAACAATTGAGGATCCAGCTCAGGTGGCTAACAATCTAAACGAGTATTTTGCATCGACATTCACACATGTGGAGTTATTCAGGAAGGAGAATGATGTAGGTAAAGTAAACATTGGCAGTGAGCTGGATGATTTTCTAATAACTGAGAGGAAAGTGGAGGAGAAATTGTTGAGGATAAACATAAAAAAGGCACCCGGGGTGGATGGGATCTATCCAGTTATATTAAAGGAGGCAGCAAAGGAAGTACGCAAACCCCTAGCCATAATTATGAGAGCTTCTTTGGACTCAGGGGAGGTACCCATGGACTGGAGATGTGCAAATGTAACCCCAATTCACAAAGGAGGATCAAAGGCTGACACAAGTAATTATAGACCTGTTAGTTTAACTTCGGTTCCAGGAAAATTAATGGAGGCACTGGTTAAAGAAGCACTGCAGGATCATCTCGACAAGAATTCAGTTATAGCTCAGACACAGCATGGTTTTGTTAAGGGCAGGTCTTGTCTGACCAATTTGATTGGATACTATGATGTAGTCACAAAAGAACTGGATGCAGGGAATAACTTTGATATTATATATTTGGATCTTAGAAAGGCTTTTGATACTGTTGCGCATGGAAGACTGCTGCACAAATTGGAGAAGTGTGGCATTGGAGGCAAATTGCTGCTATGGATAAAGGGATGGTTGAGTGGCAGAAGACAGAGAGTGGTAATCAATGGACACTGCTCATCGTGGACTAATGTTATTAGTGGAGTTCCTCAGGGTTCAGTGTTGGGTCCATTGTTGTTTTCTGTATTTATAAATGATATTGATGATGGTGTATCAGGCTTAATGTCCAAGTTTGCAGACGATACCAAGGTTGGCAGGGTTGTTAAGGACACTACTGATACTATGCTGCTGCAACAGGATCTGGAAAGGTTGAGCAGATGGGCTGAGAGGTGGCAAATGAAGTTTAAAATTGACAAATGTAAAGTACTACATATGGGAAACAGTAACCCCAGATCAACGTATCAACTCTGTGGTACTACGCTGACAGTGGTAGAGAATGAAAAGGACCTGGGGGTAATTGTGCAGGCAGATATGAAGTTCTCTGAGCAGTGCAGACGAGCTGCAAGAGTAGCTCATGGTGTCTTGTCAATGATATACAGGAATTTTTCTAGCAGGGACAGTAATGTGATTATTCCCTTGTATAAGGCATTGGTCAGGCCACACCTTGAGTACTGTATACAGGTCTGGAGGCCTCATTTCAAGAAGGATGTAGAGCTGCTGGAACGAGTACAGAGAGGGGCAACAAGATTAGTGAATGGAACAAAGGGTTGCTCTTAGAAAGAAAGGCTTAAGTTTTGCAAATTACAGAGCCTGGAGACTAGGCATCGGCGAGGTGATCTGATAGAGGTGTATAAGGCTTTGAATGGCTTGAGCATGCTCAATGCTGATGGGATTCTTCCTCTTGCTCAGAATAATCACCTGAGAGGGCATAAATTCAAATTGAGGAAGGACGGATATCGGACAGATGTGCAGAAATTTGCCTTTAGCCAGCAGGCAGTTGGTTTGTGGAATAGACTTCCATCCTTTGTTGTTGAAGTTGATAGCCTAAACAAATTTAAGGCTCAGCTGGACAGGTATTTCGAACGAACGGAGGGGTGAAATGGGAGTAGTGGTTGGTTTTTTGTTTTTTTTTTTTTTGGCTGATGCTGAATAAGCTTGCTTTCTTGCATCATATGCCTCTACTAATGCTAATACTAATGCTAATGCTAAAATCTCTGTGATTGGCTGAATTTTTTTGTTTCATATCCCACTCCCTTTTCCCAAGTTACTCCTTCAATTAACTTTGCAACAAATTTCGATTCAAAAATATTAAAATCGTTATAAAGAATAACAAGTCATTATTATTGTATTGTATCATTTACTAATGTGACAGGCGCCTCTGTAGTCAGGTGAGGAGCAGCAGCAGTGTGTAGCACACGCTTCTTGATTAGACTGGGGTTCGAGCCCGTCACCACCAAATATGGAGGATGCGAAAAGGTCAGGGAATGACCACCGCATATCCCGGAGCAATATGGCCTTAGTTGTTAGTGCTCCTAAAAACCAAATAACAAACAAACAGTTAATTACCTAAACCCATAAGAAATTATGCCTCGTGCATTTCATCTTCTAACTTCTGTTAATATAAATAAAGGCCTTTGCTACTTTTCTTGGCTTTCTTTGCCAGAGACTTCTTGTAATCTGTGTTGGCTTGCATAGCCTACTTTGTGACTTGATTGCAGACTAGTTTATGTATAACATAGGCTTCAGTAGAACCTCATAATTTATATAAATCCCATGCATTTTCTACCATGTATCTCAACAGTTCATCTCACATTCATTTAGGTCTAAACCTTGAACTGTATTTCTTAGTTGGTATGAAAAATCTAGTAGCTTCTATGATTATTTTCTTGATGCTTTCCATTTAGAATTTGTTGGTCCCACTGTACAGAATTTAAAAACTATCTGAGACCACTGAAGTCTCCTTTATGAAAGCAAAAACGCTTAGCTTTTATGGTAGTTACATTAGCATTATTATGCTAATGTAACTACCATCTAATAAGATGCATTTGATGTAAGATAAATTCCACATCAATACTCTGTGATCACTGCAACCTAGTGGTTCTTTTATCTGAAGATTCTTAATGCATGAAGAATCACTGCTGATAATGTAATCAGATCAAGCGTATTGCTCTCTTGCTGTCTCTCTTTAACATGCTGCTGTCGAAAACATCATGTCGAAAAGTGCACGAGTGACCAACTCCCAAGTTCTAGCCAATATCTGGAAAGTTAAAATACTCCATCGTAAGACATTTCTTTTGCAGGTTTGCTATATTTTTCTATACAGATGTTCATTATACTCATTTCATTGGCCTACAGTGCACTCCAACTGTCATTTTTGTTTTCCCAGTGCTTAGGTCACCAAACTGACTCAACATTGCACTGGCCACCCTTGTCAACTGAATGCACTACCTCAGATTTTATGTGCTTCTTAACTAAGAGATAACCCCTACCCTCCTGTGTGTCCTTTCTATATACATTGTACTCCCCATATTCAAATTCTACATCCTTTATATCTGAGTGACACCAATTCTCTGATATCCTACAATGTCTGCATTTGATGATGACCGCCACTTCAAATTTATTTACTATGTTTCTAGCTTGGGTGTATATACATGCAAGTATACTTGAATCTATTCTTACTCTTATAACCCGAAAGGCCATGTATTTCCTTGTTCCATGATGACTCACAGCAGACCTTGAAATCTTTGGTACCTTGCTTACTGGGCTGCTGCTGCATGTTCCAATAGAAACAGTGCAAGAATCACTTTCACTCCTGCCTGTGACTATTGTTAATCTATTAGTCTATGTATCTCACCAGCTAGCAGTTTTCTGACACACCTAGATTTTCTGATACACCTCAATAGCATCAGCTAATATTCTTGCACCTTTTCTGTATACGTGTATCCTAACCCCGTAGAAGCAGTTTCTGATGTTAAGCAGCATAGATCGTGCTGTAAAAATTCTACCCCATGAGTCTTGCACAGTCTCTCCTAGACTGAATTGATTTACAAATCTCTCATCATGTACCCCCTCCTATTGTGTTTGGGCAGAATTGCAGAAACTTTCAAATTTAACCTTAACTCTCAACTTTTTCTCAACGTTTCTCTGTATTTGTTAAGTAAATCCTAAGATATTGTTGTTGTTGTTGTGTTTAACGACACAAAGGCTACTTGGGCCATATTGTGTCTTTCTAATGGTGAATATTCAATAATAACTATATTTTATGATATAATCCTATCCGGTTTAGGAAAGTAAATAGTTCTTTTTTATTAGGATCATCTCCCAGAATCTGCATTAAATTTATTGATCTCTGCATATTAGTAATTGATTTAAAAGTGTCTAAGCGGATGTTTTGAAATCGGGGACAGTCCACTAACAAATGGCGAATGGTCAGTTGTACTTGACATGATGTACATTGGGGAGCGCTGTCATTAGTTAATAAATAGAGGTGAGTGAGATGAGTATGCCCAATCCTGAGCCTTACTAAAATTGTTTCTTCTCGTCTGCTTTTCTGGAAGCTGGAGGGCCACAGCTTTGGTTCTGGTTTTATTTGGTACAATTTATTTCCTGGATGGCCTTTCCAGATTAATGACCAGCTATTATAACATGCTTTACGGATAATATGTTTATAATCAGTATATGGAATTTGAAAAGTTTGCAGAAGAGTATTATCTGGTTGTTTGGCTGCAAGATCTGCTCTTTCATTTCCTGCAATCCCAGAATGACCTGGAATCCAGCAGAAAGTGACAGTTTGGTTTGACTCTTTACACACAAGTAATTTAGAATGGATTTGTTTTATTACAGGGTGAGAGGAGTTGGTATTACTATTTATGGCAGAGACAGCACTGAGTGAGTCAGTGTATATTAAGGCAGACGAAATTAGAAGTTGAGTAATGTGACCTAGAGCCAAGTTAATAGCATAAAGCTCAGCAGTGAAGATACTGCATCCTATGGGTAATGAGACAGAAGCGGTGAATGATGGAAAGATAGCCGCAGCGCCTACTTGGGTCTCGGTTTTTGATCCGTCTGTATAGATTTTACAGGCCTGTGAATTGGAAGCAGAGTGATTTTCATGTAATTGTGCAATATTGAAGGGACACAAGGTGTTCTTTCCCCACTGTTGGAAATAATCATCATAAATTGCACGGATATTTGTCCATGGTGGATCAGGCGGTGTTATGTCCTGATATATATTGCCGATTTCAATATTCCACGTTTGAGTTAGTTCTTTAAGTCTAAGTGCAGCAGGTCTGTTTTCATTTGGTTTACTGTTGTAAAATGACTCCCATTCGGTATTGTACAGATATCTCCAATTCGGGTGAGAGGGAAGACTGCGGATTTTTGCGGCATATATCAAAAGCAATGTTTTCCTCCGAAGATGTAAGGGAGGTTCATGGGCTTCAATGTAAAGACTCTGGACTGGAGAGGTTCTGAAAGCCCCTAGAGAAACTCGAAGGGCACTGTGCTGGATGGTATTTAATCGCTCTAAGGTACTCTTCCTTGCAGAGTCATACACTGGAGAACCGTAGTCCAAGCGGGACCTGATGAGAGCTCTATAAATATGGATAAGAGTATGCCGATCAGCGCCCCATGACATAGATGACACACACCGAAGGATATTCAATTTCTTCAAGCAGATGGTACGAAGATAGGCCACATGTGCTTGAAAGTTCAGTTTTCTATCTAGTATCAAGCCAAGAAAGCGGACAGTGTTAACCAGAGGAACCGACACATTTTTTATCTTTAACTCAGGATCAGGATGAAATGACCGGAGTTTGCAGAAATGAGTGGTAGTGGATTTCTGTTCAGCAAGATGGTATCCATTGCGTAAAGTCCACGATTCTATTCTGTTTAGAGTAATTTGTAACTGTCTTTCGATAGAATTCATATTTTGTGATTGGCACGATATCGTGAGGTCATCTGCATACATATATACATCAATAGTTTTTGGAAGATCTTCCAATATATTGTTGACCCTAATTGCAAATAGCGTTGGACTCAGTATGGAACCCTGTGGGACACCCTCTTCTTGAATATGAGATATTGATAGGAAGTTTTGATATCTGACTTGAAAGGTACGTAACTTTAAAAAGTTCTGAATAATTTGAGGTAGATAGCCTCTCAACCCTAATTGATGCATATCCTTGATAACACCATGACGCCATGTGGTGTCGAATGCTTTCTGAATATCCAGGTTGACCATAACTAAATGTTGTCTCCTGATGAAGGCGTTACGTATATTAGATTCAATTTTGACAAGTAAAGCTAGGGTGGACCTGTTTTTGCGGAAGCCATATTGGTGGTCAGAAAGCAGATTTTGGGAGTCTAGAATCCAGGTGAGTCTCTTATGCACCATTCTTTCGAAGATCTTGCCCAAACAGCTTGTCAATGATATTGGTCTGTAATTTTGAACTTGAGAAGTATCTTTGCCTGGTTTTGGTATTGCACAAATATATGAATGACGCCATGAGAGAGGATATGTGTTTTCTGAGAAGATCCTGTTATAAAATAGCAACAGTGTGTACAGATCAGCTTCACACAGATGTTTAAGCATTCTGTAGTGAATGCCGTCTGGTCCTGCTGCACTATTTGGAGATTTACTCAAGGATTCTTTGAGTTCAGCTATAATAAAAGGCTGGTTATATGGGAGTGGGAGATTAGTGGAAAAATTTAATTTTTTTCGTTCTTCATTGGTTTTAATTCTCTGAAAAGTAGTCACATAAGTGGTAGAGGCGGAAGTATTATAGAAGGATTCTGCTAAAGCATTTGCGATTTCAGTAGGAGAGGATAGGTCCTGCCCATTCCATTGTATTATTGGAGACTGTAACGGTAGAAATTTTCCATTCAGAGCTTGTATTTTTTTCCAGATAATCCGAGTGTCAGTATGTTTGTTAATAGTTGAGGCGAATTTAATCTAGGAGTCACGTTTTGCTTTTTTCCTAATTTGTCTTGCTTTGGCTCTCAATTTTTTGAAAACTATAAGGTTGGCGGTAGTGGGGAATTTGCGAAATTGGTTCCAAGCACGGTTTTTTTCTACTTTAGCTATGGTGCAATCTTGATTCCACCAATGGTTTTGGTGTACCCGCTTGCTCTGTTTGGATCTTGGAATAGAAATTTCGGCTGCTGATAATATATGGCTGGTAATGTGTTCGGTTACGTCATCAATATGTTGTTGCTGTACATACTGTTTGTTTAGTAGGACACAAGTAGAGTAGTTTTTCCAGTCTGCTTTGTGGAAATTCCAAGATAAATGGGCTTTCGGGCATGATACGACCTGTGTTTGAATTGAGCTGATGATGGGAAAATGGTCACTGTGGAATGGATCATTCAACACAAACCATTCCATACTTGGAAAAAGAGATGCTGAACAGATAGATAAGTCTATGGCAGATGTTGTACCTGTAGGTAATTGAATATGAGTTGGAGAGCCAGTGTTTAATACAGTCAGATTATGATTATCTAGGAATGTTTCAATTAATTGGCCTCTCTTATCCATAGTGGAGGATCCCCACAATGGATGGTGACCATTGAAATCACCGAGTAAACAGACAGGAGGTGGTAGTTGTGTTAAAAGGCTGTCAAGTTCACTCTGGGAACAAGGATAATTAGGTGGTATATAAACAGATGCAAGAGTTAATGATATTCCCATTGCTATTCGAACTGCTACAACTTCTAGGGAGGTTACTAGTTGGAGATGTCTTGATGGCATGGTAGTTTTCACAAGAATACCTACCCCTCCACGAGAAGAGTCAGAATCCCTGTCTCGCCTAAACATAGTATAGTTTTTGAATTTGAGTGAAACTTTTGGTGATAAAAATGTTTCCTGTAAGCATACTCCTAATGGGTTAGTTCGCATGAGTAAATCATTCAGGTCATCTATATTACTGCGTAGTCCTCTGCAGTTCCATTGAAGGAATTTGTTCATTGATTGGGTTTATTTGAGGAAGATTGATCTGACTGTTTTTTCTGAGGTTTCTGTCTATTTTGTTTTGATTTTTCATTTCTGGGAAAGGTTGGGCGTCCTGTGTCCATGGTATCATTGGCATGTAGTTCTAATACTGTGTCTTCATCCTCTGACTGAACCTCCATTTCCATGTTGCTATGGCGTGGTTTCGTTGTCTTTTTATTTTCAACACTAACAGATTTTGTTCGTTCGGGCAAGGTTGAGATGGCATCAGTTGGGATACTGATTGGTGTGTTGCTAGTTTCATTAACTGTAGATTTTTTATTGTACGTTAACAAAGTTTTGGCCCAGGTGGCAAATGAAATGTTTGGTTCTATGGAGACATCTGTTTGAGTTGAAATTGACCGGTTATTTTTAGTGACGGATGCGTATGATCGGCTAGGCATGGTTAACAGAATTTGCTTCCTTGCTTCTGGGTATGTGACTTTATGCTCTACCTTATATTTCTGGATTTGTTTGCCTGTTTTCCAAAGGTTACATGCTTTAGAAAAGGCAGGATGGCTTCCTTTACAGTTAGGGCAAGTAGGAGTGGTAGCTGTACAGTCACCTTGGGAATGCTCCTTAGAGCCACAAATAGGACACACAGCATCGCCTCGGCATGCCATCTGAGAATGGCCATACTTTTGGCACTTAAAGCAGCGAATGGGATTTGGGATGTACGGCCGAATCTTGCAGTTTAAATAACCTGCTTTAACAGAAGATGGAAGAGTCGGAGTACTAAATGTCAAAATGATGGACCTGGTTGGTAGTAGGTTGCCATCTTTTTTGGTCATTATTCTCCGCGCATGTGTCACTTTTTGTTCCCTGAGTTCTTGCATTATCTCTTCTTCTGACACAGATAGCAAGTCCCATTCGCTGATAACGCCTCTAGAGGTGTTAAGGGTGTTATGGGGCGTAACCGTCACTGGAATACTGTTAAATGATGTTAACTTTAACAGCTTCTCTGAGTGAGTTGTCTTAGAAGTTTCAATTAGAAGGTCTCCAGATTGGAGACGCTTAACCATTTTAGGAGATCCACAAACCGATTCCAAACATTTCTGTATAAGAAAAGGCGATAATTTGCCAACAGGTTGCGTGGATAACGAGTGCATTATAAGAAATGCCGGCACGTCTTTATTTTGATTTTCCGTCCTTAGTCGCTTTGGACGATTGGAGTCATGGTCAATGTCAGGAATTTCTGACCTTGAGCTCGAGGGCTCTAACAGTGGATAGTTACTTATATCCATGTCGGCTCCTTTTGGCCCTGGGGGTTTGTCTTTACCACCCAGGTTACCGGCCCCGCCACGGGGAGGCAGGAGCAGTGCCATGAGGTGACCAAGCGGCTATTAGTTGTGTTAGTAATAGAGGAAAAAGAAACAGAAAGGTGTCTTTCCTTTCTGGGCCTTTGCCTACTACTTGTAGAGCGAAAGAGCTACTGAAATATAAAATGAAATGAAGAAAACGGTATTCAGAAATAAACAGAATATGTACTGGCAAAAGCTCTTTGGATAATTGGCTTGGAAAAACGCACTGAGATCGCTTGGCCACGGAACGCTTGGCACCCGGGGCCAATCCTAAGATAAGAGTAGTTACTAATGTCATTAGTGCCAACATGTACAACGTCTTCAGCTTTTGTCCCTAACCCGGTCCTGTTCCACCTAGCCCTCGTAGGTAGCAAGTTTTGGAAAATCGCCGTCCTCCCCACACCAGGTGGAAAATACCTGAGTTCAAGTGCTGTCAATGATATGAAGAGTATTTATGAGCCTTTTTCACAATGTGGCTGAGTTATTCAGTCTCAGGCGAGGGTAGCATGGTTTTCTTCCTGAAACTCGTGTTTTTTTTCCGGCAAACAAAATCGACCACAGAATACACGTAATTTAGAGACAGTATGTACAGAGCAATATGGCCTTAGTCACTAATGCTTCTAAAACCGTATTCCAACAACAACTATTCCACCTATCATTTTTGCAAAATATATTTCCCATTTTCCCGACAATAGAGTCACCGACAATGGCTACTCCTGTGGGACCAGTGCATTCTACCTTGGGGTTGCTGCTACGTTGCCTGATGCACAAGTAAAATCTCTGTGATTGAAGTGGGCAGCAGAGAGCTTGATGCACCCACAACTTAATTCCTTTGAGGGCATCTGCAGTGTCAATCTCTCATAAATGTCCATCAGAACTCTGAGTTGACGTCTAATATCATCACACTACATCAGACAAAATACTGCCAAAGACATCCCTTTTGGTAGTATAGAGAGTTGCTGTCCTCTGAATCACGGAGGACAGCAACCCTCCCCAATTCTCGGTCTAGTCATAGGACTTTCGCTGCTTTGCGCTCTTTGCTTTGCTGCTCTGGTCTGAGGCCTGATTTCCATTCAAATTCAATATAATTGAGAATACTACACTAAAGTAATTACCGTATTTCCCCATGAATAAGACACACTCTTTTTCGAAAAATTTGGGGTCTAAAAACTGGGTGCGTCTTATACAGTGGTTGTAGATTTTTTTACTTGCATTTCTCACTTTTTCATGCTTGTTGTCTTTGCGCTCATTGTTTCGCATTTGTTACCGGTATATTAGGTTACGCTTTGCCACGTTCTGCCCAGAAATGGCTCAGAAAAGATTTTTGTACAGTGCTGAATTCAAGTTAGGTTGAACGGAAATCGTGCTGCTGAACGTAAGTTTGGTCCTCCTCCAACTGAGAAAACAATCCGAGACTGGCTACGGGAAGAATAAACCCTACTGAAAACGCCACGGCAGAAGAAAGCCATGAGAGGCAAGTCAGCAAAATGGCCTGATTTAGAGAGGGAATTGAAGATATTGATTGAAGAGCAAAGGGCAGTTGGAATTCCTGTGTCCACAAAGATGGTTCAGCATGCCGACCGGGCTAGCCGGGTGGGTAAAGTGCCTGCCTGGCAACCCAAAGGTCGCGGGTTCGATTCCCACCTCGGGCTTGGATCAAAGTACTGCAAAAACCTTGGGAGGTACATTATGGCTACAGAAGCCTATGTGCCAACAACTAACAAAAAAAAAAAAAAAAAATGGTTCAGCATGAGGCAAGAAGAATTGCTGATGAAAAAGAAGTTACTGATTTCAAAGGCAGACACAATTGGTGCTTCAGGTTCATGAAATGGAATGGACTAAGCATGCGTACATGCACCAGACTTGCCCAAAAGATGCCTGAAAGCTATGAGCAGAAGGTCCTTGAATTTCATCGTTTTGTCATTCAATGTCGGAAGACACATCAGTTTGAGTTGGGAGAGATTGCAAATATGGACAAAGTCCTCCATCAATTTGATGTCCCAAGTAACAGAACTGTTGATAAGAAGGGGATTGAAAACTGTAACTGTGAAGACAAGTGCACATGAAAAGAGCCATTATACGGTTGTTCTAACTTGTTGTGCCGACGGAACCAAGCTGATTTTCAAACACAAAACAATGCCAAAAGATGACATTCCTCGAGGAGTGATTGTCCACGTTCATGACAAGGGTTGGATGGATCAGGATGGGATGAAGATCTGGTTTGAGAAAGTTTGGAGCAGGAGACCAGGTGGGCTCTTACGCAAACCTGCTGTATTGGTGCTTGATCAGTTCAGGGCACACATAACAATAAACACAAAGAAGATTGCTGCAGAGCAAAAAACAAAACTTGCCGTCATACCTGGAGGCTTGACATCCCAGCTCCAACCACTTGATGTCAGCATTAACAAACCCTTCAAAGCTGCCATGAGAGACGAATGGAACCAATGGATGAAGTCTTCTGGGGACAATTTGACATCAGCAGGAACAGTGAAGAAACCAACTATAGGAGAAGTCTGTACCCGGGTGAAAAGATACTGGGATAATATCAAGATTGAGATCGTTGTCAAGTCATTTCAGAAGTGTGGCATTTCAAATGCCATTGATGGAACTGAGGACGAGGCAATATATGAAGACAGTGATTCGTTATCAGACACAGAGGACAAGCTAATGGATGGGAGTTTTGACAGTGATGAGGAGTTGTATGAATTTTATGATGAATAAAACTTGAGTTCAATAACTTTATGTAATACATTTTTTTTCAAATTTCGGGCCCCAAAATTAAGGTGTGTCTTATACATGGGGAAATAGGGTAATTGCAATAATAATACTATGCTCCGGTTATACAGTATTAATACATATGCTATCAAGTTTCCTTTATGAAATACATGTTTATATATACATATATTATGTAATCAAGTTTTTAGATTATAGAGTTTATGCTGTACCATTATGCTTGTAAAGTTATTTTACTTATAATAGCTAATAAAATTATCTACTAACTCCAACCTCCATGATTTGAACTTTTGAGATACCTGTTTACCGCTACAGTGTAAAGTTAATGAGATATGATATTCAGCCCAAATCACTGATACAAAGGTTCTACGTATATTAAGTTATAACCTACAAAATCTCTAGCTAAATTTAAAAATAAACTAACAAACATGTACAGAGCAATATGGCCTTAGTCACTAATGCTTCTAAAACCCTATTCCAACAATAACAACTATTCCACATATTGTTTTTGCATGATATATTTTCCATTTTCCTGACAATATGGCCTTATTGTCAGGAAAATGGAAAAATTTTGAACCAGTGGATTATAAAGCTATATAAAGAATACGATTTAATATGGTAATTTGGTCAATAAAACTGCAAAATTTTTCAAAAAATACCACGCAGTGGCAGATATTAAACTTCATTGCCATTTCTTTGGCCATTTACCTGATTTGTCTAGACCTTGTTGCAGCAGCATACCTGATTACTGTGATTAGGTTTGCAGATGATACAACTACCTTTGTATCATCTGCAAACCTAAGACATTAAGCCTGATATGCTTTCATCAACATTGTTAATAAACAGAGAAAACAACAATGGGCCCATCGTTGAATCCTAGGTGACTCTGCTAATAACATTAGTCCAAGAAGAGCAGTGCTCATTGATAATCACTCTCTGTGTTTTCCACTCAACACGCCTTTTGAATGATTTGAAAAATTTGTTTTGAGACTTCAAAGTTGATTTCCCATACCCCTGTAGCCGAGTGGGAGTGCAGTAGCACACGCTCTTTGAGTAGACCGAGGTTCAAGCCCCTGACTGCTAAATACAGTCAATCTGCCAACCCACACTGGACCAGCGCCAGATTATGGTCCATTTCCCTCACCATGAATTGTTGAAGAGGCTTCCATCCTGCAGTGCATTGATAATGGCTGCAGTTTACCTTTCTTTCTTTTTTTTTTTGCAACATAAACAAAAAAATCAGAATTATTAATACACTTTTGAGACATTATAAGTAACATTAAATAGCTATTTTCAATATACCTTTTGGTGTGTTACTACAGTATAACTAAACAAAGATCAAAACTAATATATAACAGGTAGTTAAAGTGGTAAAACTAAATTTTGATTGCAACTATAAATTTTGATTCAAGAATGGGCTGCCCTGACCTTTTGCTGCCATAGCAGTGATGCAGCTTTTGCAGTATGATAGTTTTGTCACTGTAAGAAACTCAGGTGGTGATGACGTGGTTTTCAGACCAGTTAGTGTATGGCACCAGAAGTGGCTCTATACTAGTTGCTAACAACTGGCTTCCCAAGTGAACCATGCAATCAGCACTCCTTTCCCTAACCTCACTGATAGATATGGCCTGTGGTTGTTTGCTCGGTTACGAGGCCGGTTTCTAGGGGTTGTCCTCAGGGATCCGTTCTTGGCCCTGTTTGCTGGAACGTGGTCCTTGATGGATGGCTAAATGCCCCTCATGATGATATTGTCAACATTGCCTACGCCGACGATCTTGCCTTGCTTGTACCTGGGAATTCTCGTCTTGAATTGGAAATTAAAGCAAACCACATCTTGGATGATCTTCACATGTGGTGTTCCCTCCATAAACTCTCCATTTCAGTCCCTAAAACTAAACAGGTTCTTCTGAAAGGCCTACTGAATCGTAATCGTCCCCCTGTGGTTAAAATTCTTGACCAGGCTGTTAAATTGGTAAGTGAATATAAATACCTTGGGGTGGTGATTGATGATCGTTTATCTTTCATTCCCCATTGTAAGTACCTTCGGCAGAAAATCCGTTCTCTTACCGGCTGGCTGTTGCGTCTTGCCCGTTCCCTCTGGAATCTTAAGTCGTCTTCTCTCGGTCTTTACTACAAGTGTATCTTCATCCCCATCGTCTGCTATGGTGCTGGCGCTTGGGGCTTCAGAATTCTTAATTCACTGGTCCAAAAATACCTTCTGCAGGCGCAGCGGTCCTTCCTTCTCTATACTTGCAGGGCATGTAGAACTGTTTCTACTGATGCCCTGCTTGTTATTAATGGTCGTCTCCTTATCTACCTGGAAATTATATTGCATTTCTTGTCTTACCATAGGAAATCTCTCTCTCCTGCCTCTGTGGGAGATTTTGCTAATAATTATGAGAACTCTACAAATGTTGATCTGGCCAGACTTTCCAATCTTGCTTTGGAAGAGTGGCAACACTCTTGGGATGATTCCTCTCTCGGCAGAATCACATACGCTTTCTTTCCTCGTGTTTTTATTAAAGATAAAAATTTTAACTGGCTTCAACTTGGGTTATTTCCCACTTTCTTAATCACGGGACATGGAATTAATTCTCGTTTGTATAGATTTGGACTCGTCCCCTCTCCTCTCTGCTCTTGTGGCTCTGAGGAGACGGTTGAACATATTGTCCTACATTGTAATTTATATGTGGATTTAAGACAACAATTGTCTATCTGTACAAATGTATATAATTTAGATGATTTTTGGCGCCTGGTTGGGTCGGCGGACTCTCTTTCTGCCTTCTCTTCTTTTGCTAATAGTGTCTTCCGGAGAAGAGCGGCTTTATCAAGGAATAACCCTTGATTTCGTTATTTGTTCTTAATATTTATATATATTACTGTACTGATTTTTTTTTTTTTTTTTTTTTTTTGAGAGGAGTTTCTTCCTTGCCTAAATTGTCTTGTGTTTTGGACGCAGAGTTTTTGCGTCTTTTTCTGGAGACTTGTTTCAGGTTTTTGCCTGGCCGAGTGGGAGAGATGGACCTCCCCTCTCCCACTTCGAACTCTGTCTGGGTTGCCTGAAATGATTTTCTGTGTTAAATTGTATGTATTTTGTAAATACTGTAATTATCTTGTTAATATCATGCTGCTTTTGTTTGATTTGTTGTTTGCTCTCAGAATTGAGAGTAACTGATTTTATTGTGTTTTAAATCAGCAGTTAATCTTAAATGTTTATATTGTACATTACTTGTGTAGTTAGCTCATTATTATGTTGAAGAGACAGTTTTCTCTTCTTGCGTTGTCTGTTTGGCTCTGAGGAGTGGGATGGACCTCTCCCTGCTCCCTCAGATCCAACCTTCAGTTGGCTATTCTGGTTGAGTGAGATGATTTTCCTCTCTAGCCTGTCTTACTGCTGGCTGCTTCTCTTGCTGCTTGTGTTTTGATTTAATTTTGTTTTCCTGCGGGGCTGATTATTTGTTGTATTTTTCTTTCCTGCCTGATTGCAGCTGCAATCAGTTGGGTTTTTGCTAGTACCATATAGTTCTTAGTCTAGCATTTTT